>NC_073745.1:300528928-300882251 GCF_029784135.1 Toxorhynchites rutilus septentrionalis | reverse complement strand
GCCCGGAAGCTGTACACCGAAATGCTGACGAAGCCGCATTACCTGGTAATGGACGACGAAACCTACGTCAAAGCGGACGTCAGCTGCCGGGTCTGTTGTTCTTCTCCGCAGAGGACAAATTCAGCGTTCCGGAGGAGATTCGCAAGCAGAAACTATCCAAGTTTGCCAAAAAGTACATGGTGTGGCAAGCGATCTGCTCTTGCGGAGAGCGGAGCGCCCCCTTCGTGATGACCGGCACGGTAAACGGGCAGGTTTACCTTAAGGAGTGCTTACAGAAGCGCTTACTACCACTATTGAAGCAGCACGAGGGCCCGACCATCTTCTGGCCGGATCTCGCTCCGTGCCACTATTCAAAGGACGTGTTGGAGTGGTACGAAGCCAACGGGATCACCTTCGTGCCAAAGAAAATGAACCCGCCCAACGCGCCGGAGCTTCGCCCAATAGAGAAATATTGGGCGATTATGAAGCAGACCCTCCGGAAGAACCCAAAAGTTGTCAAATCGAAGGCGGACTTCAAGAGAAAATGGATTTCTGTTAAAAAAAAACTACAACCTGACGTTGTACAGAACCTTATGGAAGGGGTAAAGAGGAAGGTGTGAGCATACGGGCTTGGGCTCGAAGTATGAATAAAAAGAAAACGCCAAAAGTTGTTTAATAGTTTTTATTTTACTGTCTAAAATTTTCAAAAGGAACGGTCTACTGGGCGAATTTCTACAGCGTTTTTTCCGTGATGCAATTTGATGTGACACACCCTTTATTCATCTATTAGGAAACACTAAGTAATAAGACACTATCGTGACAGCCATGTTTGGACTCTACAAAGAATGTGATTCAAATGTAGGTTTAGCTTTTAGCACATAATACTGACAATTGTTGATTTTCGAACAATGTACGAAAGCTGTATGGAATTACGTCTGTTATGCGGACAACCAGTAATTTTTTGGAAATATTTTTTTCAAAATTGCTCAAATGTTTTCGAACAAAAAATGTTTGTTTGCATGTTGAGCAAACGTATTACATTGTGTAGAATGCGAAACAGCGAAAAAATCGATTTTGTTCATTTTGTCGTTTACGTTTCCTATACAAACATGGGCAGAGAAGCTCTCCAATCTTCAAGCAGTTTTTTTCTGCCAGCCAGATAAGCCTGGAACCATTGCAGCATATTAGCGCAGACTCCCATGCGTTTCAACTTGGCCACTGCGATTGCGTGGTTCAGCTTGTCGAAGGCAGCTGACATGTCGGCATAACGGGTGTTAAATAAAAAATGAGAATTTTTTCAATCTCATTTTTTTTCATCGATTTCAGTATTTTTTATTAATAACATAATGTATTTTCTTCAAAAAAATGTCAGTGAATGTTTGAGTAAGGGTCGTGGTCTGCTGTTCGACGCAACTTTGTCGCGATGCTCTCACAAGAACGTTGTACGGCACTTACGTCCATTTTCCGGATACAGTTCCGGATTCTTGTAGTCAGTTGCTTCATGTCCTTGGCCCTCCAATTGATTTTATACACTAGGGTACTGAATTAGCCAAAGAAATCCTCTATTGGGCGGCACTGGGGCAAGTTTGTTGAGTTACGATCTTTCGGCACGAACAGTATCTTTTTTTCCTCAAGATACGCCAGCGTTTTCTTGGCGTAATGGGAAGACGCCTTGACGCCAGAAGACGTACTTCCCATCCGCGTGATGCTCGTTCAGGAACGGCAGCAGGGTTTTATCGAGGCACTCTTCTCGATAGATTTGTTGGTTGATTGCCAGACCGCTCGGCTTAAACCAAGGCTTTGAAATGCCCCGGTCGGAAATGGCGATGTACAACATAACCTTTTTTTCAAACTTGTGCTTGAACTTGTATTTCACTTCAGGCGGTGTGGATGACTTGTCGCTGGAGTAGTAATTACCATTTCCTGGAATATGCGTTTTGGACAGCGGAAAATAGCTTTCGTCGTCCAGAACGAAAGACGTCCCGCGGTATTTTTTGGTCATCCACCGACACTGTGATTTAACCGTCTCAATCTGCTCCTCCGTGTACTCCGGCGACCTCGTCTTCTTCCTGCAGACGATTCCTTCCATCTTGAGGGTCCGATGGATCAATACGTGGGAGCAGCCATATTTCCGACCGGCGTCACGCAGGCTGGTTGCGTCCTTGTTGTCAAAAAGCTTCTTTAACGATGTCTTCCTCTGCTTCGTCATTATCGTCACCGGACGACCACTTCTAACCTTCCGCTCTACGTTCAGGGAACCCAGGATACGATATACCGTACTGACAGGTACATTTTCTTTCTTAAAATGTGCCACCGTGAACTTTTTTCCTTGCTGGAAATGCGTTTCGTAGAACCGTACAATGCGTTCGCGGAGCACGTGCTGTTTCGACGCCATCTTTGCTTTGACTAAATTCAAACTAGCAGAACCAAACACACCATCTGTTCCTAGGGAGCCCAAAGAGCAATTTTCTTCGAGAAAAAAAATTTTACGCTCTTTATTTGAGTTACTGAAAGGTATTAAAAAAATTCTCATTTTTTATCTAACACCCATTATATGGTGTCTGTCTAGCATCCCTCCGAAAAGCCGTCGGTGATATTCGACGTGAAGGCGAGCAAGTTCGGAGTTGTGGAGTGACCGGGCATGAATCCGTGCAGGTCGTTACTGATTTGTTACTTACAATGGAACAACATTGGCGGCAGGACTACGAACGGCTTTGACGTGGCGCATTGGGTGGAAATGCCCCTGTAGTTGTCAATGTTCGCGTTTGAGCGCAAGAAGTCGACGTATATCTTCGGTGTCTGTGGCAACTTCATGTTTGAGAAAGATTGTCGAAGGCATGCCGCTTTCCTTACGTTGATCGTTGATATATTTCCAAAAGGCTTTTGGGTTACATTTCAGCTTTTGCTGGATGCGTGTCTGGTGGTTAGCAAAGGAGTGTCTACTTTGCATCTTATGAACTCGGTTCAATCTACAGTAATGTTCTCTATGTGACAGCACAACGAGATTAGCGAAGCGACGCACTCGAACTCTGGAATACTGGGTGAGTGCTGCCCTTTTTAGAGTCTTCAGTTGTCTAAGCTCTTTTGTCTTCGGCGGAACACGATTGTCAGAGAAAGACTGATTCGGAACATGCCTGTCAATCACATAGCATATTGCATTTATGAAGCAATATGAAAATCATACATGATGTACTATTATTTATGCCGATCACTGAACTACTATTTTCAGGGGTCGACTAAGGATCATCTTCCTCTACATTTCAAATGGATTGAAATGTGTTAAATTAGTGCTAATTTCAATAAAAGCATTCACAATAATAATAATTTCCATGGGAAAGATAATGGAACAAATCTGATGATTTACTGTAATTATCACACCAACTACGCCAACTTCCCGTGTGCTCCGTCTGCTCTCCCCCTTCACCAAACGGCACCAGAAGATGTCACCACAATCAGCTCAGGGTCAGCAGCGGATGGGGCTCCCGCAAACTCGCTAATCGACTTACTTACCTTCCACCAGCATCCAGAAGAAGTTTGTCGTGGCGAAGTAATGAAAGAGCGTGACTAAAAATATACAGCCGACTAATTCTTGCCTCGTTGTCATCTGTTGGCGCCGCGATGAAGGTGCAACCGGAAATTGTGAAAGATGAAAACGGGTGATTATTCGGTACTGCGGGTGGAAGCCAATCCCCTTCCCCTAGTCCCACGCACCTGCCCTACCTGTAGAGAGAGTATCATAATCCATAAACTGGATGACATAATGTAAGTCAAGAAAAGATTGACATGAATTGTGTTCCTGAGGCATCGTAAGTCCCTGCGGTTGGGAGGGATGGGAAGAGAAAAAGAAAAGATGGAAAAAGTAACGCGAAAAGTCGAGAGTTCAGTAAATTGTTGTTATCTCACTTAAAGTAGATCAGCACGGTGACAGCGAGCACCAGAGCCCCTAGACTAATGGTATATCCTACGAAATAGATTAATGTTGGCAGTTCAATGACCGGTTCGAACTCCGAAACGGCGGATAGCTCGGGCAGATGGTGGCACGCATCGTAGTTCGTGTAGTTGTCCCACGTGCCATCGATGTTGCAATACCGGGAGGCATTTTCTGTAGGGAAGAGAGGAGACAAAAACAGATCACAGTGTCAAACTTTGACCAAATTCTGCTGCCGGATTTACCGGACAGTTTTTCATTAACGAGTAAGCAAGTGACACCCTCCCGTCCCGAACGGACACGGAGGCCCGTGGTGTTTCATTTCCGAGAAAACAAACATGTTCAACTTACAAGACAAAAAGGAAGATAAAATATTTACCCACCCAGATCCCGTATCTTAATGGATATTTATTGCTCTGTCCGTCGTTAATTTTTTGATTCACGACCAGTGTTTGCTGGCGTGTTTCCGCCCGAAAGTCCGCAGATGGGCGTTTTTATTTTTACCCCAACTTCGGCTTCTTAAATGACGAACCAACCGACGCTTATCTTAATTTCATCTGTTTCTCGGAACCAATTTCTAGGTTTTGTTGAAAGATAACCATCAAGGTAAGTAATTCAAGCCTTTCGGATTCCAGCCCAAGAATTAGGGCCGCAAGTTGCGCTGCATCATTCTATTTGTATACCCTCCGGAAATTGGGGCACGAGATAAAAACGCAGTATCTATAAATAGCATCAAAGCAAATAAGCTGTAAGCCATTTCTCCGTTTCAGCCCTTTTTTGTCTGTGATAAAACTCGTTTTATGGCAAAAACCAGCAATTGATCCGTCACTTTCCCCATTAATTTTCCTCCCGCATTGACTCCGGACCATCAAACACGACACGATGGCGCGAGATGAAGACATCGCTTTCAGCATCGATCTCACTTGACAAGCTTGCACATTTTCCTTCTTGCCTTGTGTTTCGACAGAAATCACACACTGGGGGGGGGGGGGATGACACACCGGAAAGACACCCCCTCTTCTGCTAATGGGGCTAATTACGCACTACATGAAGTGGCCCTTTATCAGCGCAGATGGCTGTCGGATGTTAATGAAGCGCGAAACGATGGCGATGTCACGACAGCTGCCCGGACAAGGAAGCGAGAAGTGTCGCTCACAAAGGTGGAAAGTGCTCGTTACATGTGATCTGTTGTTTGCTCCCTTCGAAGGAGATTCAATTTCCAACTTCCCACTGGGATCGTGGAAAGGAGCGCTGTCGATGTCAGATTCATTTTACTCTCTTCACTTGTTGAAAGTTGCTTTAAATTCAACATTTGATACGCAGCAGACGGTGAAGAGGTGGAATTTTTGGCAGAACGCCTAGTTCGCTAAGAAATTGGAACTGAGTAATCAGCTCTGTCTTACAGAAATTAAGTTATTTCATTGCACTTTCACGAGAAAAATATTTAAAATTTTTCCAACGGACTTCGGATAAAATCGCTGACTTTTTCTGAAATTCTAGCCATCATCCGTTGCACACGTGCCGTTCAAGCTCAAAGATCAATTCTATTTTTTCTATTTATTTCTACAAAAATTAATAATACAAATAGCCTTCTATTGGCTCTCAAAATATGTATTACTTTCGTTTTCTGTGGTGAATTCAACTGCCTAAATGCTATTTACAATCTCTTCTGAATGTAGCTAGTGAAGTTGTTGCTTTAATTGCTTGATATTCGAAACAAACTCTTAAAATATTTGTTTCGTATCTTGAAAATAGCAA
Source organism: Toxorhynchites rutilus septentrionalis (assembly GCF_029784135.1). Lineage (NCBI taxonomy): Eukaryota > Metazoa > Arthropoda > Insecta > Diptera > Culicidae > Toxorhynchites > Toxorhynchites rutilus. Next base: position 300,876,586 of record NC_073745.1, on the reverse strand, counting down.
ATTATGAGTTCGTGGAAGAGATGACGTGATGAAAAAAGTTTTCCAAGTATTTTGGGGCGTTTTTTAGAACTTTAAATGTCATTGTACACGTTCGAAAAGTATTAATTTAGAAAATTCTGAAATATGGTCAAATCTATTAAGTCCGTACACAAATCTGGTAATAGAATTAAAAGCTAGTTGTAGTTTTCGAAAATTTTCATTCATTGATTTAGCGTAAAGTATGTCACCGTATTCAAATAGTGGAATAATCAATGATCAAACAAGTTTTAATTTGATATGTTGAGGGGTGAATTGTTTGAGTGCCACCAAGATCTCCATCGCATAGTAAACTTTTGACAAACTGTATTAGTCTAAGCTTTCCAGCTTAAGCTACTGTCCATTAAAATGCCAAGGTTTTTAACAACTTCAGAGTAAGTAATTTCCTCGTTGTCCATTCTGATAAACGGTGCTTCGTGTATGTTCATATTTCTAGATTTAAAGATTATAGCTTGAGTCTTACGAGTATTGAGAATCAAGCCATTGTTATTGCTCCAAGATATTATATTTTGAATATTAATGTTGATCATGTTTACAATATTTGTTAAATCATTAGGCTTCCCTGATAGGTATAACTGGCAGTCATCGGCAGACAGGTGAACCATGCAGTAGTTCATTTTATTAGGTAGGTTATTTATGAACATTGAAAATAATAGACGGCCTAAGATAGACCCTTGCGGTACGCCACTTTTAATCTGGATAATATCAGATTTCGTAGCGTCGAAATCAACGTATTGAGAGCGATTCGACAAATAGCTTAACATCAACGCAACAGCAGATTCATGCAGCATAAAACAGCGTTCAAGTTTTTTACAAAGTAAAAGATGATTTATAGAATCAAATGCTTTACTAAGGTCGAGCAACACTAGCACAGTTAACATTTTTTTGTCAAGAGCGCGTCGAATGTCATTATTAATTTTAATGAGAGCGGTTCTGGTGCTGCAATTTTTGCGATATCCAGATTGAAAGCGACAGAGTAGTTCATGTCTATTTAAGAATACTTTCAACTGGTTTGAAAGAAGCTTTTCCAAAATTTTAGAGAGTGCTGGAAGTATGCTGATTGGTCGGTATTCTGACTCCTTTACATGATTATCAACCTTTCCAATCGGAACGACTCGAGCAATTTTCCACAACCTTGGAAAAGTTGATGTAGTTATACAAAAATTCAAAAGATCTGTAATAAATGGTAGTGTTACTGAGATAGACATTTTCAGGATTTTCAAGTGGATTTCATCATTTCCAACCGAGTTACACGTAACAGAAGAAATCTCTGTAAGAACCTCATCTGTGGTAATACAGCGGAAAGAAAATTTTGTTGTATAGTAATGCTTCGAAATCAGGACGCTTAAGCGCTTACGAATATAATTTCAACTACTAAAAAATATAGACATATCATAGCATGAAACATTAGCGTTCCTATAGAATTAGAAGGGTTCATCTAAGTTATGAATCACAGAATTCCACTAAATCATGTTATATTTGTTCAAAATTTGAAATTTCTTTCATCGTGTCGTGATTTTAAATCCGGACACTTGTTTTCTTTGCAATTCTTTGAGAGAAATTATTTATTAATTCCTTGTTCTTATCTGGTTGAGCGACAGGCGTACGTCAACATCAGCGGATCGCATTCTCGTACATTCCCCATCACATCTGGTGTGCCACAGGGCAGCGTGCTGGGGCCACTCATTTTCGTGCTGTTCGTGAACGATTTGTGCTTTCGATTGAAGGCACGAAAACTACTTTACGCCGACGACCTGAAGATTTACCGATCTGTCGCTTCCCACCTCGACTGCTGTGCACTTCAGGCAGATATTAACGAACTGCAAAAATGGTGCCTTGAGAACGGTATGGAACTGAATGTAAAAGAATGTAAGTCGATCGCATTCTCTCGCCGACAATCTCGAATCGAATTCGTATACCAAATCGGGCCCGTACCTCTGGAGTGTATTGTTTCCATCCGCGATCTCGGTGTGATCATTGACAACAAACTGCGCTTCAACGAACACATCAACGTAACCACCGCCAAAGCGTTCGCAGCCCTAGGGTTTGTTCGACGTAGCACCAGCAACTTCCAGGATGTTTACGCCATGAAGACACTATAATACTCATTGGTTCGTAGTATGCTGGAATATGCCGTAAGTGTGTGGGCTCCATTTCACGCTACCCAAACACTCCGAATGGAGAGAGTTCAATGCAGCTTCGTTCGTTACGCCCTATGCTCACTACCGTGGTCTGACCCAATGAACATGCCCGATTATGAAAGCCGCTGTAGACTCATCGCTCTCGAAATGCTTGCCTGCAGACGTTCGAGTCTACAACGGCTTTTTGTTTTCGATTTGATTTCGGGAAACATTGACTGCCCATTATTGTTGTCCAGTGTATCGTTTTATGCGCCTGCCCGTCAACTTCGTGAGCGTGAGTTATTGTTTATTAGACGACGTAGAACCTTTTGGAGTTCGGGTTGAGCGTCTGTGCTGTGCAGACGTGCGTGTTGGCTTCTTTTCGATTGTCCTCATTTTTTGTCCTTTTAATTGTTATAAGTGTACAAGTTTCTGTGAAAAGTGTGCGTTTCTTCTAAGCGAGCTCGATTATGGCGGAAGCAGCTACAGTTCTCTACATAGGTTTCAAAAATATCGAATTTTCATCCGACGAAGAAGTGCAAATTGTTTAGTACAGTCGATTTATTTGGTCGCGCTGGCGCTCGTTGCTGTTCGTTTTCGTGTCGGATCATTTCTTTTCTTCGTTATGGGTGTGTGTGTGTTGCCGAAAAAGGCCTGTGTTTCCTAATCGCAGAAAGGAACGGAATCGTGTTTGAAAGAAAATAAGACAGTGATGGTGAATTATGTTTGTATAATTCCATACATTTGGTTTTATTTGTGTTTAGGTTTTGTCTAACCGTTCCAGCCACCCACATGTATGAATGCCTTTTTGATGAGTATGAAGTGGTGGGTGGTGATATGGGTGGAACGGGAGACGGCTCTGCTGAATATGTTGCTAACGAAGTCTGTGTGGTTGGTGTTTTTCTTCTTTCTTCATTGGTTTGCGGCGAATGTGTACTTGTACGTGTCGCAGGGATGGTATCACCATGGAGCGAACAGGCGTAATGAGCTAAGTTTCCTGTTATTCATATATTCTTATACATTTCTTCAAGCAGATCTTTAATTCTTTAGTTCTTCAGGATGTGGGTGACAAATATGTGTTTCGTTGGGCACTCAATCGTCGCGCGCACTTTATTTTGGGGGTTTTCCCTCTCTTGCTCTTACACATATACTTGTAGTTTTATTCCAGGGAACCCAGAGTAGGAGCTTTGTGTGTGTTATATATTTAGTTTTTTCTCCATCGGTGTGTATGTGCGCATGTGTCTGATGTTTTGCGGCATACAGTGATGCCAGGTGATTTTCATTTGGCATAGATCCAGTATTGCTACATGAGTAGCAAAATTGTAGAAACTTGTAATGTTTTTGCAATTCAGTGGAGAAGCAGAAGGTGTCTAAGATTTATTTATGTTAATGTATAATTGAAAAAAAAACAAAACAAAACAACGAGAATGATTTGCTAGTCCCAAGCGTCATTCTGTGTGTTCTTTGTGCAATTTGGTTGGTTCAGGTCAATCACGGAGAGCAACTACGAAGTGTGCAGTCTACCCAAGCTCAAGCTCATTAGACGACGTAGAACCTTTTATCCCGGGTGTTCGGGTTCGATTCCCGTTCTGGTCGGGGGGATTTTTCGTCAAAGAAATTTCCTCCGACTTGCACTGTGATCACGCGTATTCTAGAACTTGCCACTCAGAATGCATTCAAGGCATATTTGCATATTTGGCATAGAAATCTCAACTAAGTACTAGTAAAAATGACGCAAGTAATACTACGTTGAGACGGCGAAGTTCCTCTAGGAACGTTAGTGCCATTGAAGAAGAAGAAGAAGAACCTTTTATGGCCTCAATAACCCGTTGGATGTTTGTTTTCGTTCGTTTAATAGTGTTTGTGCAGTGTTCGAATTTGATATGTCCAAAAATATTTTAAAAAATAGGATTAAGGCTTTATCGAGTTAAGTTTAGTCTGTGGAATTGTTTATTAACATTCGAGACATTGCAAATAAATAAATAATTTATTAACGGGTGCGTCGTAAGTAGCGGGACTAAATGGAAACACGTTTGGTACAATTTTTTTTATTAATTCAATTATTTATTGTATTTTTACAAGATGACTACTACAAGATGGCGCCATTTATATATATATATATTTTCAAAATCCTATCAATATGGGTATCAAATGAAAGGTCTTGATAAGTAGAATACAATTATTAATGGAAAATGTAAATCCAAGATGGCGGCCGTTATAAAATGGCAATTACATATTCCCTCAGAACCCCATCAATATGGGTGGAAGGGCTTAGCTAGTAGTAGCCAAGAACACAGTTATTAATGGAAATTGTGAATACAAGATGGCGGCCGCTACAAAATGGTGGATTGCATATTTTCTCAAACCCCATCAATATGGGTATCAAATGAAAGGGCTTGATAAGTAGAATACAATTATTGATGAAAAATGTAAATCAAAGATGGCGGCCACTACAAAATAGCGCGTTACATATTCTCTTAGAACCCCATCAACAGTATCAAATGAAAGTGCTTGACTAAAAGAACACAGTTATTGATGAAAGATTTTTCATCAATAATTGTTTTCTACTAGTCAAGCCCATTCAATTGATACTCATATTGATGGGATTTTGAGAAAAAATGTAATCCACCATTTTGTAGCGGCCGCCATCTTGGTTTCCCTTGGAAAATAGTTACAGTGATGCTACAGAAACTACGCGGAATGTAGTGAGAGACGAAAAAGTTTTTCAAACTAGTTGCTGATACGTCACCGCCATCGGCTCTAGTTGGAGTTCGTTTGAGGCCAAGTCGCTTTATATTGTGCCATAATTTATTTGCTGGAAGGTTTGCATTCAGCTGAGAAGTGAAACATTCTCGCTTAGATGAACGAATTTCACGATTTGTTGTATTTCCTTGTCGAGCAAAAGTGTTCCATTTTGTCTCATTTCCTTTATCTTATCATATTGGTTTCAATGTCGGGCCATCTATACAGCATCTCGAGTCGCATTTTTTGTTTTTTTCAAATAGCTCTTGATAATTGCCAATAATTTTCGGTTGGAGGGAACAATGCTTCATTAGTATTTGATGAAATCAACCATATTGCCATGTAACTTCCGGTTTCAGTGACAGCTTGTCAAAACTTGTTAAACCTTCGTAGGTCTTTCATACATTCTATCCAATACTAACCGGGAATTTGTAATTTATAAATCTTCCCGCTAAACATTTTGCAATTATTTTTTTTTTAATTGGTACTATTGTCAGTGGTTTTAATATCAACTTTGAGCGCGATCTGTCGTTTAGTTTGTTTACAGCGTCATTAAGAACAAGTTAATTTTTTTTTTGCTCGGCGATTTTTTATATTGATAGTTCTATTGGTCAAAGATATTGTGGAAAAGTTCGAATTGTAAACAAAAATTTAGTTGGTGTTAAGTCAGAGCGGAAAATTAAAAATTTCGAATTTATGATTGCAAATTGCAATGTGAAACGTTCACAGATATTTAGGGAATAAACTAGGCTAAAAATTTGTGTGTAAACATTAGAACTTTCTGCGATATTTGCATACTTATAGAGGATTTTGTAAAATACTATAAAAATCCTGTTTTGGCACTTTTTTTAAATCGATGCAAAAAGATAGAATTTTTTTTTGTCAAAGTAACAAAATATCCTTTTGCAGAATTTATTGCAGTTTTCAAAACTGACTTTCGATTTGCGGTGCGGTTGGTTATTGAATTATTCATCATCAAAGAAGAAGGGGTATTTGTTCTTTCAAACTGAAGTATCTCTGTGTAGGAATGTCCTACAGGAACATTCTTAAAACCAAATAAAAGCTGGTTGATAAGGTTATTTGGCATTGCTCAATTCCGGGTAATGAGAGGGCTGACTCATTAGCAAAGGTAGGTGCAATTGAAGGCGAAAATTATCAGCGTCAAATCGCCTTCAATGAATTTTATTCTTTAGTTCGTAAAAATACCATCGCTAACTGGCAACGCAAATGGAACGAAGATGAATTGGGCCGGTGGCTCCACTCAATTATCCCTAAGGTTAGCCTCAATCCGTGGTTCAAAAGTCTGGACTTGAGTCGGGACTTTATTCGCACCTTCTCCCGACTCATATCCAATCACTGTTCGTTAGACGCGCTTCTTTTTCGTTTAAATCTTGCCGACAGCAATCTCGGCGGTTGTGGCCATGGTTACCACGACATCGAACACGTTGTTTGGTCGTGCGAGTTGTATCTTGTCGCCAGATCGAATTTAGAAAACTCCCTTCGGGCTGGAGGAAAGCAGTCCAATGTGCCAGTGAGAGATGTGTTGGCTCGGTTAGACCTTGATTACATGTCCCAAATATATGTTTTCCTTAACGCTATCGATCTTCGAGTGTGATTGTTCATACATCCTTTTCCCCTCCTTTTCGTCCTTCGCGAGCTATCGGTTCCCTTCCTACTAACATTAGAATAAGTTAAATTGTAAATACATATTAGATGTAAGGATAGTTTTAAGAATTGAGTGTGAAGTGTCAGTGTGAATGAGAATGTGAATGTGAATGTGAGTGCGAGTGTAAACACACATCTCCTTACATCCCATCCTTTTCCTAATGAAAATGTGTCACCCTTCTGAACTCGAGTCGACCGCGAGTAATCGGTTTCCTATTTCATTAACCATATAATTAAGGAAACAACATGTTGATATATGCTAGTTGAAATATAGTTAAGAGTTTGGCTCCATTAAACTTATGTAACTGAGCCTGTAAAAATAAACGGATTAATAAAAAAAAAAGGTTATTTGGATTTGCTGATGGGTTGGTAAGCAAAAAATTGTGATAGTCCAGAATACAAGTCGGACTCGATTATATACAGATTCGATTATATGTGATTCGATTACATACAATTTTGGACTCGATTATATACAGTTTGAAAAAAAAAATTTTTATGTTTCAAATATGCCTTATTTCAAGAAGAAATGTTACCTTTCAACGTTAAGGTGTAATTTAAGTGACTAATTCATATACAGTGGGGTAAAAATCGTGATTTTTGAAGATTTTGCTTGAATTTTCACCAAGAATTAATTATATCGATATTGCAGCCAAATTAAGATAGATAGAAGTTGGGTGTCAGAGAGCTTCAATTTGATTGATAGAAACAATCCAGTTTAATAAAAAAAAGTCAGGATGACATTAATAATAATACATTAACAATTACTAACTTTTAAGTTTTTCACTTCCAAAATGTTATTAAAATCCAATAATTTAGATCTTCCACTACTATATCCTGTATCAAATTTTCTCATCTTTCAAATGAAAGCAACAGAATCGTCTTCCGTAGCGTACTTTGTAATGTAGAGCCAGTTCGAGGCAACAGAGTCCGAAACAAAAAAAAAGTTCTATAACTCTATCATTGTTGAAATTCGAACATATACGTAGAAAGATTTTTTTCATCAAATATGATCGTCTATCACCCTCTGAGAGAATCTGGATAATTTTTTTTTTTTTCATGTGAGAAAGGTATTTTCTGACTTTAAGGGGATGAATAAAAAAATCAAATTCCTCTTTTATATTAAAAAAAAAAGAAAAATACATGCAAAAAAAAAATGAATAGAATTTTTTTTTTTATTCGATTATATACAGGATTCGATTATATATAGTGAAAAGAAATCAGAAACTGTATATAATCGAGTCCGCGCTGTATTCTTGAAAAAACGAAAAAAAATTGATTTTTCATTTCTCCACGATATTGTTGCCTACTACACCTAAACACACCAAGATGAAAATATCCTAATACCTGATAGGTTGTAGCTTTAAAATGATGCGCATTCCATCGATGTGCGTTGATTTTTCACGAAGTTACAGCATGTCAAAAATCTCATAAAATTTCCGAATTCGCACTCTGTTCCTCTAATTTTTTTGTCGAGTGTATTTCAACCGCTTCACACCAAATTAAAGGCTGAGCATGTTTCAAAACTATAGCTGATTGCGTGAACAAATGTGTACAAATAATACCTTCATCTAATCACGACGGCTTTAAAATATTTTTTGACGTAGGACTACGTCTAACCGGAAGATATGGGGGGTAAAATGAAAATCTAGGCACTGAACAAGTAGAAAAAAAAATGAACGCTTATATCTCGAGCATTTCTTAATAGATCGCAAAGGTGTTTGCATCAATTGATAGGAAATATTTCTACGCGTCTTCCACAATGAATAATATTTAATTTTTTTTAGATAAACAATTAAATAATTGTGAAATGTCAAGCATTGTCCAAACGCATTGTGTACCTCGTTATAATTGGTCCGATTTGTGTTCCTCAAATGGCTCCGACCAAAACGAGCAACCAGAGTAATAGTGGAATATAATTTGGGTACAAATGAAGAATCATATTGTAAGCCACTCCCACTTGTGATTCTTCCGCAAATAGAGTTTGGCTGTTGCTTTCCAAAATCTTCATTCTTTTTCTAACCGCGGAGCATCCTTTCTGCTAATCGTTTTATCATGGAGCGGCAGCAACGACAGGAGAGGCTGGAGCAGTGTCATGAGCGGCAGTAGCGTAGCGATGGCAACGGCGAAAGCGGGCAACGAGTTTTAATCGCGTCGCGCTTATACTCTAAGGCCATCTACACACTGGTCAACTAAAAATGAACCTCAACCTGTTTTCATCCCAGCTGTCAAACTTGAACTCAACTTGCATCCGCACACGAAGCAACCTGACGTACGCAACTTGGGATTGACAGGTATCGTTTAGTTTTTTCTGTCATCTAATAATAGAAAAAAAAATAATAGAAAGGTCGAAACAGAAGTCAAATCATGTCCGATGAAATTCTTCAATTACGTAAAGTCTAAGCTCAAAAGCATTAACTTTCCATCGCAGATGCATCTCGATGAAGATGTATGGAATTCTTCGAACGAAATTTGTAATCTCTTTGCAAATTTCTTTCAGGAAGTATATACCACATTTTCCGAAGAAAATCGCGATCGGGACTACTTTTCATTTTTACCGGAATATCCAAATGACATATCGGTAGATTATCTTTCACAACAAGAAATATGCCATGCAATAAAGAAATTAGATGGAACGAAAGGACCACGACCTGACGGAATAGCACCTGTATTTCTGAAGAACCTGGCTGAGGAACTCACCCTTCCCTTATATTGCATTTTCAGTATGTCACTACAAACTGGAATATTCCCAGAAAAATGGAAACAATCTTTTTTGGTACCTATCTTTAAATCAGGCGCTAAATCTGACGTACGTAAATATCGTGGAATTGCCATTATCTCTTGCATTCCTAAACTATTCGAAGCAATAGTGAATGAAAAGTCTTCCAACAAGTAAAGAATAGAATTACGTGTATGCAACATGGCTACTTAAAAAGCCGCTCAACTACAACTAATCTGTTGACATTTGTGACTTTTGTTTTGAATGCAATGGAAAATGGCAAACACGTACAAGCTCTTTACACTGACTTCAGTAAAGCATTTGACCGCATCAACATTCCATTACTACTCTTCAAATTGCAGAAAATTGGAATGGAACAAGGACTCTTAAACTGGCTGAATTCATATCTAACAAATCGTGAACAAATTGTTCATTTTCAAAATTCTCTCTCAAATCCAGTAAAAGTCACTTCGGGAGTCCCACAAGGCTCTCATCTTGATCCTCTTCTTTTCATTCTGTACGTTAATGACATCTCCTTCGTTCTCAAGCGTATAAATGTACTTGTGTATGCAGACGACATGAAGCTTTTCGCGGAAATTGGTAATGAAAACGACATCGAAGCATTCCAAAACGAAATACATGTATTCCATACTTGGTGTAATAAAAATCTACTAAAACTGAATGTAAAAAAATGCAACTCCATTACATTTAGCAGAAAAAATCATGTACCAAATATTGTAATACGTCTTGGAAATCAAAATGTAGAGAAATGTGAAATAGTTAGAGATCTAGGCGTCGTCCTGGACTGTAAACTCACATTCATAGAACACTACAACTCTGTAATCAATAAGGCGTTAAGTGTGTTAAGCTTTGTCAAACGCTTCTCACATAACTTCCAGGGCCCATACACAATCAAGCTTTTGTATATCACATACGTAAGGCCCATTCTGGAATACTGTAACATCGTTATGGTCGTACATGAAGAACGCATTGAGTCAGTCCAGAAACAGTTTCTCCTATTTGCACTCCGTAAGTTGAACTGGACCTCATTTCCACTTCCTTCATATGAAGCACGCTGCATGCTCATAAGCATCCAAGCACTAAAGGAACGCCGTAAATTGGCAATGCTTTCTTTTGTTAATGATTTAATTTCGCAGCGATTGTACAGCTGAATTACTAGAAAAATTAAATTTCTATGTACCTGGGCGTGAACTAAGAACACGCAATTTGTTTCTAACCGAAACATCCAGAACAAATTATGCAAACAACGCTCCTATCAATCGCATGATGCGTATATACAATCAGCACTGCGAATTAATTGACACAATAATGAATAAAAAACAGCTAAAAAGAAATATGTACCATAGGAATAATATTTAACTTAAGAAAACATTGTAACATTAATATATAAGTATGTAGTCTACATTCGTTTGACGAAAATGAATAAATAGAATAAATAGCGTGATGAAATCGTTAAATTTTCATCAATCATAATAAATTGACAGTGATGCCGTTCCTCTAACTACTGAAAAATGGCTGAAAGGCTTGACTTGGAGAACACAAAACATAATAAACAACATAAATTCAAGAAAGTCATCGCCACTAAATGGTCGACTGCGTATTTTTTGCTCAATATCGATAACAGATGAAATGATTTGACTAATAGAATACAGTACATCATGAAAATATTCCGAAAAAAATAGGTATGAAATAAACGTTGGATTTCCATTATCCACAGTTAGTTTTGACGTAGGACTACGTCTAACCGGAAGATATAGGGGGTGAAATGGAAAATTTAGGCACTGAACAAGTAGGAAAAAATGCAAGATTTGGAACGCTTATAACTCGAGCATTTCTCAATAGATCGCAAAGGTTTTTGCATCAATTGATAGGAAATATATCTACGCATCTATCATAACGAATAACATTTCATTTTTCTTGAGATAAATAATTGAATAATTGTGAAATATCAAGCGTTGTCAAAATGCACTATGTGCCCATTTTTGATTGGTCCATTTTGTGCTCCTCAAATCGTACCGACCAAAACGGGCAACCAGAGCAGCAGCGAAATAGAATGAAGCACGATTGGAAAGGAAAAAGAAAAAAATGAACGAAACATTGGTCGCAGTCTCACACATACGTAATTCTCGAGCCAGCCAGTCAGCTTAAAAATCCCCGCTCCGCTGCCGTAACGATCATTCTCATTCAAACCGTACAACACATCGTTTCGCATCACATCACATCAACAAACCAACACAAGCAGCCATGTCTGGACATGGTAAAGGAGGAAAAGTGAAGGGAAAGCGTGTTGATCTGGAGTTCCCCGCAAGGGTAGCTAGGCCGAGCGCGTTAGTACCAGTGCACCAGTCCACCTAGCCGGCGTTATATAGTTTCGGCCGCCGAAGTGATCGAGTTAGCTGGCAAAGCTGTTCGCGACGATAAGAAAATCCGCATTCGGAACAGAACACATTCGGTTCGGTGGACATCAAGACAACAACATCAACAACAGGCAGTTGCAGCGAGTGGCGAGTGGCAAACGCAATCGCAAAACGGCATCAGGTAGCAGAAGAAAAAAAATTTGTTCTTTATACAAACTGCTTTGGTGGCAAATCCAGAACAAGGCGGCATCGAGGGCGTTCGAAATGGTTTTTTTCAAAACCACGAGTACTAAGTTTTCTAAATTGGAACCATTCCTTAAAACAAGGCGCTTTTCAGGGCCATTAAACCTTCCAAAAAAGAGTTTAGGAAATACAGTTCAATGCTTTCTAAAACAATATCCAAAATAATAATAAAACACAAATTGATTTTTTCATAATTTGTTTACCAGGATATGATGAGTATGTGAATTTGGCAGTTGTTCTGAGCTTATTGATTTTCACCAATTCTTAAATTGCTTCTAGATTGAAAGTACAGTAATTTACACTTATCTCGACATTTAGCTAATTGGACGGACCTGCAACGCGACATATTTAGTCGGACATTTTTGTAAACATAGAGTTCGGGGTCCAATTTATGACCCCACATTAAAAGTCGACACTGTACCACTGTCATCACAAATGTTCAATTACAGGTTAAAATTACCTCCAATCCCACACTGAGTGGTGGTAATGCGACGTGCCATTGAATGTAATTTACTGTAAAATATGTCACAAGCTGGATGGGAAGAAATTTTCCAACTGTGAAAGCTGTGGCGAGTGACAAATGCAATTGCTAAACATAAAGGTTTAGCCGAACAAGATGGGGATATCGAGTGATAACAAAACAATAAACTCTTTAGATTGAAGATAATTTTGTGATCCTGAAAAGGACCCTTTTTAGCCTGCATGTGAATCCAACGAGCGAACAAATCGTAATGAATGTATTTTTTTGCCATCGCTTTTTTTTTAACGCTCATTCGTTCGTCTCGTTGGACTCGCCCCTCTGGCTGAGTCTGCCGATTTGTCTCTATCCTGTGAGTGTGTACCGCTAGAGTATAAAACACGCGGACCCCAAAAAAATATCTTATTTTCTTTCAAACCGTAAACCCGCGTGGTTGTACGGCATCGGCATCGTGGACGTAACAAAGGAGGACAAGTTAAGGGAAAGGCAAAGTCTCACTCGAACCGTGCAAGTCTCCAGTTCCCTGTTGGTCGCATTCACTGATTGCTCCGCAAGGGTAACTAGGACGAACGGATTGGTGCCGGAGCACCAGTATACCTAACAGCGATTATAGAGTTTCGGCCGTCGGAGTGCTCGAGTTGGCTTGCAAAGCTGCTCACGACAATCAGAAAACCCGCATCAAGAACAGAGCAGCTTCGGTTCGGCGCTCATCAAGGCAACAATTAGTTTCAGTGAGTGGCAAAGTGTTTCTCCGGAACGTCGCATTAAATGTAATTTACTGAACAACTCACAAGCTGGATGGGAAGAAATTTTCCAACTGTGAAAGCTGTGGCGAGTGGCAAACCCAATAGCTAAACAGGAAGGTTTAACCGAACAAGATGGGAATATCGAGTGATAACAAAAACACAACACCAAAGGTTCTTTTCAGAACCATCAACATGTTCATAAAGAGTAAACAGTAAACTAATCCATTTTTCAGGTAGATAGGTAGGTATTCACGTAGGAGAAGAAAATAAAACAATATATTTAAAATATATATTTAACAAAAGCTGTCCCCTTTGTATAGTCCTACGTCACTCCGGTTATGTCCCCGACATTACCCACCGGTCTTTTTTTGTTTCATCATATACCCCACGATTCTATTTTAGTCTCATCATTGCGCTAGATTAATGAATTAACGGATGTGGTAACTACTAGCTGCCACTCACTGCCTAATTATTTTCTAGCATTAAACCGTTTAACTTAAAAAGCTTTTTAACTCATTTTATTTCCTAGTTTTTAGTAAATTATCTGTATCATTAGTATACTTCTCTACAATATAACCATTCAACTTTTTTTTTAACCAAATTTCAATTATGGGGGATAACCCTACAAACACTCAAACATACATACAAACAGGTAAAGCTGAATGAAACCATTAAAAAGTAATTGTTTATTTGGCAACTGCGGACATCTTGGATTTGGACCAGTCGAGCTCTTTCATTTGATACCCATATGGATGGGGCTTTGAAAAAAAATATGACGCAATTTTGTGGTGGCGGCCATTTTGGATTTGTATTTTTCATAAATAACTGTGTTCTACTAGTCAAGCCCTTTCATTTGATATTCATATTGATGGGGTTCTGAGAAAATATGTAATCCGCCATATTGTAGCGGCCGCCATTTTGGATTTGCATTTTTCATAAATAACTGTGTTCCACTAGTCAATCCCTTTCATTCGATACCCATATTGATGAGGTGGTAAAAAATATATATCTGACGCCATCTTTATATTTGTTCAATAGTATAACTTTAAACTTATATAAACTTATATAATAATTATTATAAACCCTGAATAAACTATCAAGCATTGTTCAAAATTAAGTAATGCATTTTAGTTTCTTTCAATATGATTGTAAAGACATTTGGATACATTTTTTCGTACCATATGAAAACATCTGAAAAAACCCGTGGCATCCATGATTGAAACTCAACGCAGAAATCGAAATGTCAACAGCAATTGAACGAAAAGGTTGCCGACACAAATCGCGTGCGACTCGACATGCTAGGTTGCTTCCAACTGGTTGAGTCAACCTTGTCAACTGGTTGCCCGGTGTGCGGACTACCATTTGATTACACATGCTCTCAACTTTTTTGCGACATTCGTTAAGATGGTTTCCAACCTAGGTTGCATAGTGTGTAGATGGCCTAAGAGCCTCCGCAGACTGCAAACATTTCATCGGCCGGCAGTTTTGTGCGGTTTGGGCTAGTGCAAACACCGACCCAACTGTATCCATACATCTCACCGTACTGATAAAGAAGCCGATCAAACCATTGGTCGATAAAAAGTCTGCAGTTTGTGGGGACTTCAAGGCCATTGTTCCATGAATATCAGCAGCAACAACCACCGTGTTTTCATCAAATGGACAACCATTATCTGTCGTTTTCGTGGAATCGATCCAGCACATCAGGGCCTGTAAACGCATTCAGTCTGTCGAGAAAAGTGCTTCTGCAAAATGAGGACAAAGCCTACGGCATCAAGAGCACGATACGAAATCTATTGGCGCTTTTCAGGACCACCAAACCATTTACAAAAGAGTTAAAAATTATTTACAAAATACGATGGCTTCTAAAGTGATATCCGAATAAAAAAGCAAAATATAGAAACTGATTTTTGTTTGCGAGAGCCTGTGTTAGTTTAGACGTATCTTTGAGTTTGTTGGTGGTTGGGATTATTTGAATAGATTATTCAGTTTTTATAAATTTTGAATTAAAAAAGTACAAGCAATTGTTTCAACACGTTGAGCTCCGAATTTTTCTTGCTGCACTTTCCATTCAGCCGGCATCAAGAGGAGAAGAAAATGAAACAATATATGAAAAAAATATTTAACAAAATTACCCCCGACATTACCCACTCGTCTTTTTTATTTGAGAAACGTCAACATCATATATTAGAACTATTTCGACAAGATTGATTTATTAATCGTCCGGGAAACTATATGTTTGAAAGAAGCATCCTTATTCAACAATCAGTATAAACGTGTAAGAAAATTCCATTGTTTACACATCCATTCCAAATAGTAAACGGACATTCATGACATTCCTTGCATAACCAACTGGTCGCTAAAAGTAAGCACAAGAAATGAAATCGAACGGAATAAAATGTTTATTCCAAGCCTGTCGAGAAATGACATTTGCTGCCACGTCGGATATTGAATTTCAAGCCAGAAGCTAGATGCAGTAATTCAATCCAGTCTGCTCGCGTTCGGAATTACTTTATGCTTCGGCTAAATCAAATCGTATCACTGCGAAGATAATGCGACAATACATGCTTTGTACATTAGCTCTGAAGTAATTGCTTTCATATCGTCAATCCTTTCAGAAGTGAGGCAGCGTAAATTTCATTCACTTCACTCCCAGACTGGATTCATCCAATTTTGTTATAAGATGAGGGAGAAAAAAATCTACGGCTTTGTGTTATCGGTCTCACATCAGGCGAAAAACTTCCGCGAGAGCGAAAAAAAAATCAACCAAAGCGGAAGAAATACAAACGACTTTACGACTTCTTCGACTGGTTTCGATCGTATCGGTTCTCGGCGGGTTGTTAAATCATTGTGGCGCGTACGTTTAGCAATCAACAGCAGCATCCATTTTCAGCTCGCGCTTCTGAAGTTGGTAATCCGATTCGCCAGTGTTTCAGATATAAATCGAAGCCGAAAGTGAAGAGGTGATGAAAGGTTCCGGGATGTATTTACCGTTTGGAGTATTTTTCATTCGCAGGCGCGAATTGAGCAGCACTCGAGAGCTACCAGCGTAGGTGTCAGGGGAAATTTTGAGTGTCCTTAATTAGGGGGAGCTGAGACATCGTAAACTAAACATTTCGAGATTAGACGTGACCATGTGCCGAAAGGTTTTGAACTGTTTAAACGAATTTTGACTCACGTGAACTGTCGTATTGCACTCCTTTGAATTCCGAGAAACAGGGTAAAATCGCCAACGTTCCCGGTGGTGTTCGTGGCCAGCAGGATATGGAATCGAAGGACGATGGACAAGCCACGTCCGTCAGTAGCTTCTCGGATTGGCGCTGGACAAAACAATCCACCACCGAGGATTCATTCTCCGTCCCTTCGAACAGCAAACTGTCCATCGGCAGCCCATCGCCACTTCCGGAAGCAAACCAGTAGTCCGCTTGTTGCGAGTCAGATTCGCCCATTTTTTCCACCAAAAAATTGTGCTTCAAAGACACTCACTTTCAACACATTCAATAATCACTTTTCACGATTGCGTCTTCTTGGTGGGACGTTTCATATTCACAGGATTCCTGCCTTCCTAGGCACTCTCAAGCAGCACAAAATTTTCCACGAACCCAAACACAACCAATCTTCAATCGACACGTCGCGAGGGAAAATTTAAAGACTAATCGCGCTTTAGTTCCGATCGTAACTGAATCGAAGCCGCAGAACGCGGCGCGAAACCAAGGAAAAGTCGCGTCTTCGCACAGAGCGCCTACGAGGCCGGCGGGAAGCAAGCGCGTACGAACGGGGGGCTGTTCACCGGTCCGTAGTAATTCGAGTTTAATGATTATTTGGTTCCACGATTATTGCTATTTCAGGATCCGCTGCAATGTGGTGTTTGGATAAGACACACCACACTGATAAAGAGCCGAAGAAGGAAGTATGTGTCGCACAAACGGCGGCGAGACGCCACTCGCGTTGTCGTCTTCTGGTCCAGAGCTGACCAGACGCTCGTTCCGGTGAAATTCCGCTGTGGCAGATACTAAATATTGGCTCGCTGATGGTCGTCATAAGCAGAACGGCGGTTGCATTATGATTGCGGTCTGGAAAAAAAAGGAAAATGCCGAAACGGTTAAAAATAGGATGAAATATCAAATCGTAAATCGCGATGGCGCGAGAAAATTGGTGAGGATTAAAATCGGGTCAAGAGCGCAGAATTTCCAACGAAATTAAAATAACTTATTAAATTTGTTGGCAGATGCAAAAACAGATAAAGGTTAATCTGGAAAGATTGATTTTATGGGTCGAGGAATCGCAGCACAATTTTCGGCCGGTTCTCCTCGGTAACAGAGGGCTACCCATTAGACTGACCTTCAACTTAACCATCAAACCGAGGGAACAAAACAAAACGCTTTTTTGTTGGAATGGCACATAAATTTTCCGAAAGGTGGGTAATTTTCCATCCTAATCGCCGGCTTCATCCAGTGCTCTGGCTGGCTTCGTGGACTTGGTCACTTTGCATTTTTCCGGTTCCCATCCGTTTATGGCAAGAGAAGCAGAGAGGGAGAAAACAAATGGTGACGAACGCGGGTGGAGTTCTTTAATAATGGTCCCTAATGCTGTTGTTGTTTCTGTACCGGCCCAGTCTGTTACTGGTATGTATTTAGTGCGCTCTGTTTATTTACCCACCATTGGATTTTCGGAGTGTGAGCGATTGAAATTGCTACCGTAGTCAGCGTGGGCGGAGTTTTTTGTGAGAATTTCCTGCTCTCACAATCGGCGGACGAACGGAAGAGAAATAGAATCAATCGACACTTCGTATTTGTGACTGTGTTATAAACAACGCGAGCAACAATGTGTCCGACAAGATCGGTAGGTTGGAAGAACCAAAAAGGCATAAATATTTTTCCGTTAAACTAAACAATTAGTTAATACTTAATCAATGTCCGAAATTCCTTGTCCGGATCATATGACTGAATTCATGAATTATAAGGACTTCCATAAAAACATAACTCCCAGATTTCGAATGAACTTTGTATGTTTAGTAAAAGCCTGTTTTCTTATCAATGTCCTTCCGAATCAGTTAAAACTCGACAAAAAACTATTGCCTATGTTACCTATGTTATATCATACCAAGATCTCTAAGACTAGGGCTTCTCAAGCAATATGATTAGAAGATCAAATACCAAGTGTTACAAAGAAAATCATTGCCCTGAATTAAGAACGGGAAGCCAACGTGTTCTCAGATGAAAATCAGTCCCTGTCAAGAAAAAGAAAAAATATTTAAGCTGAAATGAAGGTATCATCCAAAACTCCGAATGTTGCCACGCAGAGGATACAACGATAGTATCATACACACAGAGGAAAATCAACAAGAAATCATTAGGAACAGTAATGAATCTTGATATCCTTCATATGGGTTAATTTGAAAAAAATATATAGGAGGTTGTGTTTAAGACACGACCGCATTGTTGACGTAGAACTACGCTGCAGTTTAATTCAAGTCGCTTGTTTATAACTGCGGATATTATTTTATAATGCTACGAAAATTTGTAAATAACAATTCTACCAGTTTGGTCGCCCTGAAATGTTTTTTTTTTATTGTAGAATCATTTGACGATAATTGTTTGATGATTGATTCTTGTGCTCGCAGAACAATACATGCTCGAGATAAGCGCAGCTGTCATCCTTAGTGGAGAAAGTTTTGCTACTGGCAAGCGAAACCAAATCACATACAAAATTCCAGAATGACATGTACTTTCTTGGTGACTAGATAAACGAAGAAAAACTTTATCTGTTAATGTCAACAACCTCGAAAAGAGTGGCACTGCTTCATTATGATCAAGATTAGCGCAAATGCAATCCTAGTTGAAACGAGTTTTGTGACTGGCACGCGGGCCCAAATAAATTAATAACTTATTATATCTTATTGAATAACTTGGTATTTCCCAAATAATTTTTTGATACACAACGTTAACACCTGCTTCACCATAGCGTCAGTTCCATGCATTGAATCAATGTCAAAGGCGTCAACGAAGCCTTTATGATGACAGAAAACAAACAATGTTAACTGCTTAGAAAAAGACTGAATATTTGCCTCAGCAGAGATTCATTACCAATACCCTAGCGTAAATATTTCCCTCCCACGATCTCCCCTCCTTGTTTATATTTATCATTATGGCTGCATAATTTGCAACACCAAACATTCGTCAATCATAGCATTAAAAAATTATGCGATTGTTACATCGTTACAGGGCCAATGCACACGGGAGCAGATACAAATGGGGTTCAGCGTAGCGAAGATGCACTATTTTTACGTACGGGTTATGAAACACGCACGACCGCACACAAATATCCATATATCGATGGCTTGAAGAAACTAAATATACACACACACTTATCTCCGTTATGCGCTCTTCTCAACAAAGACTCTTCCTTCCAAACCTTAATGCAATGGCGCCAGTTTGATGCAATGATTACAATGCCAGAGACATCAGCGAGTAAGAAATTTGGTCGCATCCACAGCTCAATCCGAAACGAAGACATGTGATGACGCAAAACAAGGAATAACAAGCGATATTCATTGTTTTGAATACAGAACGAGACTGAAAGTTTGCCTTCATTTCTTGCTTGTTGAATTAAAGAGACTTGAAACTTCTTCAGTTCATTCGTCTCTAACCTTAAAAAAGGCCCTTGAAAAACTTTACTCTTTCGATGGAATAAAGATATAAAGATAAAGTTATTACTCCTCCATCCCCATTGCCTTGAGAAACGCATTTGATCCCTCGCCGTAAAGCTCGTCCAGCAACGGTGTTGTCCAATCGGTGTCCTCACGAAGAATGAAAGTTTGCCTCAGCGAAATCCACTGTTTATACTCTAGGCAAATATTCCCCTTCGTTCTTCTTCTTTTCCTTTGTTCACGGAAACTTTACATTTTACGATTTCCCCTTCGTTGCTCGTCAATAAGTTGCTCGTTGTTGACAGCTCTGTTCGGGAAAGCACACAAATGGACAGAACAAATGTATGAGGAAATGGAAATGCTTCATATTTTTCATCAATTTCAACCATATACAGACTATGGGATTGTAATGTATAGCATATCAAACAAATCTTAAGGAATATCCGATTCGTTTGGTATGTAAATCGCCAGAATCCGTTCGCGGTAAAAATAGTTATTAACGTTAACTTTATTTCATAATAAAATTAGTAAAAAAAGCTTTTTAAGTTAAACGGTTTAATTGTGATTAAACAAAACAATGTACTAAAAGCTAGAAAATAATTAGGCAAGTAGCATTTAGCAGTTATCACACCTCTCCTTCATTAGTCTAGGGCATTGATAAGACTAAAATAAAATCGTGAGACATATGATGAAGTCGCTAATTGTGGATAATGGAAATCCAACGTGCCCCACGATTTTATTTTAGTATTATCAGTGCCCTAGACTAATGAAGGAGAGGTGTGATAACTGCTACTGGCCTAATTATTTTCTAGCTTTTAGTACTTTGTTATGTTTAATCACATTTAAACCGATTAACTTAAAAAGCTTTTTTTACTTATTTTATTTTCTAGTTTTTAGTACATTTTCTGTTTCATTAGAATATTTCTCTACAATAAAACCATTGTACTGTATTCTATAAGTCAAATAATTTCATTTGATACCGATATTGAGTGGATTGCAGAAAATACATAGTGTGTTCTTCAAGTCAAATTCGTTCGTTTGATACACATATCTCAATCATCCATTTTTTTGAGGTGATATGGAATCAGCTATTTTGTAGCGGCGGCCAAATTGGATTTTACAAGATAAGCAGTTTTAAAATGACAGCAGAGATAAAGGTGTTTTATAAATTTGGCCAGTTCCTATTGGTCAAATTTCTATTAATGTGGGACAACCCTACTGACATGCAAACATACATACAAACAGATCAAGCTAAATAAAAATGTTTAATGAAGTAATTTGCTATTTTGTGATAGCAGCCATCTTGGATTTGCATTTTTCATAAATTACTGTGTTCTACTAGTCAAGCCCTCTCATTTGATACCCATAATAATAGGGTTTTGAGAAAATATGTAGTCCGTCATTTTGTAGTGGCAGCCATCTTGGATTTGCATTTTTCATGAATAACTGTGTTCTACTAGTCAAGCCCTTTCATTTGATACCCATATCAACGAGGTTTTGACATAATATGTAGTCCACCATTTTGTAGTGGCAGCCATCTTGGATTTGCATTTTTCATAAATAACCGTGTTCTACTAGTTAAGTCCTTTCATTTGATACCCATATCAATGAGGTTTTGAGAAAATATGTAGTCCGACATTTTGAAGTGGCAGCCATCTTGGATTTACATTTTTCATAAATAACCGTATTCTACTAGTTAACCCCTCTCATTTGATACCCATATTAATGATGTTTTGAGAAAATATATAGTCCGCCATTTCGTAGTGGCAGCCATCTTGGGTTTATACTTTTCATAAATAACTGTGTTCTACTAGTGAAGCCCTTTCAGTTGATTTCGTTACAGTATCAGTATCATACTTACTGCAACAAATGAAAATGGTGAGACGAAGGCTGTGTAGTAGGGCAGCATTAGTGATTGATTGAGCGTGATTGCTATGTTCTTCTTTACCTATACCTTCTATTGATACCACTGTTTTGGTAGATGGTCCGGAACAATCCATTTTGGTTGAATGAAACAGACTAAACTTTCAATTGAACAAGAGTCCTTTTACATGGAAAATGAATCACTTTGACAGAATATAAAGCTGCTTCATATTGTGTATACTTATTTTCAATACAACACTAGAGATATTACATTGGTTGCCTTCTCAGACTACTCAGGGACATTTCACCCGCCGCTTGTCGAATTTTTCACGAATAGAAAATCATGGCGCCCGACATGTGAAATATCCCCGATTTATTTTAAACACCCGTTCTAAAACCATGGACTTAATATAAAAACTCTATCGGTTACCAGCGGAGATGCCTGATTTTCAGAATTTCCAAGACTATTTAGCACGCTCCCTGATGTCCTGACGAATACTCAATTTATTCTGATTTTTCTGAAATGATCCGGATTTTTCCTGATTTTGTACTCTTTACATTATTCGTAATAAATATGTTTTGCCAATGTTTTCTGTCATGATAGTTCTCCGGCTCGCACTTGTATATATCTTACATTAAGTTAAACTTTTTTTTTTATCTCTACAATCATCACCGCAATTGTTTCGTGGCTTCCCAAAACATTGCTAGAAAATTTCATGAAACCAGATTGTCTGAAGAGTTTATGAGATTACAACGAGATTAAGTTTGAGGAACAACATTGCTTTATTGAGGATAATGTGTATGTAGATGTATCCAGAGAGTTGTGTTCAAATGAAATATGTTTCAAAATATCTCGAGAATGGCTGCATTTAGAAGGAGATTTATAATGAGCTTTTTTGTTTTAAATCACATCAGAAATCATAATTTGTGGCTAAAAATGATCGTTAACATACAAAAATTCGAAGTTTCGGAAATTCATAAAAATTCGATGTTCCACAAAGTTCGTCAAAAATAGTTTTACCATCTTGGATCCATTTTTTAAATTTTCTACATGACTTCTATTTTATATGAAAACATTTTAGAAAAAATTTAAAAATATGTATTTTGGATATTGCAAATTAAAGTTTTTTTTTTGTAAATAAAAAAAAGAGAACTAATTTTTTTTCTCACTGTATATTTTTTTCATGTTTAGACATCAATACTCTATAACTCTTTTCTAAGACACTATTTCGGTACGACTCATAGTTTTTGAGATATGAATTGTCAAAGATTTCTCCTACTAAAATCGATACGCCCTTTTCAAAGGTTACGCTTGAGTCAAAAATATCCCAATTGCTGTGGAAAACTCATATTTCCTTCAACCCAAACGGAATAAAAACTTTCATTCGAATCAAAAATACTCATGTTTTGTCATTTGTCGATTTCATTTGGAATTGCTCATTCAATTCCTCACTGTATTAATAGGGACAGAAAATAAACGACGACGTCAACAGAAGTCGTTCCCGAGAACCATACCACGTAGCGTTGGATTCGGATTTTTCGGTATGTTTTCCGCCGAAAGTTTGTCGATCATTATCATACCGTGGAAAGTTGTTCTTCAACCGCTGTATCTTTCATTCAAAAAAAAAAGTGCTATATAACCTTGTGCCACGTGTATGCCACGCTCATTCACTTCTAACTCCTAAGCGTCAAACTTTTCCTACCGAGTAGAGCCGAAAACCCAATTGCTGCTTTCATTTGCCGAAGTTAGAACTAGTCATATTCGAGCTAACAAAAGCTGGGAACATTCCTGTTTAAACTTTTACGCTCCATGTTGGCTTGTTGCCTCCCACGAACAATAACAATGATCTACTGAAACTTCGTCGAGACTGTAAATGATGACATCGTTTCATTAGTTTCATCGGTACATAAGTTAAAAAGGGACGGGAACCCACTCATTGAATTAGTCTGAAGTTTGGTTGAATAGAAGCACGTGGTGCGAGATCTTTTTGAATTCACACGAAATAAGTATGGGTGCTGCATTTCACTCGTATAAAAATAAATACATGAACATCATAAAAAATGTGTACAAACTGATGAATTTTTCATTTCACCTCATTATAAAATCGTGTTATTAAAATGAAGCTCCTGCTTAAGGTTCACTGCACGAAAAGAATTACGTTCTCTTCCTTCACGAACGGAAACCCACACTTGTTGAATGCTGCTAGCCCCCGGCAGAATGACATTGTAAACTCGCACCCCTCGTCCCTTGAATCAAGGTTTAGCCGGCTCCAACCGAGAGGATAACAAACATACCTCACTATCGTTTTCTCTCTCTTCTCCGTCCTCTATTTCCACATTTTGTCCTCGTCCCAAAGGGATCCAACAACGAGCGAATGGGGGGGTTCCGAGTTCGCGTGGGTGGAAATGTTTATTACGGTGACAACATTCTGCTCCTGCTTTCGAGCTTATGAGGACTTGCCGGGACAGTGACAAGTAAAGTGTATTTCTATAAAGTTGCTGCAAACTGGCAGCTTATCAACCGGAGCTGTCACGCGGAAAAGGTGAACATGATAAAACAAAACTATTTCCCGAACGGGGGAGGATGGTGTTTGTCCTCCTGGAGCCAATATATGGGCAATAAAGGGGCGAGATGTGCACACTTTATGTTCTGATATTTGATTTGCTTCCAAAGGTTGTATGTTAAAAAAGATCAAATGAAAAAAAGAACTCAGCGGTCCTATTGTGTTAGACACATCCAGCTGAAGAAATAATCAATCATATCTTGAATGAGGACCCTTGATGAGTGATATCGATTGTCACCCATCAACGATGGAAAACCCATCCAATAGATCTCATCAGATAATTGGAACTGTCACTTCACAAGTTTGTTGATGTGGAAAAATCGTCTTTATTATCGGCTGGGTTAACCCTTCTACCGAGAAGATGAGCCAAGTCCTCTAACCTGGACAGGAGCTGACAGCAACGACGTGTGCTACCGACAGGATCTGTTGAGAAGATGACGAATGTGGAAAATATGCATTACACACCTGATTGAGACAGAGTCTGTCAAAGTTACTGACGTGTGGGATGTCTTTGGGATTAACTTTTTGATTGAATCCTCACAATGCACTGCTGATAGTGGTGTTGCAGTGGGCATGAATGTCACCAAGTTCATAAAAGTACTGTCCCTAAGGGGATACAAAACTTCCACACCTATGTAGAATCAAGAAATAACAACTGAGACAACTCTTCAGCGTGTAGAGCGTGGGTAGAATACCAATCAACAGCTTTAAGGAAGGCGTTTTCCTTTGGAAAATATGACGAAAAACTTTGTCCATTCCTGGACGATCGCAAAACTCGCGTACGTACCAACTTCGGAAACTTTCCAACCTTTCAACGTTATCACATGTCTAAAACAGCAATTAGCACCGGTCGGTCTTATCTTTTTTTTTCTTGCCAAACTTTTGGCCGTTGCAGTCGTTCACGCAAGATAATATTACCTGCCTCTCGGATGACCTGTGCACACAAAAAACGTGTGCGAAATTATAAATGAGCTAATTTCTATCTTGTGTCGTTTATTTTTTTTCTGCTCCTTAGTTATGGTTCCCGGGTAGTAGGAAGCACAGATTACACACAGCTTGCGAAGCAGAACGCGGAACCGAGGAACCAAACCCTCGGTTTTGTTAAATAGCACCCAACAAAGTACGAGCGAAAAATATATGAGCAAACTTTTTTTGTTTTGTTTTTGGTGTGTAAATAGTTACCGCCGAGAAGCAAGAAGCAGCGCAGCTCAGACTGTGGACGGAGAGGAGATGATTTTCAGGTGATAATAAATGTTTTGTGTCTTGGCGCTCAAATCTCGGGGCGTTTCTTTCCGTTTTCGGCTCTGGTTGGAATGGAGTGAGAGAAATCATTATAAATGATTCGAAGCTGGCGAAATGATTTGGGGGTTGGAGATCATTTTTCATTTCCGCTTCCTAGAAAGGTGAGAACGAGTGATGAAGAAGTAGGTAGCACAGGTGGTGATATTGTCATCGCTATTTTGTCATTTGTTAACATTGTCATGAGAGTTTTCGAACATCGTGATTTTTAGGCCCTCAATGTTTCTATTTTGCAGTTGAAACATAATTGATTCGACATTCTACAATGAGCCAAAGGAGATAATTTACTCAGTGCGCCAAATTTGATCCTAAATCTAAACACATCCATCATCTTTAATCCTGAAATTTGAAAAGTAATAATGTGCTATTTGCTATTTTTCAAAAGTAATCAAATGCTATTTCTTCTTTTTGTTTTTTTGTTTGCTTATTATGGTTATGACGATCTAAGTCTCTCGAACTTCATCCATACCTTCACCTAGAAACCTTATCTGAGGGAAGAATAGTGAGGTAAAGGTTGGCAATACGCTTAGTTTCAGTGAGCGGTTAAGGTCCATGTGTTCGATTAAACCAACCGTACTCAATCTACTGGCCGCGGGTCGCACGTGGCCCGGCAGGCTCTTATAGTTGGCCTATCTGGTGTTATTTAATTTAAAACTATTCAAACTGTATTAACAAATGCAGCGTTCGTTGTACGGACAATGTGAATAGAGAAAATATTGCAATTTAAGCTCCGCCTGTGTTGTATATATATATATATATATATATATATATATATATATACAACACATATATATATATATATATATATATATATATATATATATATATATATATATATATACATATATATATACAACACAGGCGGAGCTTAAATTGCAATATTTTCTATACATATATATATATATATATATATATATATATATATATATATATATATATATATATATATATATATATATATATATATATATATATATATATATGCAGTGTTTGGATTTTGATCAAAATCGAATGATACACAATGTGTCATGCAAGTAACCTCTTACGAACATATTGCATGAATGACAGTAATCACTTGTGTTTTATTACATGATTAAACCAAGAGAGGAACGAAGACTGTTGTTTACATACTCGAGCTTTGATACAGCTCATATACATCGCATACCATTTTCGCAACCTGCATACAAGTTTGAACCGCATATTGTGCGATTCATATAGAACGTTACGGTAAAAAAACGTCCACGTTCCGTCACCGTCTCCATCTATTCACACATGCAGCCTACGCTTGCAGCATCACCGTCACGTCAAACGTCAAGCAAATGATTTATTCAATCTTATTCATTGTGTCGCCACCTTCAACAGAACCAGTTCTAAATTTGGAAAGGTTCAATGAAAATCATTGAATTATATTATTCAAATGCTTAAACCCCGTAGTCCCGATCCATATTCAACAATAATAATATATAGACTATTTTCCTCAGCTAGTCGCGAATGATTTTGAATCCGAAATTTTGAACAAAGAGATATGTTGACATGAAAAATATAACCAAAATCAAAACAAAAGCCGAGACACAAAGTCCAGACAAAAACCCAACGAACCGTCCGTCTCCGTCAATTATTCTTTTCTACAAATCCTGCCGGTCGTTTTCGTTGAACGTATGCTGACGGGTCGTTACGTTGCCGGTGTATGTGAATGTTTTCATAAGAATTGCATGGTAGAATAATTGACGTAACGTGACGTGACGGGACGTGAACGTAACGGGGATGTTGTATGTGAATCACACTTATATCGTCCCGCTCTAATATAGCGAAACCCATTGCACAGACAAGTGCAAAGCAATAAATGATACAAGATAAATTACGTCATCATTAGGTCACCATTTGCGGAAAGCAACCGCGTTAAAAAAACCTGGGTGTATATAAAAATGGATGTCTGTCTGTCTATCTGTCTGTCTGTCTGATTCTTATGGAAGGTTTTCAGGATAGTTTGAGACCCCTCCCTCCTCACTAAGGGGGGGCTGCCATACAAATGAAACAAAAATTTCTACATTACTCGAGAATTAATTAACCAAATGAAACGAAATTTGGCATGTGAAGGTTTTAGGGTGCAATAAATGTGATTGATTGCTCTTTCTTTCGTTTATTATTTATTATTACGTAATAATATTTATTTGAATGCTTAAAAACGCAGCGCGTTCAATCCATCTGAAAATCCATTATGTTTTTCGCTTCACAGTGACAGAAAATAAAACCGTCTACGCCATTGAGTGAATGAAAATTGAGGATATTTTTGCGAGATCTTTTTTTCTCTCTTGTGTTAAGGAAATGCCTAACAAAGGACAAGTGAAAGTTTGCTGAGGTATAAAACAAAGTAATAAAAGTAATAAAACAAAGATTATAAATAGACTGGGTACGCAAATAATGGAAAGAATATTAGCCACTAAGAATTATGTAGTTATGTAGAACTGAAAAAAGAATATAAAGGTTTCCTTATGTTTTCGCAGCAAATTCGGCCGCCGTTGATGATGAATAAATCGAGACGTCAATCAAGAGTAATCCACAGTATACGCCAAATGAATTAGCAAATTCATTACAGATATGCTGCTGAAACTTGTTTACGTATTTCGGGACCATATGTGGGTTCCACAAAATTTGAATGAAATGCCTTCAATGGATTGTACTTCAATCTGCGGCTCGATTTATAAAGGGTGTGTCACATCAAATTGCATCACGGAAAAAACGCTGTAGAAATTCGCCCAGTAGACCGATCCCTTTGAAAATTTTAGACAGTAAAATAAAAACTATTAAACAACTTTTGGCATTTTCTTTTTATTCATACTTCGAGCCCAAGCCCGTATGCTCGCACCTTTCTCTTTACCCCGTCCATAAGGTTCTGTACAACGTCAGATTGTAGTTTTTTTTTTTTTTTGAACAGAAATTCATTTTCTCTTGAAGTCCGCCTCTGATTTGACAACTTTTGGGTTCTTCCGGAGGGCCTGCTTCATAATCGCCCAATATTTATCTATTGGGCGAAGCTCCGGCGCGTTGGGCGGGTTCATTTCCTTTGGCACGAAAGTGACCCCGTTGGCTTCGTACCACTCCAACACGTCCTTTGAATAGTGGCACGAAGCAAGATCCGGCCAGAAGATGGTCGGGCCCTCGTGCTGCTTCAATAGTGGTAGTAAGCGCTTCTGTAGGCACTCCTTAAGGTAAACCTGCCCGTTTACCGTGCCGGTCATCACGAAGGGGGCGCTCCGCTTTCCGCAAGAGCAGATCGCTTGCCACACCATGTACTTTTTGGCAAACTTGGATAGTTTCTGCTTGCGAATCTCCTCCGGAACGCTGAATTTGTCCTCTGCGGAGAAGAACATCAGGCCCGGCAGCTGACGAAAGTCCGCTTTGACGTAGGTTTCGTCGTCCATTGCCAGGCAATGCGGCTTCGTCAGCATTTCGGTGTACAGCTTCCGGGCTCGCGTCTTCCCCACCATGTTTTGCCTTTCGTCGCGGTTAGGAGCCTTCTGAACCTTGTATGTACGCAGGCCCTCCCGCTGCTTGGTCCGCTGGACGAATGAACTTGACAAATTCAGCTTATTGGCGACATCCCAGACCGAACTTCTCGGATCACGTCTAAACTGCTTAACTACGCGCTTGTGATCTTTTTCACTGACGGAGCATCCATTTTTGCCGTTCTTCACCTTCCGGTCGATGGTTAGGTTCTCGAAGTATCGTTTTAGTACTCTGCTGACAGTGGATTGGACGATTCCCAGCATCTTACCGATGTCCCGATGTGACAACTCCGGATTCTCGAAATGAGTGCACAGGATTAATTCTCGACGCTCTTTTTCGTTCGACGATATTTTTCCAAATTTACGAAAAATTGACAGTGAAGCATGGCCAACGTGATCTATACACTCTTATCTGATTAACATGATCTGGTAAACGGAATTTTAAAGCTGTATGAAACATAACGAAAGATTGTGGAACATTACTGTGCATATAAAATTGAATAAATGTATGTCTGTCTAAAAAATGATGCCTTTGTTCTCCTAAAAATCGGCACAAACTTTCCGGACATACCAAAATGATCCATCCTGATTTTTATTTTCATTTTCCCTGATTTTTGAAAATAATAATTGGCAACCCTGGTTGTGGGTTTCATTCGCCTTGGGCTCGTTTTTGTGATTTTGCTCTCAAGTATTATTCCGGAAGTGTATATATTACATTTATTGACCAAAAAATGAACGCGACGAAAAGAGCTGACATCTTCTAGTAATAGCAATCGTATTTAGCAACCTGCGGTGCGAAAATCGACGAGTTAATAAATTGGCAACGGCTAAAACTCTAGACTAGAAGCATTGAGTAGTAACGCATTGGTGCAAATGTCCTTAAGGAGGGGGGGGGGGGGTTGGTTAGCTGCCATACAAATGAAACACAAATTTCTGCATTACTCGAGAATTAATCAAGCAAATGAAACCAAATTAGGCATATGGAGGTTTTAGGGTGCAATAAATGTTTATATGGTGGTTAGACACTCTGGCTGCCATACAAATGAAACACAAATTTCTGCATAACTCGAAAACTAATCAAGCAAATGGAGCCAAAATTGGCATGTGAAAATTTTAGGGGTCACGAAACGTTACTATGGTGAACAGACTCCCTCCCCCTCTCTAAGGGGACATGGGGAATGGTCTGTCTTTATTCTATCATATTTTCTGTTTCAAACATTTATTCCATGTAACGGAGAAACATGCAAGTAACTGAAAAATCTTGAACGAAAATTGTGTCTGAAAATAATCTCATATTATAATGATGATTTCTGTCTGTCTGTCTGTCGACATGAAAATTGGTATATAGGGGTTTTTGGGTCGGGGAAGGATCTTATGATAGTTCGAGACCCCTCCGAGACCTCTCTAAGGGGGGTTGGGGGGGGTTAGTCTGCCATACAAATGAAACACAAATTTCTGCATTACTCGAGAATTAATCAAGCAAATGAATCGAATTTGGCATGTGGAGGTTTCAGGGCGCAATGAATGTTTCTATGGTGGTTGGACACTCCGCCCTCTTTTCTAAGGGGTGGGGCTGCCATACAAATGAAACACAAATTTCTACATTACTCGAGAATTAATCAATGAAAATAAACCAAATTTGGCATGTGAAGGTTTTAGGATGCAATAAATATATTTACGGTGGCTAGTCACTCCACCCCCCTCTCTAAGGGGGAGCTATCATACAAATGAAAACCAAATTTCTGCATAACTCGAAAACTAATCAAGCAAATGGAGCTAAATTTGATATGCGAAGGTTTTAGGGGACACGAAACGTTTCTATGGTGAATAAACACTCCTCCCCCTCTCTAAAGGGGGGGCTCCCATACAAACAACTTTCTGCATCACTCGAGAACTTATCAAGCAAATTGAGCCATATTTGGCATGTGGAGGATTTAAGGGACACGAAACGTTCGACACTTCTCCCTCCTCTTGAACGAAGAGGGGGTCCCCTTTAATAATGCACATAATTCAACCATACATGATAATTGAAAATGTTCGGAAAACTATGAAGGAAAATAGAAAAAAGTTAAATTCGCATGTGTTCTACAATTACATATTTACAAGCGTTGTTAGTCCATTTGATGTTTGCGGTAACGAAATTTTTTTTGTTCGAAAATGGAAATAAATTTAAAAGTGATAAAACGCACTCCTATATCGTATTCTATCTATATTAATAAAAATGGATTGCCGAATGTGTTGATAAGAGCAAAACTCGAGAAAGGAATTGTCCGATCTAGGGCTGTCTTTATTCTATCGTATTTTTTGAATTAAACATTTATTCCATGTAACGGAGAAACATGTTATTTGCAAGTGGTTGAAAAATCTTGCACGATATATGACTATATATGTGAATGAAAAGATGAGTACAACTCAACTAAAATCATCAAACGTTTCCAAATACAAATTCTTCGAAGAACCCTTTGAAGAACTCCCTGATCGTTCTCATATTGACATTTCACACGTTCACGCAGGAATCCCAACAGCTGGAGGTGACCTCACTTTCAACGCATATCAAAGTTGTTGATTGCTAGAGCACGAACTACAAAGACATCGTCAACAAGGTGCAATATAAACAAACCGGGCCCCACTTCAAACAAGCAGTAAAACTTTTTTGTTTCGTCAGCTCAACAAATGCACTGATTACAGTCGATGATTAAAATGACACCTTGTTCCCGGTTGTCTTCGAATGTTGTGGTTATTCGAATCGCAGCTTCCCCCGCGAAACACCCAATTGCTATCGATGACAATTCTGCTTTGCATTCGCCGAATGCAATTGAATATGGTTCAATCAAATTTGCGATTCGCGTGGTGTGGGCTGTTTCAATTGAGTTATTCCCAATTGCTTTCGGCGTGATTCCAAGTCGACACTTGTTTCGCCTGCATCCGCTAATCCGATGCGAGGGAGAGGGACTGAATTATGAGCTTACGGTAGCTACACGAAATGACGAATCACAATAGTCATCTTACTTACCCCGGCCACCAGCCAGCAGTTCTCGGTTCTCGCTGCGTTGCGAAACGCGTCGGAATGCTGTTATGATACGAGCGGCACTAAAGCTGTTATCACTCACTAGCAATTTTAATACGCGCACTTTATTCTTCGGAGGAGATTCTCAAAGCGGTGCGGTCCGCGATCTCAGGTTCTCAGGCACCGTGCGCGATTGAAAAGCGTAATTGATACATGTGTTGAAGTATGTGGCCACAAGTGTTGGGTAAACAGACAGACAGCTGGTCAGCCAGCGATTTTGATTGCCAAGAGCGCGCGCGAACTCTCGGTGGGTGCAAAGCAACTAAAATGTTGCATCATTTCAACGAAACACAAGACGGAAGATTCCTCAACAAAACAAACGATCATTTCATCCCACCGTGGTTTGGAATCGTTTGTTTACCGCAGAGCGTTGATTTGAACAGTTATGTTTTGTTCCGATTTGAAAGTGCCTCAGCTGAGAGATTCTAACGAAATTATGAATGGCGTGGTCCAGAGCGTGTATGTAAATCAATAACCCAGGCGCACACACACGAGCGATTGGAAAAATTAGGACTGCTAGCGCGATGTGATGCGATACGACTGGATCGATCGCAACGATTAACGCAATTGACGTCAACGTCAGAAGATTCGAGCGGTCATGTCGGCGGTTTTCCTAGCTCTTGTGCAGCATTCGACCGACGACAGATTGTTTTGGATTGAACATGTGTACTGATTCTGATCCTGCGATGCACGGTTCACTGTGAATAATTTGTAAGCCATCGTAACGAGGCAGTGATTGAAATTAGACTGATAAGAGCGCTGTACTGTCTTCTTCCATCGGTAATTTCCAGCGCCATTTGATGTGTAAGCGAGACGGAATGTCTAATTCTTGACAATGTGTAAAAAATAATAAGTGATGTGAAAGCATTCGCGTTGGATTTTTGCACTAAAACAAACAGAACGCTATGATTTTAAACCTGTACCCAATAATAACAAAATATTTAGTATTGTTGCTGCAGGGGCACTTTCACTGACGACCCTATCTGCAACTAGAAACACGTCTACCAACAACGCCAAGCAGATACATACCGTCAAACTCCAATGAACAATAGAAGGTTTAGCAAGTGCTCAGAAAAGAAGAACGTGTTCTATTAAATTTATTGAATTTCCCTTTGATTACTATTATAAATAGTTTGTTTTCTCACTAAAAGTCAAGTACACTCAGGTTTCTACACCAAAAGAGATACAGGTCGGACTCGATTACCCGGATAGTCGAGTTATGAAAAAACACAAGTTTTTCTCAGTTAACGTAATATGATTTGCACTTATTCATTAAACGGTTTTATCTTGGTTAACCCGTTTGTATGTTTGTGACTTTGTAACTTTGTCTGTAGCGCTGTAACACATTAACAGAAATTTAACCCCCTTCCTGTTGACCGTTTCATCTAAAATTTGGAATACATCTTTATCTCTGGTGTCATTATAAAACTGCGTATTCCATGATCTTGAAAATCCAAGATGGCGGCCGCTGCAAAATGGCGGATTATGTACATATTTTCTCAAAAAACCATCAATATGACTTTACGTCTACATACATCTACACCTAAGACAAGACGTGACAACTGGCTTCTTTCTCTTCTTTCTGCATTTTCGTCAACCAAGTGCTAGATAACAGGAAGCTGAGCCACGCGAAATGTGAAGGTTGCCAAATGTTATAAAATTTCGGAAGATTATTTTCCCATAAGAGAAACATGTGTTCTTCGTATCATGTATTATTTGAGCTGTACAATTTTTCATATTAATTATAAAATCGGATGTCATATTTTAAACAGTTAGTATTTTCCTGTTATTTTGTTATCCAAAACAAATTTAAATGCAGAGAAAGCAAAAAGAAATAGAAAACATAGATTTGATAAAAGGAGTATGATATGTTGAAATACATGAATTGAATGAAAATTAACTTCTCCGTATCGAATTAATGTTCAATGTGAATGGAAAACTTTTGTTTTCTTCATATGGTAAAATAATCTCTTACAAAAATGGTATCTGAAGATAACTTTATATTATAATAAATTTTAATGAGAATATCGGAAAGTGTATAGAAAATGGGTTAAGTTATGGTAAGAAAGACGTGCTTCAAGTATATAAACAACGCCAAGTAAAAATTTTCATTCAGATTTTGACAAATTTAAAACTGCCTTCGGGCCGGCTAATCTGATGTGGTGAGAGTAGTAAGCCTTGTTAAAAACTAATTTTGTTTCCAGGTGTCAACATTGCATAGTTTTTTTTTTTTTTCCAAAATATATATTTTTACAAAGGCTCATATGGCGTTAGCCTCACGGGGCCGGGAGTTCAATACAATTTTTCTTATTATCTATGTTAGTAATATGTAACCGATTACTCGCGGTTGGCTCGAGGTTAGTATTACAAGTGTTTTCGTAATTCGGATGTTGCTGTCTCCAATGCTCTGTACGTGTGCCCGACACGGGATACTTCCTATTGGGATGCAGCTGACCCTTAATCAACAACGCCCCCCTAGTCTGTACCTCATATCTAGCATGGTGCGTCTTTCTCGACTCGAGGAATCCAGGATAGAATGGTCACTAGCCGGTGCAATCATCAGTTCGTGTAGAGTTGTCATGAGCGGTACAACCTTTGGCTCTTTTTGAATGATCAGTGGACTGCACAACCTTTGGCCCGTGTGTCTGTAAAGAGTGTGTGTATGTATTGCCGCGACTAAGTAAAAGTTTATCGATCGGATAGGAGGGATATGAAACGGGGACACAACGAAGGAAACATCATTAAACGTTGACATCGGTGTTTCTGAGGAACAGGTATAGATGAAGCAGAAGATCAGGATCACGGCTACCTAAGATATCCCGGACGGGGATATCCGATTGTCTGCCTTGTGCTCTTAGTGCTCTAGAGAGCTGAGAGCGAGCAGCATGGAACCGGATGCACGACCAGACAACATGCTCGATGTCGTGGTAGCCATCGCCACAATCACAAAGATTGTTTGCTGCGAGCCCAATGCGATAGAGATGCGCGTTTAGGTTGTAGTGATTGGACTTAAGCCGAGATATCACGCGAATGAAATCACGACCTACATTCAATCCCTTGAACCATGCACTCGTCGAGACCTTAGGGATAATCGTGTGTAACCAACGACCGAACTCATCACCACTCCACATGCGCTGCCAACTTACGAGCGTATACTGACGAGGAATGTGGAAAAATTCATTATAAGCAATTTGCCTTTCAAAAAGTGTGCCTTCTAAAGCGCCCACCTTAGCTAGCGAGTCCGCTTTCTCATTCCCCGGAATCGAGCAATGAGAGGGAACCCATGCTAAGGTAATCTTGAATAATTTTTCGACCAAAACACTCAATAGTTGTCTTATTCTTGTTAGGAAATAAGATGAGCGTTTATCAACCTTCATTGAGCGGATTGCCTCTAATGAGCTGAGACTGTCTGAAAAAATAAAATAGTGGTCGATGGGCAATGTTTCAATGATCCCCAGTGCGTAGTATATCGCACCCAGTTCAGCAACATACACGGAAGTTTGAAAGAGGCACTGGAATTTTCATTGAAGATGCCAAAGCCAGTGGACCCGTTTATGAATGAACCGTCAGTAAAGAACATTTTATCAGATCTAATATGCCCCCATATTCTGCCGAAAATATCGGCGGAATAGAATCTGAGCGTAGATGATCTGGGATTCCATGGATTTTTTGTCGCATGGACAGATCAAAAATGACAGAGGAATTGCAAAAGTATGGGAAGCAAACTTGGTTGGAGATTCCTGGTGAAGGGTGCACGTCGTGGGTAAAGTACTCATGGTATAAAGACATAAAACTTGACTGAGGAATCAGTTGGAGTAGATTTTCGAAGTTATCAATCACCAATGGATTCATGATCTTGCAACGGATAGTTGTCATCGCGGATACACTTCATTTCGTTTTCACCGTGAAGTGTATACGGAAATAAGGCCTTATAATTCAACTCTGACATCGTTCAAAAACTAACAGTACTGTACAATGGTTCCCTCTCTTCGGGAACTGAACACAGGATGTAACAGAAACGAAAATATACAAAGAATCCATAATAGAAATTTTCGCTAAATTGAAATATGAATGCAACTATTAGTCAATTTTGAATATATTTGGCAACACTGTGAAAATGTTGGAAATCTCATTTTAGTATATTTATCTTTGTCAACTTTTTTCCTCATCAACCAATCAGGAGTCGAGTTGCAAGTGGTCCGAGTTTGACGGAAAAAGTGGTCCGGAATCGGCCCCCTATTGTCATATCTCGTCTCAGATCTACACTACCGATTATATTCATAGGTTGCTAAAGTAGATCTCCTGCCGCCGCGTAGTGATGAATTTAGGAGATCAGAGCTGATCTGTGTTGTTTTGATCTGTTTGCTTTCGAATAGGCTAATAAAACACATAAAAAGGACAAACACACTATAAAGGTTATTTTTTAAATAACTTTGTGTTGTAATAGTAATGAATCGGATTTTATACACAAAATACAATCCAAAGTTAGAAGAGTTGGGTTTGTTGCCGAGTTTTAATAGTTTAGTAAACTAGCAAATACAATATGGGTGTCGAATGAGAGGGCTTGACTAGTAAAACACAGTTATTTAGAAAAATGCAAATCCAAAATGACCGCCACCATATACATTTTTTTTAAAACCTCGTCTATATGCGTATCAAAAGAAAGTTCTCGACTAGTAGAACATAGCAGATAATGAAAAATCCAATTCCAAGATGGCCGCAGTCCCCAAACAACAATTTGCTTTTTAAATGGTTTCATTCAGCTTAACCTGTTTCTATGTATGCTCGAATGTTTGTAGGGTTGTCCCACATTAAGAGAAAATTAACCCCGTTCCTGTTGACTGATTGATTTGAAATTTGGAACATACATTTAATTCTACCGTCATTATAAAACTGCGTATTCCGTGATCTTGAAAAATTCAATTTGGTCGTTGTTAAAAAATGGCTGAATGATTTGACTTGGAGAACACGAAACATAATAAACAACATAAATTCAAAAAGGTCGTCGCCACAAAATGGTCGACTGTGTATTTTTTTTTTTTTTGCAATCCCCTCAATATCGATATACAATGAAATTATTTGACTTATAGAATACAGTACATCATGAAAATATTCC
This sequence comes from Toxorhynchites rutilus septentrionalis, assembly GCF_029784135.1. Taxonomy (NCBI): domain Eukaryota; kingdom Metazoa; phylum Arthropoda; class Insecta; order Diptera; family Culicidae; genus Toxorhynchites; species Toxorhynchites rutilus. Next base: position 300,839,401 of record NC_073745.1, on the reverse strand, counting down.
GAAGAAAATTAGATAATGTCGGACAACCCTACAAAACACTCAAACATACATACAAACAGGGCAAGCTGAACGGAACCATTAAAAAATAATTGTTTATTTGGGAACTGGAGTCATCTTGGATTTCATGATCTACTATTTATATAAATAGTAGATCAAAAAAAAATATATTTCCTGAAAAACGCAATCTTGCGTCAAAAACTATGGGTGGGTTATACCTAAAATACAACCGCAAGGTTGACGTAGGACTACCGTTGGCTTAGTAGGCATTTGATTAAATGAAACAATTTCCGAATTCAGATGCGAACAAATCCCAATTTAGGTCAATTCATGTATTGTGAAAAGATTACTTTCTTTGTTGCAAGTCGTATGACATGATGCCTTATTCATTTCATTCATTTCTGGTGGACTTCCAAAATAGGTGAACGTAAGATTGGCTAAACGATCAATGTATTTTACATTTCCCTCTGAATTTATTGCATCTCCCAAGTGTATGTACTTCTCGAACCGCAAATTTGCTCGATTTGTTGAACTTCAAGCACTCAGTTTTGATTTTGACATGTAAGTTGAACGCATATTGCTTAATCGACGCTATCGCAGCAAATTATTATCATAATTTTGCCAAGCCGTATACATAGAAGTTCAATTAGCTGAAGACATCAAGGAATGTCTTCCAATGCAGTCTCGAATAACCGAGCCAAAGCATTGTGTTCATACCGCTTTTGAAGTCTGCACATATTCCCGAGTGTAAAAATGCATGCGGGTACAAAAGTACCCGTATCTTGCATCTATTTCGCTGTGCTGATTTCCCCAGGCTCATTGAAATCTGTGTTGGGGAAACTCATCAAGTAGCCTCACCTTGCATCCAATTAATGTGACGAATGAACAGTATTGTATAGAAAATTAGCATTTGCATGCTTCATGCGTTCTACTAAAATATTAGTCATAATTGTAACAAATTGCTTCACGTAATACAACTTATGCCAACTTCATAATACCCCTGTTATAGAAGCTCGCTTCCTTATTGGCAAAAAACTCGGATAGCCAATTTTCACAGGCCTCTTTTGTGGCTAACTTCTGACTACCTAGCTCGTTCGCCATGGACAAAAACAGGTGGTAGTCACTTGGTGCAAGGTCCGGACTATACGGCGGATGCAAAAGAACCTCCCATCCGAGCTCCCGGAGCTTTTGGCGCGTCACCAAAGAAGTGTGTGGCCTGGCGTTGTCCTGATGGAAGACAATGCGGCCTCTGTTTATCAAAGATGGCCTCTTCTTCATGAGTGCTACATTCAAGCGGTCCAGTTGTTGGCAGTACAGGTCCGAATTGAGCGTTTGGCCATAGGGAAGCAGCTCATAATAGATTATTCCTTGACAATCCCACCAAACACACAGCAGAACCTTCCTGGCCGTTAATGAGGGCTTGGCCACCGTCTGAGCCGCTTCAGCGGGCTTCGGCCACGACCGTTTGCGCTTCACGTTGTCGTAAGTGACCCACTTTTCATCGCCAGTCACCATCCGCTTCAGAAACGGGTCGATTTTGTTGCGATTCAGCAGCGATTCACATGTGTCGATACGGTCAAAGAGGTTTTTTTGCGTCAACGTGTGTGGCACCCATACATCGAGCTTCTTTGTGAATCCAAGCTTCTTCAAATGGTTAATAACGGTTTGATGACTTATCCCCAGCTCTTGGCCGATACTACGGCTGCTAATATGCCGGTCTTTCTCGGCTAATTCAGCCATTTTGTCGCAATTTTCGACGACAGGCCTTCCGGAGCGTGGCGCATCTTCGACGACCTCTACACCAGAACGAAAACGTTGAAACCATCGTTGTGCGGTGGAAATGGAAACTGTATCGGGTCCATAAACTGCACAAATTTTATTGGCAGCTTGAGATGCATTTTTGCCTTTGTCATAGTAGTACTGTAAAATATGTCGTATTTTCTCTTTATTTTGCTCCATATTTGCGACACTCTAACTCACGAATGACTTAACCAAACAAAACACTGTCAAGGACTATATTATAGCGCGCAAAAATACCTTTCCAACAAGCTATAGTATGACTCGATACAATGAATACAACTAGAACTACGCGCTTACAACGACACCTCGTGGAAATACCGCAGGACTTTTGCGACAGCCTAATATATTTCAGGTTTTGGGCGGCAATAAATGTTGATATGGTGGTTCCACACCAAACTTGGCATGCGGAGAATTTAGGGTTGAGAAACGTTTCTATGATGATTCTCAACATAAATTTTGACGACTGTGTGACAAATAAAGTCCGATCGAACTGATATTTTGCATATGGTAGCTTTTCGTGGAAGTCAACATTTTCATGAAAGATCCGTTTGAAAAACTCGAGATGATCATTTTCATTGGCACTCTAATGTCCATAGTCCAAAATTATGGATTCTGTTACATACCGTTCTGAATCATATTTCTGACGCTTAAGGCATATGATGCAGAAAACAGATCTAAACTTTATGTACGGGTATTATTTGGTTGATATTTTGAATAGATTAGTTCAATATGCTTTTAAGCTCTCTACTTTGGTACCTATTTGATTGAAAACATAAAAAAATCACCGAATAAAATGCTTTTCAGATGAAGCGAATAAGAATCAAACTTCGGACACCAAATTAAATTTCGGACAGGTTGAATTCAAAGTTCGGACACTTTATTTTGTAATTTTTTGGTCGAAAATTACATTACACTTGATTATATTTTATAGTCAACTGCGAAACACTTACCAAGCAATCACAGTAAACTGTTACCAATGATGAGAACTGATGAAACACGGGAGAAATTTAAATATTTATGAACGGGTAAATTCTACGTTCTCACGCTAAAGGAAACGTCAAACACAAACGATAATGAGTAGTGTTGTAAGATTTCTGCCGATTATGTTATAATTTAAATGTAGTTCTCATGTGAAATGATAGTGAAACCAAGGGATTACTCTAAGGAAGCAATTATGATATTAATTTGATAGTTATATCATCAGTGCATTAAGCATTTCAAGATATTAGAACAAAGTGTCCGAAATATGATTCAGAACAGAATACGCACTAGCATAAACATTTCTCGTATGCTGCTAGCACATTCTTTGTCGTAGCATACTTTGATACACCCAAAATTGATTTTTAGTTCATGTTTTGTCATCCCGATTTATTACATTAAATGAGCGTAAAAACGACAGAAAATGTCATGACTCACAAATACTGGTAAGTATTTGGGTTCATTTGCTTGATTAGTTCTCGAGTTATACTAAAATTTGTGTTTCATTTGTATGGCAGCCCACCCTTAGAAAGGGAGGAGATGTGTCTATCCGCCATAGAAACATTTATTGCGCCTGAAAACCTTCACACGCTGAATTTGGTTTCGTTTGTATTTGGGTTCGTTTGCTTGATTAATTCTCGAGTTATGCTGAAATTAGTATTTCATTTGTATGGCAGCCCCCCTCTTAGAGGGGGGGGAGGTGTGTTTATCCGCCATAGAAACATTTATTGCACCCTAAAACCTCCACATGCCAAATTTGGGTTCGTTTGCTTGTTTAATTCTCGAGTTATGCGGAAATTTGTATTTCATTTTTATGGTAGCGACCCCTTAGAGAGTGGGGAGGTGTGTCAATCCACCATAGAAACATTTGTTACACCCTAAAACCGATTCAGATGATCGACATATCAGATTAAAGTCTACTAGCTAGCTTTTTTTTGAAAAAAATACACATTTGCCAATTAATTGGATTATAACCACAAACATCCAGTCTAGTCGCATAGAAAAGTTGAATGAAAACTGAAAACATGTTAACTTTGAAAAATCATAACTTAAATCATAACTTAAAATAACACATCTCTGGTATTCGGATACATTATGTAAAAAAACCTCAACTTTAAAAAATATGGCGCCTCTGGTCCCGAAACGATGTAAGCTATAAAAAATAAATATAATCAATAATTACAATAACAAAATCCATTTTTGTTCAGAGTGTAATATTTTTTCGAACAAGACTAGCTTATTGGCTTTAATTTGATATGTCGATCATCTAAATCGATCTAGTAGATCAAAAGTTATGATTTTTTATGCCGGTCTTTCTCGGCTAATTCAGCCATTTTGTCGCAATTTTCGACGACAGGCCTTCCGGAGCGTGGCGCATCTTCGACGACCTCTACACCAGAACGAAAACGTTGAAACCATCGTTGTGCGGTGGAAATGGAAACTGTATCGGGTCCATAAACTGCACAAATTTTATTGGCAGCTTGAGATGCATTTTTGCCTTTGTCATAGTAGTACTGTAAAATATGTCGTATTTTCTCTTTATTTTGCTCCATATTTGCGACACTCTAACTCACGAATGACTTAACCAAACAAAACACTGTCAAGGACTATATTATAGCGCGCAAAAATACCTTTCCAACAAGCTATAGTATGACTCGATACAATGAATACAACTAGAACTACGCGCTTACAACGACACCTCGTGGAAATACCGCAGGACTTTTGCGACAGCCTAATATATTTCAGGTTTTGGGCGGCAATAAATGTTGATATGGTGGTTCCACACCAAACTTGGCATGCGGAGAATTTAGGGTTGAGAAACGTTTCTATGATGATTCTCAACATAAATTTTGACGACTGTGTGACAAATAAAGTCCGATCGAACTGATATTTTGCATATGGTAGCTTTTCGTGGAAGTCAACATTTTCATGAAAGATCCGTTTGAAAAACTCGAGATGATCATTTTCATTGGCACTCTAATGTCCATAGTCCAAAATTATGGATTCTGTTACATACCGTTCTGAATCATATTTCTGACGCTTAAGGCATATGATGCAGAAAACAGATCTAAACTTTATGTACGGGTATTATTTGGTTGATATTTTGAATAGATTAGTTCAATATGCTTTTAAGCTCTCTACTTTGGTACCTATTTGATTGAAAACATAAAAAAATCACCGAATAAAATGCTTTTCAGATGAAGCGAATAAGAATCAAACTTCGGACACCAAATTAAATTTCGGACAGGTTGAATTCAAAGTTCGGACACTTTATTTTGTAATTTTTTGGTCGAAAATTACATTACACTTGATTATATTTTATAGTCAACTGCGAAACACTTACCAAGCAATCACAGTAAACTGTTACCAATGATGAGAACTGATGAAACACGGGAGAAATTTAAATATTTATGAACGGGTAAATTCTACGTTCTCACGCTAAAGGAAACGTCAAACACAAACGATAATGAGTAGTGTTGTAAGATTTCTGCCGATTATGTTATAATTTAAATGTAGTTCTCATGTGAAATGATAGTGAAACCAAGGGATTACTCTAAGGAAGCAATTATGATATTAATTTGATAGTTATATCATCAGTGCATTAAGCATTTCAAGATATTAGAACAAAGTGTCCGAAATATGATTCAGAACAGAATACGCACTAGCATAAACATTTCTCGTATGCTGCTAGCACATTCTTTGTCGTAGCATACTTTGATACACCCAAAATTGATTTTTAGTTCATGTTTTGTCATCCCGATTTATTACATTAAATGAGCGTAAAAACGACAGAAAATGTCATGACTCACAAATACTGGTAAGTATTTGGGTTCATTTGCTTGATTAGTTCTCGAGTTATACTAAAATTTGTGTTTCATTTGTATGGCAGCCCACCCTTAGAAAGGGAGGAGATGTGTCTATCCGCCATAGAAACATTTATTGCGCCTGAAAACCTTCACACGCTGAATTTGGTTTCGTTTGTATTTGGGTTCGTTTGCTTGATTAATTCTCGAGTTATGCTGAAATTAGTATTTCATTTGTATGGCAGCCCCCCTCTTAGAGGGGGGGGAGGTGTGTTTATCCGCCATAGAAACATTTATTGCACCCTAAAACCTCCACATGCCAAATTTGGGTTCGTTTGCTTGTTTAATTCTCGAGTTATGCGGAAATTTGTATTTCATTTTTATGGTAGCGACCCCTTAGAGAGTGGGGAGGTGTGTCAATCCACCATAGAAACATTTGTTACACCCTAAAACCGATTCAGATGATCGACATATCAGATTAAAGTCTACTAGCTAGCTTTTTTTTGAAAAAAATACACATTTGCCAATTAATTGGATTATAACCACAAACATCCAGTCTAGTCGCATAGAAAAGTTGAATGAAAACTGAAAACATGTTAACTTTGAAAAATCATAACTTAAATCATAACTTAAAATAACACATCTCTGGTATTCGGATACATTATGTAAAAAAACCTCAACTTTAAAAAATATGGCGCCTCTGGTCCCGAAACGATGTAAGCTATAAAAAATAAATATAATCAATAATTACAATAACAAAATCCATTTTTGTTCAGAGTGTAATATTTTTTCGAACAAGACTAGCTTATTGGCTTTAATTTGATATGTCGATCATCTAAATCGATCTAGTAGATCAAAAGTTATGATTTTTTATGCCGGTCTTTCTCGGCTAATTCAGCCATTTTGTCGCAATTTTCGACGACAGGCCTTCCGGAGCGTGGCGCATCTTCGACGACCTCTACACCAGAACGAAAACGTTGAAACCATCGTTGTGCGGTGGAAATGGAAACTGTATCGGGTCCATAAACTGCACAAATTTTATTGGCAGCTTGAGATGCATTTTTGCCTTTGTCATAGTAGTACTGTAAAATATGTCGTATTTTCTCTTTATTTTGCTCCATATTTGCGACACTCTAACTCACGAATGACTTAACCAAACAAAACACTGTCAAGGACTATATTATAGCGCGCAAAAATACCTTTCCAACAAGCTATAGTATGACTCGATACAATGAATACAACTAGAACTACGCGCTTACAACGACACCTCGTGGAAATACCGCAGGACTTTTGCGACAGCCTAATATATTTCAGGTTTTGGGCGGCAATAAATGTTGATATGGTGGTTCCACACCAAACTTGGCATGCGGAGAATTTAGGGTTGAGAAACGTTTCTATGACGATTCTCAACATAAATTTTGACGACTGTGTGACAAATAAAGTCCGATCGAACTGATATTTTGCATATGGTAGCTTTTCGTGGAAGTCAACATTTTCATGAAAGATCCGTTTGAAAAACTCGAGATGATCATTTTCATTGGCACTCTAATGTCCATAGTCCAAAATTATGGATTCTGTTACATACCGTTCTGAATCATATTTCTGACGCTTAAGGCATATGATGCAGAAAACAGATCTAAACTTTATGCACGGGTATTATTTGGTTGATATTTTGAATAGATTAGTTCAATATGCTTTTAAGCTCTCTACTTTGGTACCTATTTGATTGAAAACATAAAAAAATCACCGAATAAAATGCTTTTCAGATGAAGCGAATAAGAATCAAACTTCGGACACCAAATTAAATTTCGGACAGATTGAATTCAAAGTTCGGACACTTTATTTTGTAATTTTTTGGTCGAAAATTACATTACACTTGATTATATTTTATAGTCAACTGCGAAACACTTACCAAGCAATCACAGTAAACTGTTACCAATGATGAGAACTGATGAAACACGGGAGAAATTTAAATATTTATGAACGGGTAAATTCTACGTTCTCACGCTAAAGGAAACGTCAAACACAAACGATAATGAGTAGTGTTGTAAGATTTCTGCCGATTATGTTATAATTTAAATGTAGTTCTCATGTGAAATGATAGTGAAACCAAGGGATTACTCTAAGGAAGCAATTGTGATATTAATTTGATAGTTATATCATCAGTGCATTAAGCATTTCAAGATATTAGAACAAAGTGTCCGAAATATGATTCAGAACAGAATACGCACTAGCATAAACATTTCTCGTATGCTGCTAGCACATTCTTTGTCGTAGCATACTTTGATACACCCAAAATTGATTTTTAGTTCATGTTTTGTCATCCCGATTTATTACAACGACAGAAAATGTCATGACTCACAAATACTGGTAAGTATTTGGGTTCGTTTGCTTGATTAGTTCTCGAGTTATACTAAAATTTGTGTTTCATTTGTATGGCAGCCCACCCTTAGAAAGGGAGGAGATGTGTTTATCCGCCATAGAAACATTTATTGCACCCTAAAACCTCCACATGCCAAATTTGGGTTCGTTTGCTTGTTTAATTCTCGAGTTATGCGGAAATTTGTATTTCATTTTTATGGTAGCGACCCCTTAGAGAGTGGGGAGGTGTGTCAATCCACCATAGAAACATTTGTTACACCCTAAAACCGATTCAGATGATCGACATTCCAGATTAAAGTCTACTAGCTAGCTTTTTTTTGAAAAAAATACACATTTACCAATTAATTGGATTATAACCACAAACATCCAGTCTAGTCGCATAGAAAAGTTGAATGAAAACTGAAAACATGTTAACTTTGAAAAATCATAACTTAAAACCGAAAAATAACACAACTCTGGTATTCGGATACATTATGTAAAAAAACCTCAACTTTTTAGGAAAAAAAATATGGCGCCTCTGGTCCCGAAACGATGTAAGCTATAAAAAATAAATATAATCAATAATTACAATAACAAAATCCATTTTTGTTCAGAGTGTAATATTTTTTCGAACAAGAATAGCTTATTGGCTTTAATTTGATATGTCGATCATCTAAATCGATCTAGTAGATCAAAAGTTATGATTTTTTTTAGTAGAAAAAATGGGAAAAAAAATATTTTTGGACCATTGGCTAACTTTGAAAAATCATAATTCAAAAACGAAAAAAAACGCTTCCCTGGTTTCGAGATATTTTTTTTTTTTTTTATCCAAAATATATATTTCATTAAGGCTCATATGGCGTCAGCCTAACGGGGCCGGGAGTTCAATATTTTGACAATGTTTGCTTAGACTATGTTAGTAATATGTAACCGATTACTCGCGGTTGACTCGAGGTTAGTATTACAAGTGTTCTCATAATTGGTATGTCGCAGTCTTCGATGCTCTGTACGTGTGCCCGACACGGGATACTTCCTATTGGGATGCAGCTGACCATTAATCAGCAACGCACCCCTTGTCTGTACCCCATATCTAGCGTGGTGCGTCTTTCTCGACTCGAGGAATCCAGGATAGAATGGTCACTAGCCGGCGCAATCATCAGCTCGTGTAGAGTTGCCATGAGCGGTACAACCTTTGGCTCTTGTTGAATAATCAGTGGACTGCACAACCTTCGGCCCGTGCATCTGTAAAGAGTGTGTGTATGTATTGCCGCGACTAAGTAAAAGTTTATCGATCGGATAGGAGGGATATGAAACGGGGACACAATGAAGGAAACATCATTAAACGTTGACATCGGCGTTTCTGAGGAACAACATATACGGTTTCGAGATATGTTGTGTGAAAAATCCTCAGCTTACCAGAGAAAATATAAAAAGACTATAGCGCCTTTGGTCCCGAGACTATGAAAACAATAAAAAACGAATACAATTAATAAACGATAGCAGAATTCAAATTTTCTGCAGGTATAGTATTTTTTTCAAAAAAGACTAGGTGATTGGCTTTAATTTGATATGTCAATCATCTGAATCGGTCTAGTAGTTCAAAAGTAGTGAAAAAAGTTATTTTTGGCAAAAATGCGAAAAAATGGTTTTTTTTTTGACCACCCTAAAATAAAAATGGTTACCCTAACAAAAAAATTAAAAATACGGGTCTCATAATATGCGACAAAAAACAAAACTACCACTTTTGACGAAAATCTGATTACCACTATATCGGTTTGGCATGGAATCACAGTATATATAGTTAGAATTTGGTAAGCAAACTGAATTTTATTTGCTTTTATTTCAAGAGTTATTGGACGATAACCGTTAGGTGCGCACCTTTGCCCCGCACTACTCTAATCCTTCGTGAAAAATAATCTATGGGCCTACTTTTATTTATTTTGAACATGTACGCTTATTTATCACTAGCTGACCCGGCAAACTTCGTCCCGCCCAAAATTTGTTTTTTGTAATCAATACCTTCAAACATTCATGTTTTCTTACTATGAGCAAGTTCATGGGTCCAATCTTTTATTCGTCCCCATTGAATTTGCCTTTTACTACAAAATTCTTAGTATTTTTAACAAAACTCATCATTATTATATCAGATTATTTACGGACACAATTCTCGTTCAAGATTTTTCAACCACTTGCAAATAACATGTTTCTCCGTTACATGGAATACAAGTTTTATACAGAAAATATGATAGAATAAAGACAGCCCTGAACCGGACAATTCCTTCCCGAGTTCTGCTCTTATCAACACATCCGGCGATCGTTTTTTTTGGTATAGATAGAAGAATATATAGGAGTGCGTTTCATCACATTGAAATCCATTTCCAGTTTCGAACAAAGATCAATTTCGCTAGCACAAACATCAACTGGACTAACAACACTTGTCACTATGTAATTGTAGAACATATGGGGAATTAATTTTCCGAATTTTCCCTACTTCCTTCAAAGTTTTCCGAAAATTTTCAATTGTCATGTTTGGTTGGAATATTTATGGTTGAAATATTTGTAATATTTTTATGGGACCCTCTCTCCATTCCAGTGGAGGGAGGGGTGTCATACCATTATAGAAACACTTCTCATACCCAAAAACCCTCACATCCCAAATTGTGCTTGATTAGTTTTCGAGTTATGCAGAAATTTGTGTTTCATTCGTATGGCAGCCCCCCCTTAGAGAGGGAGTGGAGAGTCTAACCATCATAGAAACATTTTTTGCACCCTAAAACCTCAATATGCCTAATTTGGTTTCATTTGCTTGATTAATTCTCGAGTTATGCAGAAATTTGTGTTTCATTTGTATGGCAGCCCCCTCTTAGAGAAGGGGGTGGAGAGTCTAACCATCATAGAAACATTGATTGAACCCTAAAACCTCCACATGCCAAATTTGGTTTCATTTGCTTGATTAATTTTTGAGTAATGCAGAAATTTGTGTTTCATTTGCAGCCTCTCCTTAGAGAGAGGGGTGGAGAGTCTAGCCACAATAGAAACGCTTATTGTACCCTAAAAACTTAATGTGCCTGATTTGGTTTCATTTGCTTGAATAATTCTCGAGCAATGCAGAAATTTGTGTTTAATTTGTATGGCAGGTCCCCCTTCCCCGTCCCCCCTTAGAGTGGGGGTGGAGTCTCAAACTATCACGAAAACCTTCCCCAAAAACCCCTACATACCAATTTTCATGTTGATCGGTTCAGTAGTTTCCGAGTCCATAAGAATCACACAGACAGAGAGACAGACAGAAATACATTTTTATATATAGATAGTTACCTTAATTTCCAGAAATCGTTCTATGACAAAGCGAAGGGTAGTTCCGGATTCAGCACATTCATCAATATAAAGATTACGATGGATCATTTAAATCGCTTTTAAGTTATTTTTTGCACACCTGTGTTATTCTTTTAATGTACGCAAATATCCTTTCAATTTCATTCAATAGCACACTCAGTATCACTTATGAAATCCTATATTAAAATCTCTCGCTAAACAGACGATAAATAACGATTCACGTTCAACTGATACTTTAACTTGATTTTTGTTCTTCAAGATCGTGGGCAGAACAAACATTGCGTAAGCAAATTTCACCAAATCCGAACAATTGCAATCAACACAAACCAGTCGAATCAAGTGTCACACGGTAATGAAATGAACATATATTTTTCTTGAACAAGATTTACGTAGCGAAACAATCATCATCACAAACACCCACGTTTTAGTTCCGCTTGCTTCCGAGCGCACCACTTCAAACTACTTAGCACACTACGCAACCCGAAAAAACACGAATTTGTCGGCTTGTTAATCCAATTATCTCCTTTGGGAGCGATCCCAAACACGGTAGGTACCGTATCTTGCAATCTTCATGCAAACAAACGCACTGACGGCTCGTCGGTTTGTTTACCCACAACTCGGGTGTAGATATTATCGCTCCAGGCACCACAGCACATGGTTTCCCTCGACGTATTCGTTTCGTTCGTACGTTCAGCACGCGCCAAAAGTTCGACGTTCGATCTCGCATCCACAGCATCTACTCGCGTGCGCACTCTCTCTCTCTTTCTATCTCTGCCACACGCTCCCACAACTATCCACCACCTGTAGTCAATGTTTTCGATGCAGAACCAACGTCCGAACCAACGCACAAGAATCGAATGCAGATTCATCGGCAGTCATCCTGCTACTGATAAGAAAGTGGTCGTTCTCAACCCACACGGACTCGCTACCCGGCGCTGTTACCTATTTGGTTATCCCACGCGACCACGCGACGGTTTGTTTTGAAATTGCGGCTCTCACCGAGACATTCGCATCCATCACCACAGATCGAGGACCTGCCACGCCGGCGTAGCGCATCTCTCCTCGGGCATCGGTTGGAAGAATCTTCCACGCCGGAAGAGCGTAGCGGAGATGTAAACATAAACCAGCACCGAAAGTGGGTTCTGGTTCCCTGGAATCGGTGGGAAGAGAAGTTATTTTGAAGTTATTTCAAATTGGAATCAATGCACTGGAAATAAATCAATTGACTTCGGCGAATCGCCGCGCTTCGAATGAATGATTCTAATGAGGCCGACTTCCATATCGTGTATAAATTTATCAATCCTTGGAATATTAAGATTAATTGGGAAACACTTCTTTGTTTGAGCAGCAAACAAACAAAAAAACATTGAGTTCTGAATCTCGTTTTGCGAAAACGAAACCCGAAGACGCCGCTGCTTTGGCGCAATCGATTTATTAAGCAAATCCGCGCGGCCAAAAAAAACACGAATCCAACCAAAGAAAAAAAAACACCGTATTTAAACATTTGCTATTTGGTGGAACCGGTCCACTAATGGATTCATCAATGAATATTCCTAATACATAACCGAGAGCAAGTGTTTGGAAAGACACTTCGCCGTGAACTGTCGGGGACATACGTTTCGGACAAATGGGAATCTACCAAAAGTGAGCCGGAAACCGGCAACACCTGGTCCGGTTCGGGGATGGATTCCACGAGGAAGATCATTAATTCTCACGCTTTCGTTCATCCAGCAGAATTAGGCAAGGTCACTTGCCCCGCCTAATTCGTTGAGCAGATTCGAAACATAATATCTCAAATCTAATTGACCCGAGAAGCAGGAAATAGATGGGTTTGTTCAAATGTTTGACCACAATTATTGCTTCGTTCTTAGTTTGAATTTCAATTATTGGAGCTTCGTTTATTCACAAAATTTGCATTCATTCGTTTCGTTGGGGATAATTGCAACCGAAACTGTTTTCATCGTCCGCTCGAAGAATTTTAAACATGAGAAGTTTGCTAGGCGCGACGTTTTCATTCACAAACTTACGAGTGGATCGCAATGCCGCGCCACTGTTATTAGTCCTGTGGCAATTGTTCGTCATTTGCGTCACCAGCCATGGTGCTTAAACTTTATTTTCGATAGATCGTTTACGGGAGTAATTCATTGAACAAGCATAAAAATGTTCGATTTTAGAATAACTTTTCTGTTTGTTTCCCGGTACGAGGATCCAAGAGTAACGATTTATTCGTCAATATTATTTGAATTCAGAATATCAAAGCACAACTCTTAAAGGGTGTGTCACATCAAATTGCATCACGGAAAAAACGCTGTAGAAATTTAATTTTTAGGAATTATATCTTCAGCTATCGCTTATAATCAGATAAGAGTGTATAGATCACGTTGGCCATGCTTCACTGTCATTTTTTTGTAAATTTGGAAAAATGTCGTCAAACGAAAAAGAGCGTCGTGAATTAATCTTGTGCACTCATTTCGAGAATCCGGAGTTGTCACATCGGGACATCGGTAAGATGCTGGGAATCGTCCAATCCACGGTCAGCAGAGTACTAAAACGATACTTCGAGAACCTAACCATCGACCGGAAGGTGAAGAACGGCAAAAATGGATGCTCCGTCAGTGAAAAAGATCACAAGCGCGTAGTTAAGCAGTTTAGACGTGATCCGAGAAGTTCGGTCCGGGATGTCGCCAATAAGCTGAATTTGTCAAGTTCATTCGTCCATCGAACCAAGCAGCGGGAGGGCCTACGTACATACAAGGTTCAGAAGGCTCCTAATCGCGACGAAAGGCAAAACATGGTGGGGAAGATGCGAGCCCGGAAGCTGTACACCGAAATGCTAACGAAGCCGCATTGCCTGGTAATGGACGACGAAACCTACGTCAAAGCGGACTTTCGTCAGCTGCCGGGCCTGTTGTTCTTCTCCGCAGAGGACAAATTCAGCGTTCCGGAGGAGATTCGCAAACAGAAACTATCCAAGTTTGCCAAAAAGTACATGGTGTGGCAAGCGATCTGCAATTGCGGAAAGCGGAGCGCCCCCTTCGTGATGACCGGCACGGTAAACGGGCAGGTTTACCTTAAGGAGTGCCTACAGAAGCGCTTACTACCACTATTGAAGCAGCACGAGGGCCCGACCATCTTCTGGCCGGATCTCGCTTCGTGCCACTATTCAAAGGACGTGTTGGAGTGGTACGAAGCCAACGGGAACACCTTCGTGTCAAAGGAAATGAACCCGCCCAACGCGCCGGAGCTTCGCCCAATAGAGAAATATTGGGCGATTATGAAGCAGGCCCTCCGGAAGAACCCAAAAGTTGTCAAATCGGAGGCGGACTTCAAGAGAAAATGGATTTCTGTTCAAAAAAAACTACAACCTGACGTTGTACAGAACCTTATGGACGGGGTAAAGAGGAAGGTGCGAGCATACGGGCTTGGGCTCGAAGTATGAATAAAAAGAAAATGCCAAAAGTTGTTTAATAGTTTTTATTTTACTGTCTAAAATTTTCAAAAGGATCGGTCTACTGGGCGAATTTCTACAGCGTTTTATCCGTGATGCAATTTGATGTGACACACCCTTTAGTATTAGTATTTGGCTGAAATTTCTGATTTTTTTAAGGGGGATCTATAGGGGGATATTGGTACATTTCAAATAATGACCAGTTTTTAGGTATATTTTAGTTGTTCTTTTTTAAAAGAGCAATTGCGTAATGTTTCTCAAAATGTATTATTCATGATAACATGAAACGGCTTCTACAAAACCATGCAAACAATCGGTCCATTTTAGGGCTATAAAATTCTATATAAATAAAAATGATTTGGTGTCCGTTTCTCACGTCACCCAGATCTGGCGACACTCTCCTCGTTGAATTTGAATTGGATTTCCAAACAGAATTTGAAAGAATAGGCACTCAAACGTTAATATGGGATATGTAGAATAATCAGAAAATCATAAACATAAAAATATAGTTTTTATGCTATACTTTTAAACGGTTTTATTTAGCAATACCTATTGTAAGTATGTTTGTTTGTTTATCTGTAGGGTTGCCTCACATCAATAGAAATTTAACCCTCTTCCTGTTGTCCGATTGATCTGAAATTTGGAACACGCCTTTATCTCTGCTGTCGTTATAAAACTGCGTATTCCATTATCTTGAAAATCCAAGATGGAGGCCGCTACAAAAAAAAAAGAAGAACAAAGGGGAATATTTGCCTTGAGTATAAGCAGTGGATCTCGCTGAGGCAAACTTCATTCTTCGTGAGGACACCGACTGAACAACACCGTTGCTGGGCAAGCTGGACGGCGAGGGACCGAATGGTTTTCTCAAGGCAATGGGGTGGAGGAGTAATATGAGGAAAGAGTAGAGTTTTCCAAGGGCCTTTTCGAAGGCTAGAGACGAATTAACTGTAGAAGTTTAAAGTCTCTTCAATTCAACAAGTACGCTACGCTGAAACTCCATTTGTATCTGCTCCCATATACATTGACCCTGTCACGATGCAACAATCGCCTATTTTTTTATGCTATCATTGACGATTGTTTGGTGTTGCAAATTATGCAGCCCTAATGATAAATATCAACAAGGAGGGGAAATAGCGGGAGGGAATTATTTACGCTAGGGTCTTAGTAACGAATCTCTGCCGAGGCAAATTTTCAGCCTTTTCCAAGCAGTTAACATTGTTTGTTCTCTGTCATCATAAAGGCTTCGTTGGTGCCTTTGACATTGCACCAAATCCATTGAACTGGCGCTGTGGTGAAGCAGGTGTTTAGGTTGTGCATCAAAACATTATTTGGGGAATACCAAAATATTCAATAAGTTAGAATAAGTTATTAATTTATTTGGGTTCGCGTGCCAGTCTTCAAACTGCTTTCAACTAGGATTGCATTTGCGCTAATCTTGATCATAATGAAGCAGTGCTATTCTTTCCGAGTCGATCAGTTTATTTCGCCTATTTAGTCACCAAGAAAGTAAATGTCGTTATCGTAATAATGTTCTTTTGCATGTGATTTGGTTTTGCTTACCAGTAGCAAAACTTTCTCCACTAAGGATGACAGCTGCGCTCATCTCGAACATGTATTATTCTGCGAGCACAAGAATGAATCATTGAACAATTATCGTCAAATGATTCTACAATAAAAAAAAACATTTCAGGGCGACCAAACTGGTAGAATGGTTATTTCAAAATTTTCGTAGCAGTATAAAATAATATCCGCAGTTATAACCAAGCAACTTGAATTAAACTACAGCGTAGTTCTACGTCAACAATGCGGTCGTGTCTTGAACACAACCTCCTATATTTTTTTTCCTTTATTTATTTAATTAGGTTCAAGTGGATAAAGAGCCATCATCAAGCAGTACATTTTTAAACTATTTGAATATATTATAACTACATAATCATTAACTCAAGTCCAATTAGCTAAAACTACAGAACAATATAAAAAAAATACAATTTATTCCTTCGTTGCCTCGTCGGAATTATCCTTGTCTGGAACAGTGCCTGTGGTGGGTCGTAACAACTGCATCGCCAGTTGATGTAGCAACGGAATCCTTTGCTAGTGACTGCCTCCTTGCTATGTTTATAGCTCCTGTAATGATCTTATCTCAACGGGTACTAAGTTCTGCTTATGTAATAGGAAACGTATCCGCTTTCTCATTACCAGGAATAGAGCGATGGGAAGGAATCCAAATGAAAATGATTCGAATACTTTTATCAACAAGAAAATTCATTGCATCCCTAATTTTGATAAGAAAATATGATGCTTTCGTCTGTTGTTTCAAGGATTGAATGGCTCGTAAACTGCTAAGACTATCCGAGAAAATAAAATGGTGATCAGGTGGTAAGGACTCAATGGTCTTAATCGCATGGTATATTGCAGGCAGTTCGGCAACATACACTGAACATGGGTCTTCAAGTTTATGGAAGCTAGTGTAATGTTCATTAAAGTTACCAAAACCAGTGGATCCGTTGATTCTTGAACCATCAGTGAGAAACATCCATTCTTCAAGAATGTTTTTATGGTTATATTTTGAAGCGAAAATATGCTGAAATGTCTCGAGTTTCGTCCTTCATAGAATGATCGAAATCAACGGATCTGCAAAAGTTCGGGAAGCTAACATCATTGAAGAAAATTTCATTTCTTGAGAGTACAGATCCATGGATCTCGACCGTTGCTTCAATTCGAGAAGCTTCTTACAATTCTCAATTACTAATGGGTTCATGATTTTGCTTCGGATTAAGAAGCGATAGGACAGTTCCCAAAACCGAACCTGCAATGGTAAAACACCTGCCAATGGTTAAGGCTCATGTTGTATGTTGATTGCATGCACCCTAAGGCTAAACGCAAGCAACGATACTGTATCCTCTCCAGTTTAGTGATGTGGAGTTAGCAGCAGAACGGAAACAAAACGAGCCATACTCCATGACTGACAGTATTGTAGTTTTGTACAGCCGTATTGGATCTTCTGGATGAGCACCCCACCATGTTCCAGTAACTGTCCGAAGAGAATTTGTTCTCTGTTGACATTTTTTATTCAGATACCCAATATGTTTTCCTCATGAACATTTAGAATCAAACCAAGCTCCAAAATATTTGAAGCTTGTGGATTGAACGATGGTTTTGTTGAATAATTGAAGTTGAAGTTCGGGAGGTTGGTGTTTCCTAGAAAATACAACCATTTCTGTTTTCTCAGTTGAGAATTCAATACCATATAGATAAATTATTTCAGAAAATTTGCAGCGGTCTTTGCAAATCAATAGTTTTAGTACCTGATATGGATACAACGCTATCATCTGCCAGGTATCTCAAAGTACATCCATCTGCAAGATGATCATCTATATCATTAATATAGAATTTATACAGAAGAGGACTTAAGCAAGAACCTTGAGGGAGACCCATGTAGCTAAATATTAGGCTGTCAAAAAAGTCCTGCGGTATTTCCGCGAGGTGTCGTTGTAAGCACGTAGTTCTAGTTGTATTCATTGTATCGAGTCATACTATAGCTTGTTGGAAAGGTAATTGCGCGCTATAATATAGTCTTTAACAGTGTTTTGTTTGGTTAAGTCGTTCGTGAGTTATAGTGTCGCAAATATGGAGCAAAATAAAGAGAAAATCCGACATATTTTACAGTACTACTATGACAAAGGCATAAATGCATCTCAAGCTGCCAATAAAATTTGTGCAGTTTATGGACCCGATACAGTTTCCATTTACACCGCACAACGATGGTTTCAACGTTTTCGTTCTGGTGTAGAGGTCGTCGAAGATGCGCCACGCTCCGGAAGGCCTGTCGTCGAAAATTGCGACAAAATCGCTAGATTAGCTGAGAAAGACCGGCATAGTAGCAGCCGTAGCATCGGCCAAGAGCTGGGGATAAGTCATCAAACCGTTATTAACCATTTGAAGAAGCTTGGATTCACAAAGAAGCTCGATGTATGGGTGCCACACACGTTGACGCAAAAAAACATCTTTGACCGTATCGACGCATGTGAATCGCTGCTGAATCGCAACAAAATCGACCCGTTTCTGAAGCGGATGGTGACTGGCGATGAAAAGTGGGTCACTTACGACAACGTGAAGCGCAAACGGTCGTGGTCGAAGCCCGCTGAAGCTGCTCAGACGGTGGCCAAGCCCTCATTAACGGCCAGGAAGGTGGGATTGTCAAGGAATAATCTATTATGAACTGCTTCCCTATGGCCAAACGCTCAATTCGGACCTGTACTGCCAACAACTGGACCGCTTGAAGGTAGCACTCATGAAGAAGAGGCCATCTTTGATAAACAGAAGCCGCATTGTCTTCCATCAGGACAACGCCAAGCCACACACTTCTTTGGTGACGCGCTAGAAGCTCCGGGAGCTCGGATGGGAGGTTCTTTTGCATCCGTCGTATAGTCCGGACCTTGCACCAAGTGACTACCACCTGTTTTTGTCCATGGCGAACGAGCTAGGTAGTCAGAAGTTAGCCACAAAAGAGGCCTGTGAAAATTGGCTATCCGAGTTTTTTGCCAATAAGGAAGCGAGCTTCTATAACAGGGGTATTATGAAGTTGGCATCTCGTTGGGAACAAGTCATCGAACAAAACGGCGCATATTTGACTTAAAACAGATGATTGTAACTAATTTTATGAACAAATGAAAATTCAAAAAAAATACCGCAGGACTTTTTTGACAGCCTAATATATATTATATATAGATTAGTTGATTAGCGTAGTGAGAACGATACAAACAAGCGCCGAGAATGCGTGTCAATTGTTTTTAGACATCAATGTGGTGTGAAGATGAGTTTGGTCGTTGGTTACACATGATTATCCCTAAGGTCTCGACGGGTGCATGGTTCAAGAGATTGAATGTAGGTCGTGATTTAATTCGCGTGATATCTCGGCTTAGTCCAATTACTACAACCTAAACGCGCATCTTTATCGCATTGGGCTCGCAGCAAGCAATCTATATGATTCAATCTACTATCACGACATCGAGCAAGTTGTCTGATCGTATATCCGGTTCCATGCTGCTCGCTCTCAGCTCTCCAGTGCATTGATGGAACAAGGCAGACAATCGGATATCCCCGTCTGGGATATCTTAGGTAGCCATGATCCTGATCTTCTGCTCCATCTATACCTGTTCCTCAGGAACGATGATATAAACTTTTAATGATGTTCCCTCCGTTGTATCCCTGTATCATATCCCTCCTATTCGATCGATAAACTTCTACTTAGTCGCGGCAATACATACACATACTCTTCACAGATACATGTGCCGAAGGCTGTGTGGGTCACTGATCATTCAACAAGAGCCAAGATTGACCCGGCCAGTGAACATTCTATTCTGGATTCCTCAAGTCAAGAGAGACGTACCACGATTGATATGGGGTACAGACTAGGGGACCGTCGCTGATTAATGGTCAGTTGCACCACAATAGGAAGTATTCCGTGTTGTGGCTAGGTTTGTTAACCGGTTTTACCGGTAATTTTCATTTTTACACCATAAATGATATTTGCCTTTACGCCGCTTCAAAACATTACCCGAGAATCAAAATTAGATTGAAAAAACACAACTGGCAGTGTTGCGTCGATTTTACGACCTCCGAACTTCAGTTTAAAAATCGGCGTTTGATCTGAAAACGAAACACAGGATAAAGTTCAGCGATTAAGGAATCAGTTTATGCCCGCTGTTGAATTGCTATGCCGGAAGAACCGCATCTTTATGGAGCTGACGTCGGATTGCAATTTATGCTGGAACAGCTATTGGAGCAACCAACAGAAATTTCGAAGCAGCTACTTGAAGCCCTGATTACAGTTAAATGGTTCGTATATGCAGATTTGTTCGCGACACGGGGCTCAAGGTGTTAATAATCATTCTGCTCGTGCTCATGACAAGATTGATGATGACTTTGGCGTCTTCAATCAAATTTCACGGACTGCATTGATTAAGCAGGCATTTCAAATTGTTCTTGACTTGAAAATTGAAATTTGATGAAATTTGACGATAATGGTATTGATTTAGCTGGACAACAGGAGGGAAAAATCCAATGGACGATACAGAACCTGCAGAACAGTTGAACAGGTGCCACCGGCTTGCATGCAGTGTTGCCACATGTACAGACTTATCTGGATAGTTACAGATTTTTTTCGATTTTTTGGGACAGATTCTGTACGGTACACATAACAAATTCTTGTAAAAAAGTATAGATAGGTACAGATTTTCCGGTGTGATATATTAATAACAAGTAGAGTTGGTAAACCTGATGAGACATTCTCAATCTAACAAGCATCAAAGAAGTGTTGGGAGCGTTTTCAGGTTTTTATAATGGAAAATAACTACTAGATTCTGGACTGGTCAGCTTGTTTCCCAAATCAAAACCCTGTCAGGAACTTATGAGGAGCAATCGTACGAATAGTAGATGCAGCTCACAAGCAGTATGAGTGATTTGAAGAGCTTAAACGGGCAGTATCCTCTGCGTAGAACGAAATGCACACTACAACATGGTGCAGAATGGTCGTAACCATCCCGAATGGGTTGTTTGAACTGATTGAGAACTAAAGATAACCTACGAATTATGAACTTATCGTAATTCATGTTAAATTGGCGTTAATTTTCTAAAGGAGTAAGATTTTTCCATCTGGTTCTAAAGTTATGAAACACTGAAATCTTAGTATTTTGAATGTTTCGCGCCTGAACACAACAATAAACTTTAAATGGCCAGTCTTACAAATGAAAATAGTTATGGTATTCTACAATATATACTTCAATTCAACCGACTTCTTGCATATCTCTGGAAACTCAGAAAAAATTAGTGGTTCTATAGTTGTAAAACGCGGTGTATCGGTTTGGCACGGAATGGCTGTGCTGAGAATCAAATCAAAATGCCTTTGATGTTTGAATGGAAATGGAAAATGTTATATTGAAAGAAAAGTCAACACTTATATAGAATAAGTAAATAAATTGGAACGGAAGGCGGAGTATTTTTCAAAGATTGATTGCGCCGTTCGAAAATCGGTTCATCAAAATCAATCTTTTTCTAAAGATCACCCAATCCTAGCTATAATGCACAGAAACCGGATATCGACCACCAGAACCCGTTCCAAATACCATTGAACCTAAGTATGTCTTCGTTATAATGGGTTCCGCTCCTTCTCCCTCTTTGTATTTGAGCACATGACCAACACGCCAGTTGCTGATGCCAATCGGAATCCTCGGTCATACGTTTTATGAAGAATCGTCTGGGAGTCCTTTCAAGTAGCGCCAACAATAACTGCTGATCCGTCCACAAAAGAAGTGTACCGATTCTGAATTTGCAGAGGTATAAATTAAGGCTCGATGAAGTGACCCATACCTTTCACATGGGTGATCGCAAGGTATACGTACACGTCGAAGACACAAGCAAGTGCATTTGTATGGAGTTCGGTTCTCGCTGTGTCGACGAGATTGTAAGGGACATGTTTCGTGACGATTTTTATAAATATTTTGGATTCTGACAGCTCTCTTGGATTCGCCACTTCGATATTAAGTTTATGAGCGCGAGGGACAAAGTAAGCAAGATGAACATATTCGCATTCAATGCTCTAACCTCTCTTGAGTGAAAGAAGCCGTCATGCTAGCCATCCAGATCATTGGCCGTGGAATTGACGCTTCTGGAAGCGCCAAAGGCGTTGAAAATGAAGAAGGGATTGAAAAGCCGATTTTTCTTAGCATCTGCGCGATTGTCCGACAAATTCTCAGTTAGGACAGAAGAACATTCTGCAGAGCTTAGTTTGGCGTTAAGTGAAAGAAAAGTAAGATAATAAAAGAAAAGGAAAATTTTAAAGGAAGAAAAGAAAACAAGTATAAAATAACGGAGGACAGAAAAAAAAGGAAAGACAAGATAAGACTAGACAAAAAAAAAGAAAAGTGAAGAAAACAAAAGAAACGAAACGAAAAGAAAATGAAAGGAAAGAAAAGAAAAGAAAAGAAAATTAAAGGAAAAAAATTAAACCATCAATAGAGAGTTACACTACAGCCGATACGAGGTACATACTAGAGGACATTGCTGATTAATGGTCAGCTGCATTTTCAAGCTTCCCGATTGATGTGGAATAGCTATACAATTGAGTTGCCGACATGAGATATAATACCTCGCCCAGCTCAAGTTCCTGCTGATACCGTATCAAACACTTCCTAGAAAGCTCCTTCAACCCACCATTTGATCCCACTGTCTATTTCATTATTTCATAAGAGTGATTGTGATCAGAGTTGTAAACAGTTCACATTATCGGTGACGTTCACGCATACCAAAAATATCATGTCAGAGCCGGTTCATCACTGTGAACGCAACCAAAAATGTTTCTGTCATACGTGAAACGAATAAGAGAAGAAAACAAAACTGTGTAATGAACGTCTCGATTTTCTCTATTTTCTCCGACTAGAGTGTGTGCATGTCAAACAAATTCTCTTTTTCATGAATCTGTTTGTGTTTTCTTTTGACCAAGCGGAAATGTATTTTGAATGTCGTATGACATTTTTAATTTTTTTTATCAACTAGAGGTACTTTAAGAGGTTGTATTTTTATAGGCTCAGTTACATGAGTTTCTTAATTCCATTGTTTATTTAAATTTTCACTTTACGGACGGACACTATCACTTATTCTATTGCTACAGGAATGAGGAATCGATTACTCACGGGCGTCCCGAGGTTTGTAGGGTGACTTATTATCATCATAACTATTTGGACAATATTGATTATTACACCCGGAGATATATTTGGGACATGTTATCAAGATTAAGATCTAACCCAAGATTTAATCAAGATCTAACGCACCGGTACATTGAGTTGTTCTGTTCGGGCCCGAAGGAAGTTTTCTAAAATCTCGCAACCAGAGGATCAGTTTTATCAGAACCGAGTAGGAGAATTGAAGGAATCGGAAGAAACAAGGACACTCTCCTCTAGCTTCAGTACGTCAGCTATACGCACCAACACAAGCTTCCTTAAATAGTGCCTTACAGTTTTCCGAAAAGATAAATAGCCTGTAGCTTCTAAAACACTGTACTCTATGGGCCTGATTCTCAAATACATTACGAATACACTTCACGGTGGAAACGGTATGAAACGCATTCGCGATGACAACGGTACGGTGTCGACATCTGGATACGAGATTAGTTTCCCACTAAATTTATCATTTTAAAATCAAATTATCTTCAGATTAAATTTTTGTATGAGATTATTATACCACACGAAGAAAACAAAGTATTCCACTCACATTGAATACCAGTTTGATACGAAGAGGTTAATTTTCATTAATGATTTTTTATTTGAAAAGTGCTCATTCTGCCTGAAAGCTCATCATTATCTTCGACACTTCACTAACTCTAAAACGTAGTTCAATGGCGTGCCGTTTATTTCGTTTCCACCGTGAAGTGTATTCGAGAATCAGGCCCAATATGTTGATATTATAGAGCCATGTTTTTGATGCCAACATCTTGACACCAAAAAAAAGCAGGAATGTAGGCGGTTTGATTGGCTCTGAACCCTACTAACAGTTGCGTCAGCCGAGATGTGGGTACTTTTCTAATTTTCAAACCCTGTGATGTTGGCATCATCCGAGCTGATAGGAAGAGGCCACTAACAAGGTCCTGTATTGTAAATACAATTTCCAGCAGAAGCTGCCGGTTTATTCTGCATACCGTATTATTTATGTGTTCATTTATACTTTATTTATAAAATATAAGAATATAATTATGGTTAGATATGTACATATTGATCGGTTTGTTTTTTTTTTCTAAAAAATTAAAATGTTACATTTCTGCATGTGTGAAACATATAAAAGACTTGTTCATAACTGACCCAGCGCACTGAAAGAGCGTTCCACAGAGACTTGATTGGATGGTACTGAGAGTAAAAGCATTGCAATTTCATACAGTTCAGGATGTGTTCCTCTACGTGAGAGCCAATGTTTTCTTAGATCAAAGGAATGGTTCTGATGCGGTTCAAAATCCAAGGCACTGAGCTGTCGAAGGAAGGAGTTTTCTGATGTTTGCGAGGCTCCTGGCTCAGGAAGCGAACATTTCTGTTAGGAAAGCGTCGAGATTAATATTTGGATCATCCTGGTTGCTCGGCAGTTGAACATTAACAGGTACAGCTATCTGATTCGTGGTTTGGTTTCGAGTATTGTTCAATCTGTTCCATGTTGCAACGATGAATCTCTGTAAAATGTAAAGAAGAAGCTTCAAATCATAGGAGTCATGATATGTTCATTATTTTTACTCACTCGAACTTCTTCGTTTTCGTCGATAGAAAACAATGAAGAGTTGAGGTAATTGAAGCGTGGATCAATCAATAGAGCTGCTTTAAAGACCATGTTTTCCTTTTGTGGTATTAACCTGCTGAATAATGCCATGGACAGTGACTCTGTGAAACGGTTTTCTTTTATTTTTCCGACCTCCATTACAGTTTTGATCCACACTAGGTAAAAGTTCGGCAGCGATGTATGCACAACTTGTATATTTTTGGTAGCCTCGGAAACGGGTGCGAATGCTGCCACGTATTCTTGTATGAATCCCCATTGTTCCGCAAGATCTGAAAGTTATAATGAATTTTAAGATATATTTATGCCTCAAATTCAACGGTCATACTCAATTCCGGGTATTGCGAATCCCACTTGGACTCTAACGAAATTGAGCAACACGTGTTTCGCTACTTCGTTAACCTGTACGCGGCGGAAGAAACGATGCTAATTCCAGAAGAAAACTTCGAATGCGAGAGAGCAATCCCCGAGAACGACGACGTAAACACAACACTGATGGAAGAGATCACCATCAATGAGATAGAACACGCCATCCGTACATCGCAAAAACGAAAATCACCGGGTGCTGATGGGCTACCGGTAGAGTTCTACCAACAAACTTTCGACATAATATACAGAGAACTTTACTTCGTAATTAATGAAGCGAGAAGCAGTGAGCTCCCCTTAGGGTTCACCGATGGCACTATAGTGCTAGTGAAAAAGAAAGGTGGCGATAAAACAGCAAGATCATATCGTCCGATCACCCTGCTCAACGTAGATTATAAGATTCTGAGCAGAGTAATGAAAGCCCGTCTAGAACTTTTACTCCGGACTCATCGTGTGCTGAGCGAAGCGCAGAAATGTTCAAACAAGCATCACTCACGTTGAAAGATCGTGTAGCCCGAATGATAGTGAGAAAACAAAAAGGAAAATTAATCTCTTTCGACTTGGAGCACGCGTTTGATCGGGTCTCCCATGAGTTCCTGCATCGGACCCTACTATCTCTGGGGATTAATCCCAGTTTCGTTAGCTGGATCTCAAGAGTTTAAGATACCTCTTCGTCACGGCTGCTCATGAATGGACGCCTGTCACAACCGATCCGCATAGAACGGTCTGTACGTCAGGGAGATCCGTTATCTATGCTGCTCTTCGTGGTCTATATGCATCCACTACTCACACGGCTGGAGAGCATATGTGATGGCGATGTTTGCGTTGCATACGCTGACGATATTACGGCGATTGTAACTACAAAACCAACGATAGAACGTATGTTTAAACTTTTTGACGAATTTGAAATTATAGCGGGGGCAAAGCTAAATCGAAATAAGACAGTGGCAATAGATTTTTTTTTTGACGTAGGACTACGTCTAACCGGAAGATATAGGGGGTGAAATGGAAATCTAGGCACTGAACAAGTAGGAAAAAATGCAAGATTTGGAACGCTTATAACTCGAGCATTTCTCAATAGATCGCAAAGGTTTTTGCATCAATTGATAGGAAATATATCTACGCATCTATCATAACGAATAACATTTAATTTTTCTTGAGATAAATAATTGAATAATTGTGAAATATCAAGCATTGTCAAAATGCACTATGTGCCCATTTTTGATTGGTCCATTTTGTGCTTCTCAAATCGTACCGACCAAAATGGGCAACCAGAGCAGCAGCGAAATAGAATGAAGCACGATTGGAAAGGAAAAAGAAAAAAATGAACGAAACATTGGTCGCAGTCTCACACATGCGTAATTCTCGAGCCAGCCAGTCAGCTTAAAAATCCCCGCTCCGCTGCCGTAACAATCATTCTCATTCAAACCGTACACCACATCGGTTCGCATCACAACACATCAACAAACCAACCCAAGCAGCCATGTCCGGACATGGTAAAGGAGGAAAAGTGAAGGGAAAGGCAAAATCCCGCTCGAACCGTGTTGATCTGGAGTTCCCCGCAAGGGTAGCTAGGCCGAGCGCGTTAGTACCAGTGCACCAGTCCACCTAGCCGCCGTTATATAGTTTCGGCCGCCGAAGTGATCGAGTTAGCTGGTAAAGCTGCTCGCAACGATAAGAAAACCCGCATTCGGAACAGAACACATTCGGTTCTGTGGACATCAAGACAACAGGCAGTTGCAGCGAGTGGCGAGTGGCAAACGCAATCGCAAAACGGCATCAGGTAGCAGAAGAAAAAAGTTTGTTCTTTATACAAACTGCTTTGGTGGCAAATCCAGAACAAGGCGGCATCGAGGGCGTTCGAAATGGTTTTTTTTTCAAAACCACGATTACTAAGTTTTCTAAATTGGAACCATTCCATAAAACAAGGCGCTTTTCAGGGCCATTAAACCTTCCAAAAAAGAGTTTAGGAAATACAGTTCAATGCTTTCTAAAACATTATCCAGAATAATAATAAAACACAAATTGATTTTTTCATAATTTGTTTGCCAGGATATGATGAGTATGTGAATTTGGCAGTTGTTCTGAGCTTATTGATTTTCACCAATTCTTAAATTGCTTCTAGATTGAAAGTACAGTAATTTACACTTATCTCGACATTTAGCTAATTGGACGGACCAGTAATGCGACATATTCAGTTGGACATTTTTGTAAACATAGAGTTCGGGGTCCAAATTATGACCCCACATTGAAAGTTGACACTGTACCACTGTCATCGCAAATGTTCAATTACAGGTTAAAATTACCTCCAATCCGATACTGAGTGGTGGTAATGCGACGTGCCATTGAATGTAATTTACTGTAAAATATGTCACAAGCTGGATGGGAAGAAATTTTCCAACTGTGAAAGCTGTGGCGAGTGGCAAATGCAATCGCTAAACAGCAAGGTTTAGCCGAACAAGATGGGGATATCGAGTGATAACAAAACAATAAACTATTTAGATTGAAGATAATTTTGTGATTCTGAAAAGGACCCTTTTTAGCCTGCATGTGAATCCAACGAGCGAACAAATAGTAATGAATGTATTTTTCTTCTTCTTTCTTTGTTTTTAAGAGGCTTTAAACATTGCAGTTCATTCGCCTCTAGCCCAGTGAAGAGCCACAATAAAACCAGCCCAGAGGGGACTGGCGAAAGGGAAACCAAAAAAATCACTCATCAGATCTGTCCGCTCGACTCTCGGTTAAAGAAGAAGGTAGGAAGGGATCCTATGCTTCATAAGATATTTAATATATGCTGTAAAGAAAAGTAAATATTTACTGATCCGAGGACCGAAGCAGTGACCCAGCGAAAGGCGCGCTCCAAAAACAGGAAGAGGGTTATATCTATGGTATAACCGCAAGGGTGACGTAGGACTATCGTTGATTTAGAAATCATTTGTTTGAAGTTGAATCTAAATCCATTCTGAATGAATGAATAAATGAATATTTGGGGGACTTCGTAAACAAAAGCGTTACGTTGGAGGCACAAGGTTTTATGCATCCAATATAGGATACGAAAAACCTTGTTCTGAAGAATAATCTTCAGAAGCTTTCCTGCTAACTGCACTTGATTGACAAATCACAAACCCAAATGTATTATATGGATATTTTATGGATAGAAAACATTAAAATAAACTCTTTCGCTTGAATGTAATTTTCAATTCCAAGGGGAACTGGCAGATTATTTTCAGTAACGATTAGATATTTCCACATTTTCCTCGATACTGGAAGCCCACCAGTGGTTAATGCCAACTCGATAACCACCTGTTAATAGCACTTGATTGAAACATATTTGGTCACAGTGTTACATGGATAGAAAACATTCAATTAAACTCTTTCACATGAATATATTTTGAAAATTCCCAAAGGAACTGGCAGATTATTTTCCAGCAATGATTAGATCTTTCCGGAACTTTCTCGATGCTGAAAGGCATGCTAACGGAAAGAGTTCTGCGCGTGTATGTGTCGATCCTTCGCCGTCCACCTCCTACAGCACGTTAGGCAACGATGTTGTCTTGTCGATGTCCTCACGAAAAATGAATGTGTCTCACCACCAGAATATCGCTTAAGTATGCTTTTTGTGTGTGATTGAATCGAGAGAAGGTGTGGTTTACGATGGCAATTTGGAAGGCAAACTAGAGGGGAATGAACTCTCTGAGCTCGGAACTTTCGGCGACTGAGCAATAATCGATTGCGGGCGCATACAATATTGGATACGGAAATATCCTACTGATGGGGAAGAATAATCTTCAGAAGCTATCCTATTGATTGCGATTGATTGAAAAATCACAAAACCTAATGTATTTGGTCACAGTGTTACATGGATAGAAAACATTCAATTAAACTCTTTCACATGAATATATTTTGAAAATTCCCAGAGGAACTGGCAGATTATTTTCAGTAACGATTAGATATTTCCACATTTTCCTCGATACTGGAAGCCCACCAGTGGTTAATGCCAACTCGATAACCACCTGTTAATAGCCGCGCGTGTATGTGTGTGTAGCGATGTCTTCCCAGGGAACCGTTTGTGGCATCACTCTCCACCTGATAGATTCCCTTCTGGCCTAGGGTGCACAAACAGGCTCTTGGTGACACCGTTCATCCGCGCTTTCATGATAAATAAAGAGCTTCACCGCAACAGCGACAACATGCTCCAATCGCTGTTCAATTAGAACTGAGTGGATTTCCGAGCGCCGCTCGCTTATATACCGATTGGTGATTTCAATAGCCTGTTTTGAAAGCAATTTTAAGACTATTGAAACAAGTTTTTGGATCAAAAAGTAACAAGTATATAACGCGTAGACATTTTATCTTTCGAATGAAGTGTTTATCATACCATTTCGTTCAGTTGTTTAGGAACTATTAACGCTCAAAATCTCGGTCTCCGGCGTAACGCTTTCGTTTTCGAAACTTTGATTTTACACCCCGGTATAGAAATGAAAGACGTAGTCCTACGTCAAAACAAAATAAACAAAAAGGCCCTTCTCAGGAGGATAGGATGGAAAGGAGTGGAAAGGATTTGGGTGGGATTAGTGGAGTGGAAGGGGGTGGGAATGTATTTTTTTGCCATCGCTCCCTTTTAACGCTCATTCGTTCGTCTCGTTGGACTCGCCCCTCTGGCTGAGTCTGCCGATTTGTCTCTATCCTGTGAGTGTGTACCGCTAGAGTATAAAACACGCGGACCCCAAAAAAATATCTTATTTTCTTTCAAACCGTAAACCCGTGTGGTTGTACGGCATCGGCATCGTGGACGTAACAAAGGAGGACAAGTTGAGGGAAAGGCAAAGTCTCACTCGAACCGTGCAGGTCTCCAGTTCCCTGTTGGTCGCATTCACTGATTGCTCCGTAAGGGTAACTAGGCCGAACGGATTGGTGCCGGAGAACCAGTATACCTACAGGTTAAAATTACCTCCAATCCGATACTGAGTGGTGGTAATGCGACGTGCCATTGAATGTAATTTACTGTAAAATATGTCACAAGCTGGATGGGAAGAAATTTTCCAACTGTGAAAGCTGTGGCGAGTGGCAAATGCAATCGCTAAACAGCAAGGTTTAGCCGAACAAGATGGGGATATCGAGTGATAACAAAACAATAAACTATTTAGATTGAAGATAATTTTGTGATTCTGAAAAGGACCCTTTTTAGCCTGCATGTGAATCCAACGAGCGAACAAATAGTAATGAATGTATTTTTCTTCTTCTTTCTTTGTTTTTAAGAGGCTTTAAACATTGCAGTTCATTCGCCTCTAGCCCAGTGAAGAGCCACAATAAAACCAGCCCAGAGGGGACTGGCGAAAGGGAAACCAAAAAAATCACTCATCAGATCTGTCCGCTCGACTCTCGGTTAAAGAAGAAGGTAGGAAGGGATCCTATGCTTCATAAGATATTTAATATATGCTGTAAAGAAAAGTAAATATTTACTGATCCGAGGACCGAAGCAGTGACCCAGCGAAAGGCGCGCTCCAAAAACAAAATAAACAAAAAGGCCCTTCTCAGGAGGATAGGATGGAAAGGAGTGGAAAGGATTTGGGTGGGATTAGTGGAGTGGAAGGGGGTGGGAATGTATTTTTTTGCCATCGCTCCCTTTTAACGCTCATTCGTTCGTCTCGTTGGACTCGCCCCTCTGGCTGAGTCTGCCGATTTGTCTCTATCCTGTGAGTGTGTACCGCTAGAGTATAAAACACGCGGACCCCAAAAAAATATCTTATTTTCTTTCAAACCGTAAACCCGTGTGGTTGTACGGAATCGGCATCGTGGACGTAACAAAGGAGGACAAGTTGAGGGAAAGGCAAAGTCTCACTCGAACCGTGCAGGTCTCCAGTTCCCTGTTGGTCGCATTCACTGATTGCTCCGTAAGGGTAACTAGGCCGAACGGATTGGTGCCGGAGAACCAGTATACCTAACAGAGATTATAGAGTTTCGGCCGTCGGAGTGCTCGAGTTGGCTTGCAAAGCTGCTCACGACAATCAGAAAACCCGCATCAAGAACAGAGCAGCTTCGGTTCGGCGCTCATCAAGGCAACAATTAGTTTCAGTGAGTGGCAAAGTGTTTCTCCGGCACGTCGCATCAAATGTAATTTACTGAACAACATGTCACAAGCTGGATGAGAAGAAATATTTCAACTGTGAAAGCTGTGGAGAGTGGCAAACGCAATAGCTAAACAGGAAGGTTTAACCGAACAAGATGGGAATATCGAGTGATAAAAAAAAACACAACACCAAAGGTTCTTTTCAGAACCATCAACATATTCATGAAGAGTAAACAGTAAACTAATCCATTTTTAAGGTAGATAGGTAGGTATTCACGTAGGAGAAGAAAATAAAACAATATATTTAACAAAAGCTGTCCCCTTTGTATAGTCCTACGTCACTCCGGTTATGTCCCCGACATTACCCACCCGTCTTTTTTTTTTATCCAAAATATATATTTTTATTAAGGCTCATATGGCGTCAACCTGACGGGGCCGGGAGTTCAATATTTCGACAATGTTTGCCTTATAACTATGTTAGTAATATGTAACCGATTACTCGCGGTTGGCTCGAGGTTAGTATTACAAGTGTTTTCGTAATTGTGATGTTGCTGTCTTCAATGATCTGTACCTGTGCCCGACACGGGATACTTCCTATTGGGATGCAGCTGCCCATTAATCAGCAACGCACCCCTAGTCTGTACCCCATATCTAGCGTGGTGCGTCTTCTCGACTCGAGGAATCCAGGATAGAATGGTCACTAGCCGGCGCAATCATCAGCTCGTGTAGAGTTGTCATGAGCGGTACAACCTTTGGCTCTTGTTGAATAATCAGTGGACTGCACAACCTTCGGCCCGTGCATCTGTAAAGAGTGTGTGTATGTATTGCCGCGACTAAGTAAAAGTTTATAGATCGGATAGGAGGGATACGAAACAGGGACACAACGAAGGAAACATCATTAAACGTTGACATCGGCGTTTCTGAGAAACAGGTATAGATGAAGCAGAAGATCAGGATCACGGCTACCTAAGATATCCCGGACGGGGATATCCGATTGTCTGCCTTTTGCTCTTAGTGCTCTAGAGAGCTGAGAGCGAGCAGCATGGAACCGGATACACGACCAGACAACATGCTCGATGTCGTGGTAGCCATCGCCACAATCACAAAGATTGTTTGCTGCGAGCCCAATGCGATAGAGATGCGCGTTTAGGTTGTAGTGATTGGACATAAGCCGAGATATCACGCGAATGAAATCACGATCGACATTCAATCCCTTAAACCAAGCTTTCGTCGAATCCTTAGGGATAATCGTGTGTAACCAGCGACCGAACTCATCTTCACTCCACATGCGCTGCCAACTAACGAGTGTGTCCTGACGAGGAATGTGAAAAAATTCGTTATAAGCAATTTGCCTTTCAAAAAGTGTGCCTTCTGAAGCGCCCACCTTAGCTAGCGAGTCCGCTTTCTCATTCCCCGGAATCGAGCAATGAGAGGGAACCCATGCTAAGGTAATCTTGAATAATTTTTCGACCAAAACACTCAATAGATGTCTTATTCTTGTTAGGAAATAAGATGAGCGTTTATCAACTTTCATTGAGCGGATTGCCTCTATTGAGCTGAGACTGTCTGAAAAAATAAAATAATGGTCGATGGGCAATGTTTCAATGATCCCTAAAGCGTAGTATATCGCACCCAGTTCAGCGACATACACGGAACAAGGATCTTTGAGTTTGAAAGAGGCACTGGAATTTTCATTGAAGATGCCGAAGCCAGTGGACCCGTTTATGCATGAACCGTCAGTAAAGAACATTTTATCATATCTAACTTTCCCATATTCTGCCGAAAATATCTCCGGAATATAATCGGAGCGTAGATGATCTGGGATTCCATGGATTTTTTGTCGCATGGACAGATCAAAAATGACAGAGGAATTGCAAAAGTATGGGAAGCAAACTTGGTTGGAGATGCCTGGTGAAGGGTGCACGTCGTGGGTAAGGTACTCATGGTATAAAGACATAAAACTTGACTGAGGAGTCAGTTGGAGTAGATTTTCGAAGTTATCAATCACCAATGGATTCATGATCTTGCAACGGATGAGAAATCTGTAGGATAATTCTGTGAACCGAAGAGTAAGCGGGGGTACTCCTGCCAAAACTTCGAGACTCATCGTATGTGTCGAATGCAAACACCCCATGGCTATACGCAAGCAACGATATTGTATTCTCTCCAGCTTGAGAATATGAATCCTGGCAGCTGATCGGAAGCAAAAACTGCCATATTCTAACACTGATAATATCGTTGTTTTGTATAACTGAATGAGGTCTCCTGGATGGGCACCCCACCATGTTCCGGTAATTGTTTGGAGAAAATTGATTCTTTGCTGGCATTTCTGTTTCAAATACGCAATGTGTCTCCCCCAGGTACACTTAGAATCAAAATATACTCCAAGGTATTTGAAAAACATCGAGTGCCTGATCGCTTTACCGGATAGGTGAAACTGGAATTGGGCGGGTTCGTGCTTCCTAGAAAAAACGACCATTTCGGTTTTCTCCGTAGAGAATTCGATACCCAGCTTGAGAGCCCACGTGAACAGGTTGTTCAGGGTATCTTGCAAAGATTTTTGCAGAACGGCGGAATTAGTACCCGTGATGGAAATAACTCCATCGTCTGCAAGTTGTCTCAACGTGCAATCTCTAGTTAGACAATCATCTATATCATTGACGTAAAAACTGTTCAAGAGGGGGCTTAGGCAGGAGCCTTGTGGCAGGCCCATAAAACTATATCGAGAAGATTTCAAGCTGCCATGATTGAAAAACATGTGCTTTTCTGAGAATAAATTGTACAGGAAATTATTCAGAATTGGTGAAAGTCCACGATTATGAAGTTTCTCTGAGAGAATTTCCATGGAAACTGAATCAAATGCCCCTTTGATATCGAGAAAAATGGAAGCCATTTGTTCTTTGCGAGCAAATGCGATTTGGATTTCAGAAGATAGCAGCGCGAGACAATCGTTCGTCCCTTTACCTTGGCGGAAGCCAAACTGCGTATTTGACAGCAAATTGTTCGTTTCGACCCACTTGTCCAAACGAAGTAGAATCATTTTCTCTAACAATTTACGAATACAGGATAACATTGAAATCGGCCTATACGAGTTGTGATCGCAAGCCGGCTTGTTGGGTTTTCGTATGGCTATCACTCTCACTTGTCTCCAGTCATGCGGGACTATATTCAGCTCCAGAAACTTGTTGAACAAGTTCAGTAAACGCTGTTTTGCCAAGTCGGGAAGATTCTTCAATAAGTTGAATTTAATCTTGTCCGACCCCGGAGCTGAATTGTTACATGAGAGAAGTGCAATTGAGAATTCTACCATCGAAAAATTCTCATAATCGCCTTGGAGCGGAATGTCGCGTACGACGTTTTGTGCAGGAACGGAATCGGGACAAACCTTCCTTGCAAATTTGAAAATCCAACGGTCAGAGTATTCCTCACTTTCATTTGTATGGTTCCAGCCACGCATTCTTCTAGCCGTATTCCAAAGAGTGCTCCTAGCTGTCTCCCTTGACAAACCATTGACGAACTTCCGCCAATATCCACGCTTTTTTGCTTTAATCAGACCTATTAGTTTGGCTTCTAGAGCTTGGTGCTTTCGAAACCATTCCACTAATCCAGTTTTCCTGAATTTTTTGAAAGCGGATGATTTTTCAAGGTAGACCTTTGAACACTCCTTGTCCCACCAAAGTGATGGAGGACGACGTCGGAAAGTGGTAGCCGGTACACGTTTCTTTTGAGCTTGAAGTGCGCTATCGTAAATCAAACTTGATATAAAATTATACTCTTCAAGGGGAGGAAGTTCATGCATCGAAATGAATGCTTCAGATATTATTTCTGCAAATTTTCTCCAGTCAATATTTTTCGTGAGGTCATACGCAATATCGACTGACTCACGAGAACCTGATTCATTGGCGATCGATAAAATTATTGGCAGGTGATCACTACCGTGGGGATCTTGGATTACCTTCCACGTGCAATCCAGGGATAATGAAGAAAAGCAAAGTGATATGTCTAGCATACTTGCCCGTGCAGGAGGGTTGGCTATCCTAGTTGCTTCCCCTGTATTTAAAACTGTCATGTTGAAGTTGTCGCACAGATCATAAATCAACGTGGCACGGCTGTCATCATAGTGTGACCCCCATGCTGTTCCATGGGAGTTGAGGTCACCTAAGATTAGCCGCGGCTCCGGCAATGCCGCGATGATATCAAAAAACTGATGGCGGCCGACCATGGTTCTTGGAGGAATATATATCGAGGCAATGCAGAAGTCTTTGCCATTGATTTGTGTCTGGCAAGCGACAACTTCAATACCTGTCATCGATGGGAGAGTGACTCTATAGAAGGAGTGACATTTTTTGATCCCCAATAGTACGCCACCAAACGAGTCATTTCGATCGAGGCGAATAATGTTGAAATCGTGGAAATTCAGTTCGTCGGCTGATGAAAGCCATGTTTCACAGAGGGAAAATACATCACAGTTAGAACTATGAACTAAAAATTTAAATTGATCTAGTTTAGGGATGATGCTTCTGCAATTCCACTGTATTACAGTGGTCAAATCCTTGACCTCTTGCACAGGCATCAAGGGAAATGAACGCTGCTAAAAAACCACATTTTTCTTTCAAAAATGTTCTCACAATCGGAAGCAAACATAATACTATGCTTTTAAGAGGGTCATTTATATTTAGAGCATTTAAAATGTTGTCCACCAGGTCAGAAAGCGCAAGCAAACCAGATTGTGGCTGTTGCCTCGACCGCGAAAATGGAACAGACCGGGTGGGTGCTGCTCCGGGAAGTGCTGAGGACCCCTGGTGCGTGGAAGAACAGCTTAAACCAGGAGGTACTTGCTTCGGTCTATTCTCAACACGTTCAATTCGAGTTTTCATTCCAACTTGGGAAGTTTCGGTCGTCTTTCTGGGGAGTGATGGAAAAGAAGTAATTTTTCTTTTCCTGATGGCACCCTGCGATGTACCGGAACATCCGGCATTGGGAGCGTCAGCAACAGGCTCGTCGTTCTGCAGAATGGAGTAGGGATTGTCCTGTGTCGTTGGCACGGAACTCTTAAGCATTTCTGCAAAAGTCCGCTTGGAACGTTCCTTTAAGGAACGCTTGATTTTTTCCCTCGTTGTTTGTACACCGGGCATTGAATAATATCATGAGGAGTCCCGCCGCAATGAAGACACTTGTGCTCTTTCGCGCAAGGATTCTCATCATGGCTCTCTCCACAATCTGCGCAACGTTTTTTATTGCAACAATAGGCGGCCGTGTGACCGAGTTGCATACATTTGTTGCATTTCATTACCCGGGGTACAAACAACCGAACAGGTAAACGAAGTGCACCTATTGCAACGTAGTTTGGAAGGGCGGAACCCTCAAAAGTCACACGAAAAGAGTTTGTCCGATTGAGAACCCTTTTGTCATTTTTTTGTGACACAGATTTCAGTCGATCGCATGCAAGAATCTTCACAGTTTTTAGTGAAGAGTTCTTGAAGCGACCGACACCATCGATAATCTCTTTTCGAGTCAAACCCTTTTCGGTTATTACGCCGTCTATTTCGACGTTGCAACAGGGCACGTATACGCGATACTCAATCGCAAAGAGGTCGCAGCGCGTGATTTCGTTCGCTTGGGTCCTGCTTGAGACGACAACTCGTAGTTTGTCTGGCCCCATCCGTGTAATCTTGGTAACTTCGGAAAACTTCTGAGTAAGTTCCTTCGAGATACGAATGACATTGAGAGGTTTAGATTTTCGTCTAAAGTATACAATGAATGGGCCTTTGGAGCCTCTAGGGTATTCTTTTGGACGAAAATCCTGTTTTTCTTCAATGTCCTCATCTTCGGAACTTCCAACTTCATATACAGAAGTTTCTTCCTCAATTTCTGCTTCATCTTCCTGCTCTTCAGGAGGAGGATCGGTATCGGAAATATTCAATGGCGTCGATGGGGGATCCTTCCCGCCCTCAGCCATATCAAAAAAAATCGGTCAACTGTTCGATATGAACAGAATATAATGATAATCAAAATAAATAAATAAGTGAAAAAAATATTTTTTATACGGTTATGATGCGAATATTAAATTCAATTTATTTTATGTTAAATAAAATGATAAAATGAAAAAAAAATTCCAATAAAAGTTCAACGGTATATAAGAAATAATGATCACCCCTAATGCCAACGTTGCCGATTTGGTTAACACAAAGTTGAACAATGGTGTAAATCATGCACAGAAGGTAGAAGGAATGATAGGGAAACAAAAGAAAAATAAATTTCTACTTGCCGCGGCTGTGTGGCGTGTGTGATGAATGTGTCTGATTTGGATCCTCAGCGCGCACCACTTTAAACTTCGCTCCACTCGCAAGCGCAACCGGTGAAAAAGAACACTATTATTCGATGTGAAAAAAACACCTTTGTTGGATCGATTAGAAACTTGTCCGATCTGCTTGCGAGTTGTCGAACCAATCCATTTGAAGTGGCAATAGATGTTGGTTTCATCGATGGGGAGCCACTGACCATACCAGGACTACAGACAGCAGAGAAAGTTAAAGTGCTAGGTATTATTTTTGCCAATTCATTGCGGATGACGGCAAAATTAAATTGGGACAGTTTATTGTCCAGAATCACACAGATGATATGGATGCATAACATGCGATCCTTAAACTTGCAGCAGAAAGTGATGCTGCTAAACACTTTTATCACAGCGAAGGCGTGGTACATCGCATCTATAATACCACCACAAAGCTTTCATACTGCGAAATTGACTGCGATGATGGGGAGTTTTTTATTTCGTGGATTGCCAGCACGTATCCGAATGCAACAATTGGCTCGCAGCAAAGAGCAAGGCGGACTGAAGCTGCAACTACCGGCGATTAAAAGCAAAGCGCTACTCGTCAATCGTCACCTTAGAGAAAGAACATCCATGCCGTTTTATCAATCCACTATTATCAACAATATTACTCCTTCAGCAGAATTCCCGTGTTTAAAATTAATGTGTCAACAAATTCTTTTGTTACCGCAACACTTACTACAGAATCCTACCAACGATGAAATACAAAGGCTATATTTGGAACAATTTGAACTGCCAAGAGTGGAACGGAACCACCCGGGTCTAAACTGGAAGCAAATTTGGTTAAATATTTCAACGAGAAAACTGTCATCGAACCAGCGCAGTCATCTGTATTATTTGGTGAATGAGAAGACTGCGCATCGAAAGTTATTGACCACCATCGGGCGTGCAAGTGGCCCAAATTGTGAGCGCTGCATCGCGACCGTTGAGACGTTGAAGCACAAGTTCAGCGAGTGCCCTCGAGTAGCTGCGGCATGGATGCAAATGCA
This sequence comes from Toxorhynchites rutilus septentrionalis, assembly GCF_029784135.1. Lineage (NCBI taxonomy): Eukaryota > Metazoa > Arthropoda > Insecta > Diptera > Culicidae > Toxorhynchites > Toxorhynchites rutilus. The sequence continues at coordinate 300,800,610 of NC_073745.1, read as the reverse complement.
ACGAAAATGTACTACGACACTCGGCGGATGGCAAAGACTAACTTTTGACGATCTTTTGCGACCGGTACTGAGCAACATTGCATCAGCAATGAAAGCTGAATTATTGAAATTATTCATACAGTATACGAACTACATCAATAATAATAATGATAGTGTAATCGATGTGAGTGAGCTTGAATTCATTTTTAATTGTAATGAATATTGACCTGTGATGTAAATACTATAAATAAACAATATTTTATTAATAAAAAAAAACCCAGGTCACGGAAGAAAGCTTCGTGCTTACTGTAAAATTCTATCATCTGAAAGACACCGTTCCAACGTGTTTTCGAGTAAAGAGGAGGCAGTGGTTGTTTATGGAGCTCAAAAACGGATTTATACTGAATTTTTCGACAACTTTTAGCAACCATCGTACACGACCGGATTTCAGCATCATTGAATTTTATCACGTCCATGACAGCGAGTTGCAAGGTATGCACGGCGCATCTTACTAATGTAATGCTGTTATAAAATTCTCGCTCCATAGCATCAGACCAATCTTGGAGATTGTCTATATCTTCGTCTTCTCCATCAACTGTGGAGAAGATTTGATCCACACTTATTTCGTATTCTGCCAGCATCTCCTCGGTCTTTGTTTTCAGAACCTTTGCAGTGTGTCTTTCCGTGATTTCCAGCATTCCTGTAAGATATTGTTTGTAGTATAGATGTACTCGAATAACCACTCAAATATTCTTACCGATAGTTCTTATTATTACTTCTTGTCATTCATGATCAAAAAATTGTATATTGACTCCTAAGATGTGGCGTCCATGTTTCGTTGCACAGTCTATTTTCAGACATACCAGTTTTCCCCTAACTTCAATCTTGATGGCCTCACGTACTTTAACTGCACTTGTGGTCAAATGTTCAACAAGTTTGGCCCGGTTAATGTTAATATTAAAAGCATTGCAAAGTGGATTAAGTAGTAATTTAAGACCATCCCATCCCATTGGTGATGGCCACCAGTTTCCTAGAAATTTTACGCTTCTTCGATGGCACTTCGGTATCTTCCTTGAACAAACCCCGAACCTTCGCAAGAGTGGAATGTTCAGTTCTTATGTGACGGATAAAATTTCCTGAATCAAAATTTTGCTGCGCCTGTCGATATTTGCAATTTAGCGATGCATCAATCGAGCAAACCACAAATCCATTTTCAAACACTGTATACACTTCTTTTAAAATATTCCTGAAGTTTTTCTTCTCGCCGGATGTCGCCAAATTTGAGAATCTTTCGAATTAGTTTAAGAATTCAACTTTACGAACAATGCTCAGCGGTTAGAAAACGGTCGATTTTATTCAGGAAGAGCGTCGATGAAAGATAATCTGCGTTTGTCGTTACCACCAGTGTTGCCACAAGTACAGATTTATCAGAAAAGCTACAGATTTTTTAATTTTTTTTTTTTAAATAATTTATTCATTAAGGTACAGATTACAGTTTTTTGTCCTAAAGTACTGATTGATACTGATTTTTTCAATGTTTATGACAAGTGGGATTGGTCGATCAAATAAGTAAAAGATCCGATTTCAATAATTCGACACTCAATGCTGCTGCGATGTTGAACTCCAGAAACTTTCACAATCCAACAAGAATCGAGGTAGTATTAGAAGCGTTTCTAGGTTTCTACGATGAGAATTTGCAAGAGTTGGAAAACAAATACCGTGCTCTAAACGTGAAATGACTCCTTAATTCAATCATATTGTTTTCAGTTTGTTCGCATTTTCGACGCTTCGATAGCTCGTTTTCAATATTCTTACAATATTTTACTTCACGGAAATCGTCAAGCTGATTATAACAACAACAAAGCTAAGCTTCTAAATTGGCTCAGCAACGACAGATTTTTGAAGGAAAGAGTAAAACTGAAAATATTATTAACCCTCCCAGTAAGGATGATTATGTGGCAACACTGATTACCACCATAATAGTTGTCTCTTCAATTCGCGTTGACGACATTGTGCTTCGTTTTCCGAGTTTGGAAAGTGACAATAACAATAATAAATTTTCAGGGGAAATGAACACACACTTTGATGATGTGGCGTGTCAAATAAATCTCAAATACAAATGTCGTGTGTTATATGACATTTTTTTACAGGAATGTCGAATGAACTCGTATTTAAGAACGTAAGTGACAAAAGGCGGCGAACGTTATGAAAATTGTGTCAATGACTGTCCCCGCATGCAAGCCTGATTGTGATTGAACTCTATTAGTATGAAAATATCAGGTAACAAATTCTCAGAAATATGTTTTCCGACGTTTCACAAACAAAATCAAAGTCAGTATTGAGATGTACAAAACAGGTAGATAGAAAAAAAATATGAAAAACTGTATACAGATATCAAAGAATAGCGAAACAATTGGTGCAATCATGCCCCACCCGACGATAGTGGGTCGTTTATTCAATAAAGCACCTCAATTTATTTTTTCAATTAACACCAACCGTTTACCGTCACACGCTCACGTAACACGTTCCAGATAATTCCCCGCGGATTATTTCCAATTTATTTCCGATTAATCATCACGTTTACTTTCAACTGAAGCGCCATCACCGACGGTGATGTCATTGACGTCGGTTTCAACGCCCACAATTTGCGCTTTTTATGCGCTCAAGCCCCATTTTTTTGTTGCTGATCCTGCATGTGTGGCGACACCAAACATCGTCGTAAAGTTGACCACCGCACATTAAAACAGGAAACAACTTAATCGCATTACAAACAGACACGACCGTCGTCCCCTGGTTCCGTCCCAATTACGGAGCGAATCGATACGATCGTGTCCTATTCCGGCTACAGGTGTCGTCGCCGGTGTATCGAAGGACCCATCGTAAAATCCCTGAAAAAAAGGTGCTGCTGCAGGACATTAAAAATCAAATGAAATTCAGTGCACATAAATCACATACCTCGGTTGATTTATCCATCGAGACGGGTTGGTCCTGTCGAGAAGTTGGAGGCGGAAGTGAACCAATGTCTGCGGTGGAAATTGCGCATATCCTCGTCTCAGTTTCACGTGGGGCGTCCCAAGCACGTGTGCTTTAAAGAACGGAAGAAATATGACGCATACAACACAGGATTACATGGATAAGGCTTTATCCGTGCGGAACATCCGACCTTTTGCTCAGTTCTAGGAATAGGTGATCCGTAGCAGGCGTGAGGTGAATTTAATTTGCGGTTATATCATTTGGAGACACTTTGTTGTCAGTTTAATTAGGATTTCTGTCACCATGAGTTTCAGCTGGCGACAGGATTCCAGATAAAAGTCGTTCGCAAATATTCAAGCACACCCTCGTCGTCACGATGAATGACAACCGTGTTGAAAGGATATTTTTCCGACATGACATATATTTGCCTGTCTAAAGTCAGCTTCAGGCATGCGTTGATTTTTCCGAATCGTGACCACATCATTACAATCTGCGTTTTTCAGCTACCACCACTCACTCGCTATTTTCTTTACATTTCTCGGGAACTAGCGGCCCGTCCCATGTTTTCCCAAGTTTCCCGCATACTCATTGAAACAAATGAGCCCTGGTGTTTGGTTTGTTCAAATTGATTATTCAATCTTTCCACTTAAACGCGCTGGAAAAGGGAGTTGTATGTATGTAGTGTGTATGCATGTCTTCTATCTCTCTGTCTCTCTGTCTCTCTTTTCTCTCTCAGAAAATTTTAATTATTATTATATGAAAAAACATACACGCAGACGCGCACAGTTTGACACAAAAAAGAATGACACAAAAAAGAACGTATCGCAGCCGCTGACTGCTCTCTCTCTCACACACTGTTCTTGTTTACATCAACCCACCAACCAAGGCGCCTCTATATGTACCAGGTGAAACAATCATATGAAATGCACTTTCAGCCATATTAGAATTGCTGTCGGTATTGTTTACAAACAGCATCAGAACGCTGCCGGCGGCTCTCTAGAAACTGCTACGACGCTTATTCGAACGATGCCTACTATGTTCGGCTTTCGCGAATTTATGTGAAAAAGAAGGGATAATTTTGTAGAATTTCATTCTCTTTTCCACTACTCTCGCATGTAAAAATGCAAAAATGACGTATCGTAGTAATAACAAAACAAACAACCCCCGCTCCACAAACCGTAATCCCCTTCTTATTGAAGTGATGATGTTGCTTCACCTGTTCTACATTGATATAAGCGCCTTGCCACCAACTAACCAAAACGCACATACACACGTACACGCACACACACACACGCACACACAAACACATACACGCACAAACGAACACATGCACACACGCAGACGCGCACACTTCGCGCAGTGATAAAATGAACAAACTGTTGTGTGCTGTATGCTGGGGGGACGGGGCAGTGTTATACACACTGCGTACTGCGGGTGCTGGCTCGTTCTCACACAAAAAACACATCGCAGCTGCTCGCTCTCTCACTCTGTTTGTGTTTACGTCAAGAATACGACCATTTACGACCGTTTACGACTGTTCACGACGACCGCGCTTTATTTTTTTGCGATTTTATTTATAGTAAGATCTGGGGAAATCGTTTGCAGCTTGATTTAAAGCCACCTCGAAAATTGTCCTCCCCAAAAAATCTCTGAATTTAAATCTTTAAGATCAACGAATTGTTAGTTGATCCCGTCGTCCAGTAATTAAAAATAAACTACTAAATTATGGATACAAGTGCCCCCGGCATCACACAAACCCAATCTTTTGCGAATTATTCAGCCTCCCGGGGGCCTCCTGTTTCCAGCTAACCGAGCATCTCATCAACAATTCGCAGAGTGCAAGACTGCCGAGAAGGACGGCATGGTTTTTGTTTCCTTTTTGGGGCGAGATTTGATTGCAAACATCCGCCACCCACCTGTTGCTCGGCAGGCAAGATCAATGGGGGTTTCACCGTGGAAGATTCACTCATAAAATTAACGCACCGTGCCGCCGCCGGGATGCGGCGGTGAACTGCTAGGACGCAAAAAATAGACTATGCCGGGATCAACCAACCGCCGCCCCCACGAAAAAGGCGTGAGGCTCAATTATACGAAGCCATATTATGTATGCATGGATTGATAGCATGGCAATAAAAAAACAACGTTCGGCAAGTGTTTCTGTCCTCGGGGGACAATGAAAACAGAGGTTAAGTGGTAAATTTTCTATATGGAAAAGCGTGATATTTTGGTTTTCATTAATGGTTATAAATATAACTTCTTTCTATTACAATATCGGCGAGATATCGACACTTGAAGTTGGAGGAGCGGTATCTTTAACACGAAATGCCTTATGGTGGCGAGAAAGGCCGAAAAAAGATCTAAGCATTGATCTGGAGATCTGGACTTTGCATACACAGCAAGATGCCAACTGAAGAAATTGTCGGATAGACCTCAGTGATATACTGGAGTTGGAAGGAACGCATAAATCTATCCCGTTGCTTTCCGATTTTCGCCGTACTCGAAACGTCATACTATTTTTCAGTGATTTCAATTTGGAAACTTTTTTCTTAGAAACCTTTTCTTGGACAGATCGTAACTTTAAGGCTACTTATCCCATCGGAAAGTGGTCTTGGACAAAGAAAGTTGGTGGTTTCAACTCCTAAACTTTCGTATTCCGTATTATTTCTCGCTTGTCTCGATTGGATAGCTTTCATTTACATGGAGTACCTCAAGAGATTTAGATTTGTCGAGTAACTGCGTACTACTCGATAGGATCGACAAATTCTATTTTCATTTTTGACGTAGGATTGCGTCTTTCGGGAACATATTGGGGTACAAATTGAAAATCGGAAATCGAGCGCACCGTGAAAATTGTCCAATTTCAAATGCTTATTGCTCAGTCATTTCATGATGGATTGATGAGATTTTTGCGTCAATCAATTACGGCACTCCATAACAATATTTTACATTGAATAAAATAATATATGTCATGAAACTAACTATCGAACAATTGAAAAATCTCAACCCCTATCCTAACGGAAATACCCACTTCTGATTGGTCGAAATTGACGACACATGCGGCGGCTCCCTAACAGAGACATCAAAACCAAGCGGCCTGTGGGAAATCGGCATTGCAAACACATGAAGGTAGGGGGAGCTTTTCTTCCCATCGAAATGTGTTCCCTAGCAGGGACATCAAAACCAAGCTGCCTGGGGGAAATCAGCATTGCAGATACATGAAAATAGGGGAAGCTTTTTTTTACCACCGACATGTATTCCTTAACAGAGATTTCAAATCCAAGGTGACTGGGGGAAATCAGCATGTAAATAACCTAGTGGTCGATAGTTTAACTAACGATGCGCACAAATGGATTGTGCTCATTCTAACTGGGCATTGCTGATTGCATACGTGTTGGCGAATAAGTTGGGAGCGATGAACGAGTGTTTTTTCGTCCCAATAAGAATCTTTCGATGGGTTGATTGAAGAATTATGTTTCAATGAACTGAATAGAATTTATGCTTGATAGAATATAAATAAAATTTAAATTTGGAACTTTTATGTTGGTTGCTTCGTGAAATTTCATATCAATGACCGATCATTTATTGTAAAACTTTTAGCACAAGTGTAAGTGTAAAATTGTATATGATAGCTATTTTGTTAAAATGACTTGAAATATGAAACGATTTTTTTCTCTCAAGGAAAGTTCATGCGACGAGCAAAATTGGAAAAATGAAGGAATATTCGAAAAAATGATTTCACATATGCTCTACATATCATATTGGGTACTGTTAGCCCAATTGAAATTTGCATTGAGGCATGTAGCATCGTGTTCCGTTGGGTTTAAAGCGAAAAGGAAATGCGTTGAATAAGCACTCAGAAAAAAAAATTATAAATGAAATTACCTTTTCCATTCCAAATATATTTTCTGTATACTAAAGTAATACTTTTTTTCTGGTGAGAAAACTTGTGTTCGATAATGATAATTATCTTATATTACATTGATGACCTTTTTTCCCTTTATTTCATCCATACATAACACAGGAGCCATCTCGTCAAGGACCACAGAGGGCGGCTTTGGTACGTGATACGCACCATCTAATGACTAATCACCATACTTCTATCATTATCACTCGGTTATGGACACTGGTAGAGTGAACAAACAATACCTAACAATCAGACAAAACGGACCCAAATCATTATCGAAGAGTTTAACAATGTAATTCTTCAAACATATCCAAAATTAGCATGCAGCAGATAGCCTAGCGGAATCCTACGTCAACTATGCGGTCGTGTCTTGGACACAACCCTCCTGTGACTTTTTTCACTTTTCACATTTCCCTTCGGTATTTTATAGTCTTCTTATACAAAAAAAAAACAAAACGATAAGCAGATTAGTGGTCTTATAAAAAAGGGACACTGCAAAAAGTGAAAAAAATTGTTCACATCGCGCGCTTTCACTACATTTTAGAGTGGTAGGGCTCCCCAATAAAAAAAAATACAGATCTAGTATAACTCAAAATCGAGAGAAAAACATATCTCTAATTTTTTTATTTGGATGTAAAAAGGCCTGAGCTTTCAAGGAAAATTATCAAAATATAGCGCCCTCTTTAAATCATGCAAACTATAAAAACAAATAGGAAATTTTTCTGCGAGTGTAATACTTTTCAAAGAAGATTGCTAATTGGTTTCAATTTTATATCTGATCATCTGAATTGATCCAATAGTTCAAAAACTATGATTTTTTTTAAAAGTCTGGAAAAATTTCTGGAAAAAAATGGATATAATTATTTTTCGGTTGGCCAAGGTGGAATTCGATGAACACAGCGGCAATGTTCATACCGTTTGGTGGAGAGCGTTTGTATATTTTTGTATTTTTTTTTCGTAAGTTCGTGAATTTTTGATGAAAAAACAGGGGTGGCATTGCGCATTTCGAAACGAGTAACTCGCTTCGAGAAAATTCGAATTCAAATCGAATTGGTTCTAGTATTATGTTTCTTTTTCATGTTAATATTTTCAGTGTACTAGATTTAGAGTAAAATTTGTCTCGTAGAGAAATGTATTAAATTTTTGGGTTCGTAAACAAAGCTAAGTCAAAGTGGTCGAAACGAACAAAAATCACTTGTTTCGAAATGCGCAATGTCACCCCAGATTTGTGTCATCGACCACTATTCTCTGTTTCCTGAACTAAAAAAAAATCACGACACAAAATTTAATATTTGCTCTTTGTACCATTGAATTTTTGCGACACAAGCACAAAACATACTGTCATTAAAAGCGCGTAACTTTTTAACCTGTCAACCGATTTACATAGAGTTGGTCGCGTTTGAAAGGTGAACCTTTACCTTTCTGATGTTATCAACGTGCAACAGATGGCGTTAGGCGTTCTTTGATTTCAATATAAAGTCCCCTTATTTATTGAACATACATAAGGACCGTATCGTTAATTATGGGTACGCTCAAAACACAGCTTTATTTCAAATATTGCATTTATTTTTCAGTTCTGATATCAAAATATTGTATCTTATGAATGAAAGAAAGGAGTAACAGTAAAAAATAATCAAGATTCTGATTTTCGCGCCAATGATCGCACCTGCTTCTTGATGTCCCTCATTAGGTTCTGGACAACCGTCTCATCGACTTTTTTGCTCACATTTATCCAATCCTTTTTGAACTGCTCAAGGTCATCGGCTGCCTTGTCCTTCTTCCGCAGTCGTCCCTTCATCAAAGCCCAAAATTTTTCAATAGGTCTTATTTGCGGACAATTTGGAGGATTCATCTCCTTTTCCACAAAATCGACATTATTCTCGCGATACCAATCCAAGGTCAAACGTGCATAGTGGCATGATGCCAAATCAGGCCAAAATAGTGTCGGACCAGTGTGCTTTCGGATGAGCGGTAACACACGCTTTTGGAGACATTCTTTCCGGTAAATTTCACCATTCATATTCCCGAGAGTGAAGAAAGGAGATGATTTCATGCCACATTGACAAACAGCTTGCCAAACCAGCACTTTCTTACCGAATTTTTCGCAAAAAATTGACTTCTCCGCGTTCGGGACATCTGTTCCTTGCTTTACAGTGTAAAACTGTGCCCCAGGAAGAGTTTTGTAGTCCAGTTTGACGTAGGTTTCATCATCCATGACGATGCACAGTTCGCGTTTGCTTAAAATCCCATCGTAAAGCTTACGGGCACGGGTTTTCACGGAACTTGCCTGAATTTGGCTGCGTTTGGGACATTTTTGCTTTCTATATGCCTTCAGTGAGTTACGTTCTTTGGCACGTTGAACCATACCGATTGATGTTCCACACTTTTTTGCGCAATCCCGTATCGATAATTCCTTTTTTCTTTCAAATTGCCTGCAAATCTTTTTATCCAAGTTTGGCTTGGATGGCCCAGGTTTTCTGCCGCGACCGGGTAGATCCTTCAATGTATTATACATACCAAATCGCTTGATAGCGTTTTGGACCGCATGGACGCTTACTCCTTCCGCCTTCGCCAATTTTCTCATTGATATTCCTGTTTCGGAGCAGTATCTGGTCACAATGGATTTTCGTTTTTCTTCTGTTAGCCCTCTCATGATTGCACTTTTAGGAAAAAACGATCTTTTAACAATGCTAACTGAACGCTAACTGTGTCAACAACAGGAGAAAAATAAACAGCTGTCAAAACAAGCTATAGTCTTTTTCAGACGGAGACTCTAAGGCGTACCCATAAATAACGATACGGTCCTTACCTAAACATACACAATAACAATATCACAGTCCAGAGTACACAAATTACGATTCTTCGCGCGAGTATAGGAGTGTTAAGGACAATGCATGTGTATGTGCTTCGATTCCGTCTCGATGCGTTTGTTTTACCGTTTCGTCAAATGTTCTTTTCAGAATTTGTTTCCAAAGAAGTTTCCGCTGTGGACTTTCGTGTTCAAACGCCCAGAGCTGCCCATGTTTCTATGGGGCTGTCCACATACCACGTGGACAACTTTAGGGGGGGTTGGGGGTTACGAAAATGTCCACGCTTGTCCACGGTGAGGAGGGAAGGGGTTTAGATAATGTCCACGTGGACACGTTAGATGAATTTGAAAAAAAAATCACTTCTGCATTCAACAATACGTGAAACCTATTCTGCATTTCCAAGAAAAACCATATTGATCAATAAAAGGTTGAGCTTTCTGATAGTCTGGTAGTCGTTTCTGACATCGTTGAACTTCTTTCCTAAATGTGTATTCTGAAAATGACGTACATGAATTGAAAGCGATCGATTTACTTTCATTTGTTTTAGAGCCATTGAAGAAAATGAAAGATGAAGGCGCCACCAAAGTAAAAACTACGTTTCTATTTTTTAGAACTCCCAAGTTTTGCGAGAATGGAGCACGAAAAAAAATTTCTTTCATGGATGCACAGACCGTATTTCTGGATAAGTGTCCCTAGTAATGTTTGTTTAAGAATGAGCGGTTTTGCGAAATGTTTTCGCGAAAGTCATTCACATTGAATTACGAAATCATACGAATCGGTCAAACTATCGTCCTTACAACGAAAACAAGTTGTACGAGTCTGGTGAAAGAAATTCATATCAGTCACAAATGTGATTTAAAGTGTTTCTCGGACTCGATTCAATTCAATGTTAGAAAGTTCAGTGGAATATAAATAGAAATTTGAAAAATTATTTATTATCCTGTAGTAAGCTTGAATATTGCTAACATCGTTCAATCGATGTGAAACTGAGCGAAATTTTTCATATCTTGCTGCACCCATCTTGATTGTCTGATTCCAACTTTCTGATATGGGCAGAGGCAACTATCAAAGCAAAGCAAAAGTTTGGCTGGCGAAAAAAAGTTCACAAAAATACTCCTATTAGCTTGCCCGGGAAGTTTGTATCACCACTGATGATAATCAAATCGAGAGGCAGATCAAGAGTAATCCTTAGTACACGACACATGAAATAGCAGATTCATTACAAATATTCATATTCATGAGTGAACCTGGAACCTGGTGAACCCTGCTTACGTAAAACGCTGCAATGTATGCTTCTACACTATTTGATCGAAAATTAAATGAAAGGATCGTGTCTCTATCAGCGACTCGCTTTATAAACGCAATGAAAACTCGCATTTTCCAATCAAATCGCGATGGACGATGAGAAGTTTAATTATTTACAACAATGTTGATCGGAAAAAATCTTTAGGGCAAGCGAAATGAATCTCTATTAGTTATTCCTAAAGCCGATCTTCACTTGGAGGTAGTTGTTCATTGAGTCTGGTGGAATTGGGAATTCTGTTTTATGAATTTAGAAACAATCGACAACACGTCTTAAATCTTGAGAAGACATCAACCGAACATGGATTCCACTAATTCTGAATACAATAACAGACTGGGGGATAGACGGCAATCTGCTGTACTTTGTGAAAAACCAGGCGTCAAATCGAACCGCGAGGTAAATGTTGGGTAAACCAGTTTTAGGCGCCTCCACCAAAAAACTCAAGATTCCATCCAGATTCCAAGATTCCAGTGTTCGCATCAACCTATACGACGACAACCTGAGGATGAACTGCGTCTCTCGGTTCTTGAACCATTACCAAACCTCACCGGAGTGATACCTGATGATCCGTTTACGGGTGACCAGAGTTGGTCTCTAACTAACGTGCCTGGCCAGAGGTAAATTTCACTGCGGATTATCTTTGGCTTGCTACATTCCATATCAACCGGTCCGGTATGCGCTGAAGTAGGGGAACCACCGTTTGGCATCTTCGTGGACGCGGCCAAAATCTCCAGAACTGCGAGCTCCCTTGTCTAAACCAGCGGAGGCGAGGAGACATGGTGACATGATGTTGGTGGTCCGAGTGGACCAGGTGACCATAAATAACAACTTCAGAGCTGAGACGAGCTCAGTGGGCCTAAAACGAACTTTTGTTAATTCATCTCACGAAAATTGTTCGTTGAACCGGCTTGAAGCGGTCTGAAAAATCAAAGGCTCCATAACCAGAATCGAAGACGTGAAAGCTATGAGGGAGCAGCGAATCCTGTCAAGACTAAGAACCAGCCACTACAAAATATCCTCAACATCCTCAACCTCAACATGAGATTCTTTCATCCCCTTTGCGATCTGTGCGAGATCCGCAATTCGGTCGAACAAATCGTTTGTGTTTGCCTGAAATACGAGAACCTCCGGAAGTTTGACGGGATCAGCGGGAGCATTTTTGGTCATCTTTGAAGATAAACCTTCATAAACTGATACACTCCTTTATTTTCTGAAAAAATGGCAACTTGTATTTGAAAATTTGAATAAGAAATTGTGATCCAAAGATCCTTATTGACGTAGGACTACGTCTAACCGGAAGATATAGAGGGTGAAATGGAAATCTAGGCACTGAACAAGTAGGAAAAAATGCAAGATTTGGAACGCTTATAACTCAAGCATTTCTCAATAGATCGCAAAGGTTTTTGCATCAATTGATAGGAAATATATCTACGCATCTATCATAACGAATAACATTTAATTTCTCTTGAGATAAATAATTGAATAATTGTGAAATATCAAGCATTGTCAAAATGCACTATGTGCCCATTTTTGATTGGTCCATTTTGTGCTTCTCAAATCGTACCGACCAAAATGGGCAACCAGAGCAGCAGCGAAATAGAATGAAGCACGATTGGAAAGGAAAAAGAAAAAAATGAACGAAACATTGGTCGCAGTCTCACACATGCGTAATTCTCGAGCCAGCCAGCCAGCTTAAAAATCCCCGCTCCGCTGCCGTAACGATCATTCTCATTCAAACCGTACACCACATCGGTTCGCATCACAACACATCAACAAACCAACCCAAGCAGCCATGTCTGGACATGGTAAAGGAGGCAAAGTGAAGGGAAAGGCAAAATCCCGCTCGAACCGTGTTCTGTGGACATCAAGACAACAGGCAGTTGCAGCGAGTGGCGAGTGGCAAACGCAATCGCAAAACGGCATCAGGTAGCAGAAGAAAAAAGTTTGTTCTTTATACAAACTGCTTTGGTGGCGAATCCAGAACAAGGCGGCATCAAGGGCGTTCGAAATAGTTTTTTTCAAAACCACGAGTACTAAGTTTCCTAAATTGGAACCATTCCATAAAACAAGGCGCTTTTCAGGGCCATTAAATCTTCCAAAAAAGAGTTTAGGAAATACAGTTCAATGCTTTCTAAAACATTATCCAAAATAATAATAAAACACAAATTGATTTTTTCATAATTTGTTTGCCAGGATATGATGAGTATGTGAATTTGGCAGTTGTTCTGAGCTTATTGATTTTCACCAATTCTTAAATTGCTTCTAGATTGAAAGTACAGTAATTTACACTTATCTCGACATTTAGCTAATTGGACGGACCAGTAATGCGACATATTTAGTTGGACATTTTTGTAAACATAGAGTTCGGGGTCCAAATTATGACCCCACATTGAAAGTTGACACTGTACCACTGTCATCGCAAATGTTCAATTACAGGTTAAAATTACCTCCAATCCGATACTGAGTGGTGGTAATGCGACGTGCCATTGAATGTAATTTACTGTAAAATATGTCACAAGCTGGATGGGAAGAAATTTTCCAACTGTGAAAGCTGTGGCGAGTGGCAAATGCAATCGCTAAACAGCAAGGTTTAGCCGAACAAGATGGGGATATCGAGTGATAACAAAACAATAAACTATTTAGATTGAAGATAATTTTGTGATCCTGAAAAGGACCCTTTTTAGCCTGCATGTGAATCCAACGAGCGAACAAATCGTAATGAATGTATTTTTCTTCTTCTTTCTTTGTTAAGCTTTAAACATTGCAGTTCATTCGCCTCTAGCCCAGTGAAGAGCCACAATAAAACCAGCCCAGAGGGGACTGGCGAAAGGGAAACCAAAAAAATCACTCATCAGATCTGTCCGCTCGACTCTCGGTTAAAGAAGAAGGTAGGAAGGGATCCTATGCTTCATAAGATATTTAATATATGCTGTAAAGAAAAGTAAATATTTACTGATCCGAGGACCGAAGCAGTGACCCAGCGAAAGGCGCGCTCCAAAAACAAAATAAACAAAAAGGCCCTTCTCAGGAGGATAGGATGGAAAGGAGTGGAAAGGATTTGGGTGGGATTAGTGGAGTGGAAGGGGGTGGGAATGTATTTTTTTGCCATCGCTCCCTTTTAACGCTCATTCGTTCGTCTCGTTGGACTCGCCCCTCTGGCTGAGTCTGCCGATTTGTCTCTATCCTGTGAGTGTGTACCGCTAGAGTATAAAACACGCGGACCCCAAATAAATATCTTATTTTCTTTCAAACCGTAAACCCGTGTGGTTGTACGGCATCGGCATCGTGGACGTAACAAAGGAGGACAAGTTAAGGGAAAGGCAAAGTCTCACTCGAACCGTGCAAGTCTCCAGTTCCCTGTTGGTCGCATTCACTGATTGCTCCGCAAGGGTAACTAGGCCGAACGGATTGGTGCCGGAGAACCAGTATACCTAACAGAGATTATAGAGTTTCGGCCGTCGGAGTGCTCGAGTTGGCTTGCAAAGCTGCTCACGACAATCAGAAAACCCGCATCAAGAACAGAGCAGCTTCGGTTCGGCGCTCATCAAGGCAACAATTAGTTTCAGTGAGTGGCAAAGTGTTTCTCCGGCACGTCGCATCAAATGTAATTTACTGAACAACATGTCACAAGCTGGATGGGAAGAAATATTTCAACTGTGAAAGCTGTGGCGAGTGGCAAACGCAATAGCTAAACAGGAAGGTTTAACCGAACAAGATGGGAATATCGAGTGATAAAAAAAAACACAACACCAAAGGTTCTTTTCAGAACCATCAACATATTCATGAAGAGTAAACAGTAAACTAATCCATTTTTAAGGTAGATAGGTAGGTATTCACGTAGGAGAAGAAAATAAAACAATATATTTAACAAAAGCTGTCCCCTTTGTATAGTCCTACGTCACTCCGGTTATGTCCCCGTCATTACCCACCCGTCTTTTTTTTTTCCCTTCCATGATTCATCACCATTGGTCTGGGGTCTTGGTAATCGGACATCTTTGCCAAACTACCAATGAAAAAAACTCAATGTGTAAATGTGTAGAAATTATCGCGATATAAACATTTTAAATTGTTTATCCGTATCTGTATGTAAAATCAATAATGTTAGAAATAAGTAAGCACACCACGCGGCACTCATTAAGTCGTTCTTGCTGGGACGAACCAGCTTAGGAAAAAAGGAGAGGATAGCTGAAAATCTAAAAAAAATTAAGAATAAAAAACGTAAGATAACTTAATAATAACGATAATGGAATTTAGGAGAAACTAAACAGCTATACAGCTATATAGTTTCACGGGAAATGTTGGGGAACAAATTGAGAACAAACCGCTACTATTTAAAAAGCTAACATTTCTATCAATTTCAAGCCATAGAATAGAAAATAGAAACACATTTAAAATTGAATTTAATAGCAATTCAATTATTCCCTTTGTTTATGTTTAACCTCATTTAGCATTTTAGCTGTAACAGAGCTGAATTTTAATGAAATGGCATGAAATGTCATGTAAAATGAACATGTAAAAATACACCAATCCACTCACAATTAGTAGTAATTTTTCAAATCCAACGCTCATTACACCACCCCTAGATGTGGCTTTTTTACAGGAAAACAAATTTTTCGCACGTACAAGGAGAAAAGGGTTTCCTTAGCGACAACTTTGCAGAAGTCACATTTTCCAGGATTGCTGAAGCCGCTAATTGAAAGCCTTAAGGACAAAGAGCGAAGATGAGCAACTTGAAAAAAAAAAACAACTTGAATCCGATATTCACGAAGAAATGGGGCATTTATCAGACTACTGTGAAGTCGCTACTAAAGAGCATTTCACATGTTCCAAGTTCACCAAAAAAAAAAATAGGAGAGTTTTGAGGAATTCCCCAATTAGAAACGAGAGATATTTAGTGAGAGCGGCACACGGAAATGACTATTTATTTATTTTGACTTAACGTGATTCACAATGTCTTGTTTTTTTATTTATTTTTTATTAATCCGTTTATTTTTACAGACTCAGTTACATAAGTCTGAAGGAGCCATACTCTCAACTATATTTCTACTAGCATATATTAACATGTTTCCTTAATTCTATGGTTAATAAAATAGGAAAACGATTACTCGCGGTCGACTCGAGTTTAGTTTCATTCACATGCACATTCTCATTCACACTGACACTTCATACTCAATTCTTAAAACTATCCTTACATCTAATATGTATTTACAATTTAACTTATTCTAATGTTAGTAGGAAGGAAACCGATAGCTCGTGAAGGACAAAAAGGAGGGGAAAAGGATGTATGAACATTCACACTCGAAGATCGATAGCTTTAAGGAAAACATATATTTGGGAAATGTAATCAAGGTCTAACCGAGCCAACACATCTCTCACCGGCACATTGGGTTGCTTTCCTCGAGCCCGAAGGGAGTTTTCTAAATTCGATCTGGCGACAAGATACAACTCGCACGACCAAACAACGTGTTCGATGTCGTGGTAACCATGGCCACAAAAGCAGAGATGGCTGTCGGCAAGATTAAAACGAAAAAGTAGCGCGTCTAACGAACAGTGATTGGACAAGAGTCGGGAGAAGGTTCGAATAAAGTCCCGACTCAAGTCCAGACTTTTGAACCACGGTTTGAGGCTAACCTTAGGGATAATTAAGTGGAGCCACTGGCACACAATGTCTTGTGTATCATTCATTGCTTGGTGTTTTTGTGATGCTAGTTGCAAATCCTGCGACCAACCGCACTATCTCGCAGGAGGACCATCGTGATACTGCTGTTATTCGTCCCGAGTACCACCTGGACTAGGCAAAGACACTTATAGCGGCGTCAATTCTGTTTCCGGGTTTTCCTAGCTTTTCTTGGAGACTGGCAATGGCCAATTTGCTCCTCCCATCACACTCTAGACAGTGTTCACATGAAGTCGTTTTTCTGGCTTGCACTGGAGCCAGAAAAACGACTTTTGTCGATAGAATTTCTGACACGAAAGGGAATCGAACCCGAAGGCCCCATCTTGACGAAAGCAACTGAAGAAGTGATGCTTCCAGGAACCAGTATCACGGCAGAAGATTTCGTCGACAGCAGATTCAAGAGAAAATCTTCATATATAAACATTTCCATCGCACTTCTAGGTGGATTGACACTATTTTCGCAACTCAAATAATCATTGAAGACACTTACATGTTGTCAAATTTGTGGTATAATAACGAAGAGCGAAATAGTCCGAAAAAGGAACACCAGCAGAAATGAAAAGCAACATATTTTAATAACACGTGAATGAAACGATTTATTGTCTGCTCTTTACAAAGGACGGTATGAGAGTGAAAAAACAAATGGCGGCGTAAGCATAATCAAGCTCGCCGCTGTCTCGTTGGTATTGGTGTGAACGTAGGGATGAACATCAGGGCTGGGTTACACGCAGAATAGAAATTGCACAAGGTGGTCATTTACTCCCACAAAATTATCTAAAAATTATTGAGACATTGATAGAGAAACTTCGATATAACGTACCCTCGATATAACGTCACTTGATATATCGTACACATGTTCAATGTGTAAAAAATATTTTCCGAAATAGGTACTGAGAATTTCATGTCAATCTCACAGGTACAACAAAGGTCACTTGATGTCCTGTACTTTTAACCAATTCCGAGATACAACTGATTGACCCATTGTCACCTCTTCTAAGGGGTGAGATTGGGTCAACTTTCATCTAATCGCAGTTCAGTGAAATAATATTCAACAATTCCCTGAACATTCGTAAGTTCATCATTAGAGAACATTTCTACGTAATCAGAATTGCGTTTTATTCTAATTTACATTTAACAAACATTCGTGATGAATTTAGACCTTGGTTAAATATAATTATTCCTCTCCTTATTCCATTTATACACCCGTGTTTTCGACAGAGTTGAATCACCAAATGTATTCAACGTTTAAGTTCAAGAAATTTTGTTTGCAACACAAAATTTCACTCCGCTCAATTTGACTAATAGAATTATCTATATAAAAATCACTGAGCAAAAAACAATTAAATTATTTTTGAGAACGCTGTAAACAAACTAAATGACAGGCCGCGAGATTTAAGAAAAATATTTCTAATTTATTGTCTTTTTTTACAGTAAATGAGTAAAAGTGCCTTCTTTTGAAATGTTTGTCGTGTTATATCGTCATGTTCATGAAATTTTCTGAATTTGCTTATGATTTCAAACAACTTTTCCAATTACATCGTTATGGTAAAAATATATGTTTAGGAGTACGTTGAAAAACATTTGAAGACATGTGGGTTAATACATCCACCAGATAGACTTCACAGATCATTTAATTGACGAGAGTCGAAAAAGGGAGCTTTCGAACAACCAAAGGTGGCTTTCAGGTGGCGCTAGAGAACGATTTGCCCTACAATAGATGCCGTTGTCTATTCTTTAGTGGAATCCTGATGTTCGTTCAAGGGCGCAACTATTTATCGTTTTTCACCAGTCTCAATTGTTTGTATTCTAAAGGCTTCAATCCAAAACACAAAACACACATTTTATGAGCTTCACATTTTTTTGAGCTTACTTCGAAAGTGAGTCATCCGGACAACGATGACAATCGTGATCCATATTCACCAATATTTACATGTTCAAGCGGCGATAAACGGCTCCTTTAAATTTAAGTAACTGAGCCTGTAAAAATAAACGAGTTAATAAAAAAAAAAATTAAAAAAAGCGGCGATAAACCAGAACGAGAAGAAAAAATGGAACAATACAGTAGGTATGTGACGGTGAACTTTTTAATCATCGAACGTTTCGGTCGTTCAAACATAGCATGCAAATTGAGATGTATATGTCTGCTGTTCGCTGCCATCCTTTTGGCAAACAGGGAATTCAGCGAAAACAGTGCCGACGCATGAAAAAAGAGACAAATTTATAGCATCAATCCTGAACGTGAGGTACGCTTGGTACCTGTTTGACGTTCTGGCACTCTGTCCCTACCGAAACAAGACGACACATGTCCCATTGGAACTACCACGTTATCTCGTTATCGATGCCATTCGAACGACTCACTATCAAAGGAAGCTCACGAAATGTGTGTAACCGATCCAAATATCGAACCCTAACCTTTTAGGGAGAGACACTAACACGGTGTACCCACCAAAGCTCGCCCGCCAAAATTTATTGGGTTTTCACTCCCTCGCCACGGATGGGATGCATAAATCCACACAGCTTCACGTATATGCGAAGCACATGAACATGTGAAAATTTGCTCTTTGTACGCGAGAAACAAAACGAAAAAACAGCAGCCGTATGTCACGTTTCCTAAACACGATGTTAGTTTTGTTTTTCTTTCAAATTCGAATCAAATAAACATAACATTCGGCTGCGACGTTCGCTACCATTGGCATTTCGATCATTTTGCACGCTTATCAAATCAAAAACAAATGCAGTGTTGACAAGACACGGCGGCAATGGTTTTTTTTTTTGTGTGCGCTTTATAGCCGAATCATAAATGGATTTCCCATTTCGGCACCTGTCGAGCTTTCGATGCCGATCACGTAAAGCTGACTCATTTTTTTTCGTGTGTTTGATTTTGATCACAGCAAGTCGGACGCGGATTTCAAGCTTTGAACCGTCATCAGACGTTAGTTCGATGGATTATAATAATGGATTCAGAACCACAATTTTCCTCCGCCTTTGACCATAAGAAGGACAGTGAGAAGCGTTCCGATGAAGACCAAGAGAGAAACCTTGAGGATCATGAAAAAATCGACAGCCGGAAAGGGCCTCCAGCTGAGTTCCCCAAGCACGAATGTACAATCGGACATGGGATCGATCTTTTGAAGGCTTTTGTCCCAGGAGAATCGCTACGGAAGAGGTTAGTTGTTAGTTGTGATTTCGGATTCGAAAGTTTCATACGAGGCGGAACTGTATAAATTGACAGTAGATTCTACTGCCAATTACACTGAAGTCGCTTTTTACGCGGTTTTTTGATACACGGTTTTATTTTACGCGGTTTTTGGAATTTACGCGGTTTATTTTTACGCGGATTTCGTAATTTACGTGGTTTTTTTTAACGCGGCTCGTATTAAGCGCGTAAAAATTCAATAATCTAATTGAGGTGAACGAAATAAGTTTGTATTGTATCACTGATTAGTAGCTGAGATTTAAAAGAAGATACAGGTAGCATGATTGTAGCATGCAAAATAATTGAGGTAATCAATTGTTAGAGTTTGTTAATTGTTATGGGTTTCATTTTAAACTACAAATTCATAGTTTGTTAGGTTTTCACACGGATTTTGAAAATTACACAGTTTATTTTTACGCGGATTTTGGAATTTACGTGGATTTTGGAATTTACGCGGATTTCGGAATTTACGCGGTTTTCTTTTACGCGGTTTTTGTTTACGCGGCACTTATCCCCCGCGTAAAAAGCGACTCCAGTGTATATTGTAAATATGATTCTCATAAATGGTTAATCGCTCACTTTCTTCTCTTCTTAAATGGCTCTAATGTTCTGATGGCTATGACTATTGTGTTCTGATAAAGTTACTTTTAGGTGAGTTTTATGGTCTGGGTGAATCATTGGTCCCTTTCTCTTCAAAATGATATCGGACAGTACGATTAATGATGACCGCCACAGGCCTCTGATCAGGGTTGCCACATTTAATTCTGTAAAATTTTCTGAAAAAATCCGAATAAAAAATAAAAACAAAATGTATTTCTGGAAAAAAAAAGTCACGGGAGGGTTGTGTGCAAGACACGACCGCATAGTTTACGTAGGATTCCGTTAGGCTATCTACTGCATGCTGATTTTGGATATGTTTGAAAAATTACATTGTTAAACTCTTCGATAATGATTTGGGTTCGTTTTGTCTGGTTGTTAGGTATTGTTTGTTCACTCCACCAATGTCCTTAACCGAGTGATAATGATAGAAGAATGGTGATTAGTCATTATATGGTGCGTATCACGTACCAAAGCCGCCCTCTGTGGTCCTGGACGAGATGGCTCCTGTGTTATGTATGGATGAAATAAAGAAAAAAAAGCTCATCAATGTAGTATAAGATAATTATCATTATCGAACACAAGTTTTCTCACCAGAAAAAAAGTGTTACTTTAGTATAGAGAAAATATATTTGAAATGGAAATTTTTTATTTTTTTTATTTTCTGAGTGTTTATTCAACCCATTTCCTTTTCGCTTTAAACCCAACAGAACACGATGCTACATGCTACAATGCGAATTTCAATTGGGCTAACAGCACCCAATACGATATATAGAGCATATGTGAAATCACTTTTTCGAATATTCCTTAATTTTTTCAATTTTGCTCGTCGCATGAACTTTCCTTGTGAGAAAAAAAATCGTTTCATATTTCAAGTCATTTTAACACAATAGCTACCACATACAATTTTACACTTACAGTTGTGCTAAAAGTTTTACAATACATGATCGGTCATTGATATGAAATTTCACGAAGCAACCAACATAAAAGTTCCAAATTTAAATTTTATTTATATTCTATCAAGCATAGATTCTATTCAGTTCATTGAAACATCATTCTTCCATCAACCCATCGAAAGATTCTTAATGGAACGAAAAAACACTTGTTCATCGCTCCCAACTTATTCGCCAGCACGTATGCAATCAGCAATGCCCAGACTAGTTACAATGACTACTATCCATTTGTGCGCGTCGTTAGTTAAACTATCTACTGCGAGAGTATTTACATGCTGATTTCCCCAGACACCTTGGATTTGAAATCCCTGTTAGGGAATACATGTCGGTGGAAAAAAGCTCCCCCTACTTTCATGTATTTGCAATGCCGTATTCCCCCAGGCAGCTTGCTTTTGATGTCTCTGTTAGGAACCCGCAGCATGCGTCGTCAATTTCGACCAATCAGAAGTGGGTATTTCCGTTAGGATAGAGGTTGAGATTTTTCAATTGTTCGATAGTTAGTTTCATGACATATATTATTTTCTTCAATATAAAAAACTGTTATGAAAGGCCGAAATCGATTGACGCAAAAATTTCTTCAATTCATCATTAAATGACTGAGCAATAAGCGTTTGAAATTGGACAATTTTCACAATGTACTCGATTTTCGATTTTCAATTTGTACCCCAATATGTTCCCGAAAGACGTAATCCTACGTCATAACTGTATAAAAATCTGTATCGAGTAATTGAGCGAAAACATGAAAATAAATGTTCGTTTTCATTTTGAATCTATTTTGTTGTTAAAGTCGTAACAATAATGTTTCATCGGATTACCCGAAATGTCCGACGCGAAGCTTACTTAACGGCGCTATTGGCCTCTGGGCCCAACAACGTAGATGTCACTTGACTAAACGAACACTTTTTCCTTCCGCTGGTGCAATTGAACTGGATCGTTCGATTGCATACACGTGACTCTGGGAGCTGCCGCCCGAAACGAACTGTGATCCCTTCTCGCTCTCCTTTCCACTAAGGAACGGTCTGAGAAACTGGTGACAAGTCTCACTTACGTCGATAATGGGTTATTCGGAACGCGCAACATTGTAAAATCTTCAACACTTCAAATATTTCGGATTGGTAAAGGGAACCGTTTATTTGTTGTACGTCCGTATTCTATGGACTTCTGAAGCACAATAACTTTAAACAAAATGATACATGTGTGAATTTTTTATCTTTTTCATAACGTTGGTAGAATTAAGGTGGAAACAGAATGCCGCGTTTTGCGTTGCTTCTCATCAGCTGTCATTGCTTGCGTTTTGCACTAAAACATTTGCCCGACGCAGTCTGTTGATTTGCAGTCACAATCTAGCATTCGCGTCACCACTTTTAATGTAAACAAAAACAAAATAAAATTCGTATGAAAATCTTGTTCTTGTAGTGTCCACGGATCAGTTGAATGTTTTTAAAAACAACACATTGCCATATCCGCGCTGGCGGCATTGAACTTCGTTCACTAGTTTAGGGGAGCATGAAAGACTAGCTGATTTTCAGTCGGAATGATACCGTTTTCAAAATTAAAATTATGAATGTAAATTAGCTTTTCCATATCAAACTATATTTACTATATAGTCAATATCAAACTATATTATTCAACGCAACCTGAGAAGGTCAGATTAAAAATCAATCAAGGCGATGGAGGAATATCTCTGAACAACCTGAGAAGGTCGCCGAGCGAACTCCTCTGAAATTAATCGGACTGGGGATATATTTCTATTATTCAACGCGCGTACTCACTATATAACTCCAGGAAGGTGAAGGAAGAGCTATCTTTGGGCATCCATTTAAATGAAAAACATTTTTGTTTGCAGGTGGTGAAAAAGTCTCATACGAAAATTGTTTATGAAAACAATTCTATATTATGATGAAAAAATTCAGCAACAATGTTGGAATTGTTTAGCCATATGGTTGAATGAAAGTCAGAAACACGTGTTTCAAGTAATCAAATAACATGATGTGAAAATTTTCATTCAAATTTTAGAATTTAAAAACCGGCTTCGTGTCTTCTAATCTGATAGAGATTACACTAACGAGTTTGGGACCCAAATTATGGCCCTAATTTGAAGTTGCCACCAGACGTCGACACCATGCCACTGCCATCGATAATTCGGCGCAAGCAGTTTAGAACAAATGCTAGCGTTTAGTACAACGATGCTAATGACGCAACGCATTATTGTGTTTGACTAAATGGAAACACACATATTTAAAATGAAGCGTCAAAGCACAATTTCCATAGTTTGCCGGAGGCGGTGTCTACCTCCACAACGCCGCTGCTTCTACTTCACCTGTCTTGAGAAAGAACCAAGCGAGGGGAACCAATGTAACCACACCAATGCAATTCTGTATGGTTGGTTACTTCTCGCGATTGCATACGATTCGTACGGCCACGCTTTCTCACATAGCCGTATGCATGTTTCACCGTAGCCTAACTGTTTATATTTAGATACTAGCTGACCCGGCAAACTTCGTCCCGCCCAAAATTTATTTTTCGTTATCACATCCACGTTTTCTTATTAAGCGCTGTTCATGGGTCCAATCGCAGAATTATTCATTGATTGATCTTCTAATCTAACCTGAAAATTATCTTTTACTTAAAAAATTCCTAGTACTTCTACCAAACCTCGAAATAATAATATCAGATTATTTTCAGACACAATTCTCGTTCAAGAGTTATCAACCACTTGCAAATAACATGTTTCTCCGTTTTATTTGCTTGATTAATTCTCGAGTAATGCCGAAATTTGTGTTTCATTCGTATGGCAGAATGAACACACAAAATGACGCTTGGGACTAACAAATTATTCTCGTTGTGCCATTTTCGGTGATTCGAGCTATAAATGGTCAATAACGACGCCGGCCACGTCCTTACAGTCACCAGGGAAAGGGAAGGAATGTTAGTATGATATCCGTCGCCCGAAAGCCAGAAGGGTCGCCTCTATAGCGTGGTTTCCTAGCGTTTATCATGGAAGGGGGAAAGTTGTTAGTGGGAAAAGGTAAGAATCAGGATTCACTGAGGTAAGTGATGTGATTATGTGAAAGCATATAACTTCATTAGCGGCGATGGAGAGTTACTTTTTGGAAAACCTGAGAAGGTCACCGAGAGAGCTCCTCTATTATTCAACGCGCGACCTCTTTATACAACTCCAATCGTAGTGAAGGAGGGCAACCTGAGAAGGTCAGATTAAAAATCAATCAAGGCAATGGAGGAATATCTCTGAACAACCTGAGAAGGTCGCCGAGCGAACTCCTCTGAAATTAATCGGACTGGGGATATATTTCTATTATTCAACGCGCGTACTCACTATATAACTCCAGGAAGGTGAAGGAAGAGCTATCTTTGGGCATCCTGAGAAGGTCACTGAGATAACTCGTCTAGAATAAATCGGAGCGAAATTATTTTCTATTACTCTACGTGCGTACTCTTCATATAACTCCATTAGCGGCAATTGAGGATTTTTTCTTGGAAACCTTATTATTTTTTCCATAGAAACACACTAACATACCAATATTGACATCACGAACACGTATAGTGACGTATAGTCATCCCCGACACAAATACAGTAGAATTTCGATTATCCGCGATGATGAAAAATATTCTGCATGCTAAAACATCTTTTTTTCGTGTTTACACCTCATTTTTAATCCTTCATTGCGTTATCCGCGATTTTCGTTATACGCGGTGACCTAGCCCGACTATTCCACGGATAATCGGGGTTCCACTGTATACAAAAAACATATCGGGCCTGATTCTCGAATACACTTCACGGTGGAAACGAAATAAACGGCACGCCATTGAACTACGTTTTACGAGTTAGTGAAGTGTCGAAGATAATGATGAGTTTTCAGGCAGAATGAGCACTTTTCAAATAAAAAATCATTAATGAAAATTAACCTCTTCGTATCAAACTGGTATTCAATGTGAGTGGAAAACTTTGTTTCTTCGTGTGATATAATAATCTTATACAAAAATTTAATCTGAAGATAATTTGATTTTATAATGATAAATTTAGTGGGAAACCAATCTCGCATCCAGATGTCGACACGGTACGCGAATGCGTTTCATACCGTTTCCACCGTGAAGTGTGTTCGTAGTGTATTCGAGAATCAGGGCCTGGGAATCAGGGAGAATCACGGTGGAAACGGAATTGACGAATTTACGTTGGATTTACAACCAGATGGCGCAGCGAGTGAAATTCGTTCAAGTTTTCTAGAAAAATCTGAATTTATCTTCAATTTTCCCGGTTTCATGTATTCTTTCCACGCTGAAAAGGTTAGAAAATCATCATTTTACAATGTGTTATGTATATTACGAGGAATGGCTTGTTATAAGTATTGTAACTTTAATTTTTTTCAACTAAGTAAACGATGAATAGGGTGTTTTGCGCTAAAAATACTGCAAATCCTTCTCATATCGGCCCCTACGTATTCAATGATATCAGCCAATTTGATATGATATCGATTTCATTGCAATTATCCATGGTATCAATAACCGGTATGCATTATCAAACTTTCGAAGATTATCTATGACTTTGGCCAAATCGCGTGTTGAAACCATCATAAATATACAAAACTCCAACTTTCTTACGATATACTGACGTCATTTAATGGCTGAAATTAATCTAAATTGAAATAAAATGAATAATCGCCACCGAAACTTGCTTTTCAGTGCGTAAAATAAACATATACCCTCACTTTTGTGGTTCTGAGCTCTAATGTAGATGTCGCATGAGCTGATTCAGCTTTGCGTAAATTCGTCAATGAAACGTATTCGCGATGACAACGGTACGGTGTCGACATCTGGATACGAGATTAGTTTCCCACTAAACTCATTATAATATCAAATTATCTTCAGATTAAATTATTTTATGAGATTATCATACCACATGAAGAAAACAAAGTTTTCCACTCACATTGAATACTAATTTGATACGAAGAAGTTAATTTTCATTAATGATTTTTTATTGGAAAAGTGCTCATTCTGCCTGAAAACTTTTAGAGAGGGGGTGGAGTGTCTCACTAGCGTAAAAACATTTATTGCACCCTTAAATCTCAATATGCCTAATTTGGTTTCATTTGCTTGATTAATTCTCGAGTAATGCAAAGATTTGTGTTTCATTTGTTCATTAGAATCTTCCCGGGTTGGAAGTTTGCTTGGCATGCCTTGATGTTATTTGTTCTTGGTTTCCGCCTTTTTTGAGATGTTCTTTCAATCCCTTAGCATACGATTTAATTCCCAAAACAGCGGACCAAATGCAAACGCTTCTTTCGGTCATGCATCGAGTAATCTCTGAGCGTCCTAGCGCCCATTGATATGCAAGTGCACCACGAGTGAGACTCGATGGTGTAGTTTTTGGCACAGTCAATTCACCACGAGTGAGACTCGATTTTGCACACATATTTTTAATTCTCATTGTTAACCTATAAAGGGGGGTTTTGACGTATGACTACGTCTTTCATTTCTATACTGTGGTGTAAAATCAAAGTTTCGAAAACGAAAGCGTTACGCCGGAGACCGAGATTTTGAGCGTTAATAGCTCCTAAACAACCGAACGAAATGATATGAAAAACACTTCATTCGAAAGATAAAATGTCTACGCGTTATATACTTGTTACGTTTTCATCCAAAAACTTGTTTCAATAGCCTTAAAATTGCTTTCAAAACAGGCTATTGAAATCATCAATCGGTATATAAGTGAGCGCCGCTCGGAAATCCACTCAGTTATAATTGAACAGCGATTGGAGCATGTTGTCGCTTTTGTGGCGAAGCTAACTTCGTTTATCATGAAAGCGCTGATGAACGGTGTCACCAAGAGCCTGTTTGTGCACCTTAGGCCAGAAGGGAATCCATCAGGAGGAGAGTGATGCCACAAACGACTCCGCTTGAGACATCGGAGCAGCCGCCACACACATACACGCGCGGAACTATTTACGTTTGGTTGCCATCCAGCGTCGAGAAGATTCCGGAAAGTTATCGTTGCTGGAAAATAATCTGCTAGTTCCCTTGGGTATTGAAAAAAACATTCAAGCGAATGAGTTGATTTTAATGTTTTCTATCCATACAACACTGCGACCAAATATATTTGGTTTTGTGATTTTTCAATCAAGTGCAATTAACAGGTGGTTAACGAGTTAGCATTAACCACTGGTGGGCTTCGATTATCAAGGAGAATCTGGAAAGATGTCATCGTTATCGAATTCCCGCTCTACGCGCTCTGGCAAACGATGTTTATTCAACAACTTCTCAAACGAGAAATGGGTGTTGTAAGAAGGATGAGCGAACGCAAAAATTATATACACTGATTTGATGCAACAGATTTTTTGTCTATTGGAAAAGGAATAGAAATCATATCACAATACAAGCAATGTGTTATGTATTATACAACTTTCGTGTGATTGCTTCTTTTGCTGAATATTGTGCCTTCAACGTAACACTCTTGTTTTCGAAGTCTCCCAAATATTCATTTGTTCATTCATTCAGAATTGATACAGATGCAACTAATAAAAATTATCACTAAATCAACGATAGTCCTACGTCACCCTTGCGGTTATACCACAGATATAACCCACTTCCTGTTTTTAGTGTAGAGATACTAAAAATTATGATATGTATTGGTTCATTGGCGATACAGAGATGCCTGCAGATTATATTCCTTTAAATTCTACATAAATCGGTTCAGTAGAACTTGAGATATCGTGTACAACAGTTTGAGAGAACTAGTTTCGAGAAAAATGCGTTTGAAGTTAATTGTTGTGGCCGTATTAAATTAGATACCGCATCACTAAAATGGCTATATCTCGGTAAATAATGAGATTTTCGAAAAGCCTTTCTAGGGTATATACTTGAATGCCTAAACTTCAGAAATATGAATATGAAATGAGAAATATGAATGAATAAATTTTTTAATTATTTTTCAAATTTCTAGACTAGAATCCTCCCTCAATGAATCGTTACATACCTCATTTTCAATTTCGTAGAGTGACCCCCTTATATAGAAATCAAAGACGTAGTCCTACGTTAAAATCTCGTAAAAAATAGCGATAAAAAACCAGGGTAAAAATGAAAAAGCACAGCAAATTATTTGTTTTTATCGAAATAACAACGATAGACCGCATAGACTAATTGGATAAAAGGACAAAACTGGAAAGTGCGTCTCCACCCAGACATTTAAATCGTAATTCATTTCTCACTAAGCCATCCTAAAAAAATCTAAACTTCTTCTAGCTAGCTTCTAGCTAAGATGAACGAAGATAATATAAATATTGTTTCATTTTTTTATCTGTTGAACTCCTGTTTTTCTTGGTTAGACTAGCAATTTATCGAATGACACGCTTCGGTTAAATCCCGAAACTGAATGCTATTACTAACAAAAATGTTCAATCCAGCCAGCTACGGGACTCATCGAACTTGTCCATCGCATTTAATGTCCGTTTAATAAATTACTGACCATTGTTTCATATAATTTCAATAATTAGAAGTTACATTCGCTACTATATCCGTTAATTGCTTTATGGTTTTCCCGCCAACGTCGAATTCCATCATTGAAAAAGACCGCCATGAACCCAATCATGTCAACGTTTTTCGCACACTCTATCGCAGGATAACCCGCTGTTTCCGGCGAATTTGCTATCTGGACCCCAGGAGCGCCCTCAGCAGGGAGGTGTTCTGCAGCGACACCGCGATGAAGCGGGAAATTTCACGCAACATCAGCTTCTACGCCAGCATCATTCATCCGTTCAGCTATCTGAGGTAAGGAAAAACAAAATACTGACGGTAGTAATGGAATGAATTATGTTTTTCGTCTCCTATCTCAAAAATCGAAAAAGATTCTGCTGGGAATGTGTGATGATTTTGACGTTTGCTGTGGCCTTTATTGTGCTTCCCTACGATGTGATTTTTCTGTACCAACCGGAAGAGTATTACACCATGTCATTGTTCCACATGGTTGTTTTGGCGGTTGGTAAGTGTCCTCAAAACATCACTGAGAGGCGTTGTGGACATCATTGTTGCGTTTTTCGAATATTTTCTTAGATTTCGTTTGCCTGGTAGACATATGTTTCAACATTCGTACCGGCTTCTATGATAAACATCGTCAGTACGTGGAACTGGATTCTCGCATAATTGCAAATCGATATTTGGCTATGTGGTTTTGGATAGACTTGATCAGTTCTGCCCCCGATGGGCTGTTCTCTCGTTACATTGTAAGTGATTTAGCTTAAAAATGTCATAAGATAAGCACAAAAATAACTTACCACAAACCAAAAGGTTCCGAAGCATGCTCTCCAGTATTCGTTCATCGATTGTCTGCACCGACGGGAGCTTCACTTCGGATGTTTCTGGGACTTTTGGAAGGTGCTTTCAATTCTCAAAATGTTCCGTTTGCAAACCTTCCTACGGTACATCAGCAACGTGTATAGACGATACGGACTCCGGCGGAACGTCATGAAATTCACGACTATTGCCACCATTATCGTGGTCTCGCTTCACTGGACAAGCTGCCTTATGTTTCTTGTGGCCCGCTTCGTCCAGGGTACCGATCCGGATCTGGTCGATCCCCAATCGTGGACTAAGAAGACACACTTTTGGAACGAGACTTCATGTGAGAGTGGATATTTTTCTAAAAAAAAAAATTATTACTAATGGAGGGATGATTTTCAGCTCGACGTTACTTTGAATGCCTCTATCGGTCACTGCATACGGTCGGACTCATTACCCATACCATAGATCAGTTCATGACCAACGAAGACATTTTGATGGTTTTGGCAGCCACTGTTTTTGGTTACGTGCTAAAAATCTACGTTCTTGCCGAACTGTTGATATTCATCAGGATCCTCTTTTCAAGCACGAGTATGGTAGGTAACATTGTACCGTTCCAAGCATCTCAATTACAGCGATCCTTTTCAGTACCACGAACATCGTCACGAACTTCAAAACTACATCCGCTACGAGCAATTTTTGCCGGAGCTTGGCTCTCGAATGCTGTGTTATTACGACAATCGGCTGATGAGCAAAAAATACGGTCGGAAAAAGCTTCTCGATAAGGTTACCAGCGATCAGTTTGAGGCAGACATTCGGGAAGATATCTGCGGAGAGTTGCTTTCGCGTGTGTCACTCTTCCGAATGAAGATGGAGCCAGAAATGATGAAAAAACTCCTGATGGCCCTGGAATATCAGTTCTACATGAAGGACGATGTCGTGGTGAACGCCTCGCTGGGAGTACATCAAGCGAAAATGGTGTTCGTGATTCGCGGGACTGTTGCTGTCTACACATCCAACTGGAGGGAAGTGCTACATCTGGAGGATGGAGAACACTTTGGCGAATACCAGCTTGTGCTGGAGGGCGATTACATGGTGCGTTGTCCATCTTCCGAAGACTCTACCTAATGAGAGTGTTATTTTTGATTTCAGAAATATTCTAACATTGTTGCCGTGGAAATTAGTGAAGTCTACACTTTGGGTAAAACCCAATCTAAACCAATAATGCGTTCAATATTTTAAAATTGTGATCGTTATAGCGAAAACCGACTTCGATAGAATACTGGCGGAACATCCAGAGGTTCAAGAGACACTAACCAACCTAGCCAAAGAACGCTACGAGACACTGACAGCTATGGAAAGAGGTGTGATCCTGCAAACTATCGAAGAGGCGGAAACGATTAGACGAACCAAGAAGCTGTACGAATGAATTTATTGAGCTTGCTTCGCTCCTCTATTATTCAATATTCAGTTCTATTATATTATATTGCGAATAATATGCGTTTCTTTTTGACGTAGGACTACGTCTAACCGGAAGATATAGGGGGTGAAATGGAAATCTAGGCACTGAACAAGTAGGAAAAAATGCAAGATTTTGAACGCTTATAACTCGAGCATTTCTCAATAGATCGCAAAGGTTTGCATCAATTGATAGGAAATATATCTACGCATCTATCATAACGAATAACATTTCATTTTTCTTGAGATAAAGAATTAAATAATTGTGAAATATCAAGCATTGTCCAAATGCACTATGTGCCCATTTTTGATTGGTCCATTTTGTGCTCCTCAAATCGTACCGACCAAAACGGGCAACCAGAGAAGCAGCGAAATAGAATGAAGCACGATTGGAAAGGAAAAAGAAAAAAAAATGAACGAAACATTGGTCGCAGTCTCACACATGCGTAATTCTCGAGCCAGCCAGTCAGCTTAAAAATCCCCGCTCCGCTGCCGTAACGATCATTCTCATTCAAACCGTACACCACATCGGTTCGCATCACAACACATCAACAAACCAACCCAAGCAGCCATGTCCGGACATGGTAAAGGAGGAAAAGTGAAGGGAAAGGCAAAATCCCGCTCGAACCGTGTTGATCTGGAGTTCCCCGCAAGGGTAGCTAGGCCGAGCGCGTTAGTACCAGTGCACCAGTCCACCTAGCCGGCGTTATATAGTTTCGGCCGCCGAAGTGATCGAGTTAGCTGGCATAGCTGCTCGCGACAATAAGAAAACCCGCATTCGGAACAGAACACATTCGGTTCGGTGAACATCAAGACAACAACAGGCAGTCGCAGCGAGTGGCAAACGCAATCGCAAAACGGCAGCTGGTAGCAGAAGAAAAAAGTTTGTTCTTTATACAATCTGCTTTGGTGGCAAATCCAGAAGAAGGCGGCATCGAGGGCGTTCGAAATGGTTTTTTTCCAAAACCACGAGTACAAAGTTTTCTAAATTGGAACCATTCCATAAAACAAGGCGCTTATCAGGGCCATTAAACCTTTCAAAAAAGTCACAGGAGGGTTGTATCCAAGACACGACCGCATAGTTGACGTAGGATTCCGTTAGGCTATCTGCTGCATGCTGATTTTGGATATATTATAAAACTCTTCGATAATGATTTGGGTCCGTTTTGTCTGGTTGTTAGGTATTGTTTGTTCACTCCACCAGTGTCCATAACCGAGTGATAATGATAAAAGGATGGTGATTAATCATTAGATAGTGCGTATCACGTACCAAAGCCGCCCTCTGTATTCCTGGACGAGATGGCTCCTGTGTGATGTATGGATGAAATAAAGAAAAAAAAGCTCATCAATCATCATCGAACACAAGTTTTCTCACCAGAAAAAAAGTGTTACTTTAGTATAGAGAAAATATATATGAAATGGAAAAGGTAATTTCATTTATAATTTTTTTCTGAGTGTTTATTCAACCCATTTCCTTTTTGCTTTAAACCCAACGGAACACGATGCTACATTCCTCAAGGCGAATTTCAATTGAACTAACAGCACCCTATACGATATATAGAGCATATGTGAAATCACTTTTTCGAATACTCCTTCATTTTTCCAATTTTGCTCGTCGCATGAACTTTCCTTGGGAAAAAAATCGTTTCATATTTCAAGTCATTTTAACACAATAGCTACCATTCACAATTTTACGCTTACAGTTCTGCTAAAAGTTTCAAAATACATGATCGGTCATTGATATGAAATTTCACGAAGCAACCAACATAAAAGTTCCAAATTTTAATTTTATTTATATTCCACTAGCGGCCCAATTCTATGTTTTAATAAGTTTACCGCAAAGTCATTGGAATAGCTTTGCTGTTGCACTCAAACAGACTCTCGCAACTTATTTTGTTTTCTTTTATTCAATGTTTCTTTTTTAGTCCAAATATCTCTATGTCTCGAACATTTACTCTTTCTCTGCGATCAATTGTTGCTCTTCCAATTTTGACTTTGAATTTCAACTCTCTACTCTTCATTTACTACTATCTACTCTGTACTTTGTTCTCTCTTCTCTCCACTCTCTGCTCTTTATTTTAAACTTTCCACTTTCTCTCCACTCTCACTACTCTCTACTCTCTACTCTTTCTACTCTCTACGTTCTCTAATCTCTTTACTCTTTTTTTTTTTTTTTTATATATAGAGGTGAGGAACGCTCTTCCAGCCTTATCTGGGAAGGGATAACCCAGACGTCGAGTGGGGATCGCACCCACAAAAACCAAGCCCTCCACTCGTAGCCTCATTCCCCCCGGGACCACATCTAGGCGACTACTTCAGGGGGCGGCTGTGCTCATGCACTTCACGAGTTTTCAACGCAAGCTAGCGTTGATCCTTCCCTTTTTCTCTATATTCTAATTCACCATTCGTTGCTCTCCACTGCGCTTATGACCATTTTGCAGGCATCCATTTACCCGTCGAGACGTGCACCGATTAGGAAGCGCCCTCCAACTTGACACGCGCCCCGTCACAGCCACCCTCGCAGGATTTCGCTTCCCAACGGAGCGCCGATTAGGTAGTGCCCTCCAACATAACGCGCACAAAACACATACACGCACATGCACGCACAAATGAACACATGTACACACGCAGACGCGCACAGTCTCACACACAAAAAAACGCATCGCAGCGGCTGACTGCTCACTCTCTCACACTGTTTTTGATTACATCAACCAACCAACTAACCAAAACACACACACCCGCAAACGCACACGCCCACGTACACGCAAACACACACACGCACACATAAACACATACACGCAAACGAACACACGCAGACGCACACACTCTCTCACACACAAAACGCATCGCAGCTGCTCACTGCTCACTCTCTCACTATGTTTGTGTTTACGTCAAGAATACGAACATTTACGACCGTTTACGACTGTTCACGACGACCGCGCTTTATTTTTTAGCGATTTTATTTATAGTAAGATCTAGCATAAGTTCTATTCAGCTCATTGAAACATCATTCTTCAATCTACCCATCGAAAGATTCTTATTGGAACGAACTAGCGGCCCAATTCTATGTTTTAATAAGTTTACCGCAAAGTCATTGGAATAGCTTTGCTGTTGCACTCAAACAGACTCTCGCAACTTATTTTGTTTTCTTTTATTCAATGTTTCTTTTTTAGTCCAAATATCTCTATGTCTCGAACATTTACTCTTTCTCTGCGATCAATTGTTGCTCTTCCAATTTTGACTTTGAATTTCAACTCTCTACTCTTCATTTACTACTATCTACTCTGTACTTTGTTCTCTCTTCTCTCCACTCTCTGCTCTTTATTTTAAACTTTCCACTTTCTCTCCACTCTCACTACTCTCTACTCTCTACTCTTTCTACTCTCTACGTTCTCTAATCTCTTTACTCTTTTTTTTTTTTTTTTATATATAGAGGTGAGGAACGCTCTTCCAGCCTTATCTGGGAAGGGATAACCCAGACGTCGAGTGGGGATCGCACCCACAAAAACCAAGCCCTCCACTCGTAGCCTCATTCCCCCCGGGACCACATCTAGGCGACTACTTCAGGGGGCGGCTGTGCTCATGCACTTCACGAGTTTTCAACGCAAGCTAGCGTTGATCCTTCCCTTTTTCTCTATATTCTAATTCACCATTCGTTGCTCTCCACTGCGCTTATGACCATTTTGCAGGCATCCATTTACCCGTCGAGACGTGCACCGATTAGGAAGCGCCCTCCAACTTGACACGCGCCCCGTCACAGCCACCCTCGCAGGATTTCGCTTCCCAACGGAGCGCCGATTAGGTAGTGCCCTCCAACATAACGCGCACAAAACACATACACGCACATGCACGCACAAATGAACACATGTACACACGCAGACGCGCACAGTCTCACACACAAAAAAACGCATCGCAGCGGCTGACTGCTCACTCTCTCACACTGTTTTTGATTACATCAACCAACCAACTAACCAAAACACACACACCCGCAAACGCACACGCCCACGTACACGCAAACACACACACGCACACATAAACACATACACGCAAACGAACACACGCAGACGCACACACTCTCTCACACACAAAACGCATCGCAGCTGCTCACTGCTCACTCTCTCACTATGTTTGTGTTTACGTCAAGAATACGAACATTTACGACCGTTTACGACTGTTCACGACGACCGCGCTTTATTTTTTAGCGATTTTATTTATAGTAAGAAATAACAAAATAAAAAACACTCGTTCATCGCTCCCAACTTATCCGCCAGCACGTATGCAATCAGCAATGCCCACGCTAGTTACAATGAGCACTATCCATTTGTGCGCGTCGTTAGTTAAACTATCGACCACGAGGGTATTTACATGCTTCTTCTTCTTCTTTGTTTTTAAGAGGTTTGAACTTTGCAGTTCATTCGCCTCTACATTTTACATGCTGATTTCCCCCAGAAACCTTGGATTTGAAATCTCTGTTAGGGAATACATGTCGGTGAGAATAAAAGCTCCCCCTACTTTCATGTATCTGCGATGCCGATTTCCCCCAGGCAGCTTGGTTTTGATGTCTCTGTTAGGGACCCGCCGCATGTGTCGTCAATTTCGACCTATCAGAAGTGGGTATTTCCGTTAGGATAGGAGTTGAGATTTTTCAATTGTTCGATAGTTAGTTTCATGACATATATTGTTTTAGTCAATGTAAAAAATTGTTATGGAGTGCCGAAATTGAATGACGCAAAAATCTCATCAATCCATCATAAAATGACTGAGCAATAAGCATTTGAAATTGGACAATTTTCACGGTGCGTTCGATTTTCGATTTTCAATTTATACCCCAATATGTTCCCGAAAGACGTAATCCTACGTCAAAAGAGTTTACGAAATACAGTTCAATGCTTTCTAAAATAATATCCAAAATAATAATAAAACACAAATTGATTTTTTCATAATTTGTTTGCCAGGATCTGATGAGTATGTGAATTTGGCAGTTGTTCTGAGGTTATTGATTTTCACCAATTCTTAAATCGCTTCTAGATTGAAAGTACAGTAATTTACACTTATCTCGGCATTTAGCTAATTGGACGGACCTGTGATGCGACATATTTAGTTGGACATTTTTGTAAACATAGAGTTCGGGGTCCAAATTATGACCCCACATTGAAAGTCGACACTATACCACTGTCATCGCAAATGTTCAATTACAGGTTAAAATTACCTCCAATCCGACACTGAGTGGTGGTAATGCGACGTGCCATTGAATGTAATTTACTGTACAATATGTCACAGGCTGGATGGGAAGAAATTTTCCAACTGTGAAAGCTGTGGCGAGTGGCAAACGCAATCGCTAATCAGAAAGGTTTAGCCGAACAAGATGGGGATATCGAGTGATAACAAAAAAAAATAAACTCTTTAGATTGAAGATAATTTTGTGATCCTGAAAAGGACCCTTTTTAGCCTGCATGTGAATCCAACGAGCGAACAAATCGTAATGAATGTATTTTTTTGCCATCGCTGCCTTTTAACGCTCATTCGTTCGTCTCGTTGGACTCGCCCCTCTGGCTGAGTCTGCCGATTTGTCTCTATACTGTGAGTGTGTACCGCTAGAGTATAAAACACGCGGACCCCAAAAAAATATCTTATTTTCTTTCAAACCGTGAACCCGTGTGGTTGAACGGCATCGGCATCGTGGACGTAACAAAGGAGAACAAGTTGAGGGAAAGGCAAAGTCTCACTCGAGCCGTGCAGGTCTCCAGTTCCCTGTTGGTCGCATTCACTGATTGCTCCGCAAGGGTAACTAGGCCGAACGGATTGGTGCCGGAGCAACAGTATACCTAACAGCGATTATAGATTTTCGGCCGTCGGAGTGCTCGAGTTGGCTTGCAAAGCTGCTCACGACAATCAGAAAACCCGCATCAAGAACAGAGCAGCTTCGGTTCGGCGCTCATCAAGGCAACAATTAGTTTCAGTGAGTGGCAAAGTGTTTCTCCGGCACGTCGCATTAAATGTAATTTACTGAACAACATGTCACAAGCTGGATGGGAAGAAATTTTCCAACTGTGAAAGCTGTGGCGAGTGGCAAACGCAATCGCTAAACAGAAAGGTTTAGCCGAACAAGATGGGGATATCGAGTGATAACAAAAAAAATAAACTCTTTAGATTGAAGATAATTTTGTGATCCTGAAAAGGACCCTTTTTAGCCTGCATGTGAATCCAACGAGCGAACAAATCGTAATGAATGTATTTTTTTGCCATCGCTGCCTTTTAACGCT
This sequence comes from Toxorhynchites rutilus septentrionalis, assembly GCF_029784135.1. Lineage (NCBI taxonomy): Eukaryota > Metazoa > Arthropoda > Insecta > Diptera > Culicidae > Toxorhynchites > Toxorhynchites rutilus. Next base: position 300,763,208 of record NC_073745.1, on the reverse strand, counting down.
CATTCGTTCGTCTCGTTGGACTCGCCCCTCTGGCTGAGTCTGCCGATTTGTCTCTATACTGTGAGTGTGTACCGCTAGAGTATAAAACACGCGGACCCCAAAAAAATATCTTATTTTCTTTCAAACCGTGAACCCGTGTGGTTGAACGGCATCGGCATCGTGGACGTAACAAAGGAGAACAAGTTGAGGGAAAGGCAAAGTCTCACTCGAGCCGTGCAGGTCTCCAGTTCCCTGTTGGTCGCATTCACTGATTGCTCCGCAAGGGTAACTAGGCCGAACGGATTGGTGCCGGAGCAACAGTATACCTAACAGCGATTATAGATTTTCGGCCGTCGGAGTGCTCGAGTTGGCTTGCAAAGCTGCTCACGACAATCAGAAAACCCGCATCAAGAACAGAGTAGCTTCGGTTCGGCGCTCATCAAGGCAACAATTAGTTTCAGTGAGTGGCAAAGTGTTTCTCCGGCACGTCGCATTAAATGTAATTTACTGAACAACATGTCACAAGCTGGATGGGAAGAAATTTTCCAACTGTGAAAGCTGTGGCGAGTGGCAAATGCAATAGCTGAACAGGAAGGTTTAACCGAACAAGATGGGAACATCGAGTGATAACAAAAACACAACACCAAAGGTTCTTCTCAGAACCATCAACATATTCATAAAGAGTAAACAGTAAACTAATCCATTTTTCAGGTAGATAGGTAGGTATTGACGTAAGAGAAGAAAATAAAACAATATATTTAAAATATATATTTAACAAAAGCTGTCCCCTTTGTATAGTCCTACGTCACTCCGGTTATGTCCCCTACATTACCCACCCGTCTTTTTTTTTCCCAAAATAACAAAAGTTGCTTCACTCTCTATGCTATAACTCACGAACCAATCGACCGATTGCTGTCAAATCTTGACACGTACCCATTGAAAGATGGTGCTTTGTGAAAGTCAAGCTGATTTTTGCAAAAGGTGCCATATAGACGTCAACCTTACGGACTTTTCAGCCGAACTGTTACTATATTATAGAGAAAATATATTTGAAATGTAAACCGGAATTTTCCTTTAAAGTTTTTGCTTTCTGAGAGTGCTTATTCTACCCATTCCCATTTTCGCTTCAAACCCAACAGAACAAGATGCTACATACCTCAACGCGAATGACAATTGGAGTAATAACACCTAATACCATATTAAGAGCATATGGGAAATTACTCTTTCGAATATACCTCCACTTTTTAAATTTTTCTCACCACATGAACCCTCATTGGGTGAAAATGAAGACAACAAAACAGACAGCTTACATCGGAAGATCCGACCTCGAGCGGGAACACATATTGTATTTGACGTAGGAGTATGTCTTACATCAAGGGTGCCAAATCGGAAAACAGGTAACGTTTTTATGCCATATAGTTAACGTTAATAACTATTTTCGCTGCGAACAGATTTTAACGATGTGCATACCAATCGAATCGGAAATTTTCTAAGATTTGTTTCATATGCTATACATTACAATCCCATAGTCTGTATATGGTTTAAATTGATGAAAAATGGAAGCGTTCCCATTTACCCATACATTTCTTCTGTCCATTTGTGTGCTTTCCCGAACAGAGCTGTCAATATCGGGCAAATTATGCAGCCGCTAGAATAGAAACAACGAAGGGGGATAGCGAAAAAAGAATATTTGAGAAGTAAACTCCACCCTTGCATAGTAAGTAAACTGTCGCTGGCGTATAAGTATAGCATCTGCTCTGAGGAAAATTCTCAGAAAAAAAGTAGTCGCGTAGTCCTACGTCCTAAGCGGTCGTGTCTCGGATACAACCCCTCAATTTTTTTTACATGCAAACTGATTGAAATCCAATTAAATACACTTGAAAGTTGCAAAATAGAATAAGCTTTCGTTTTAAGAACTTGTTACGAAAACATGCTTCTTTCTTTCTTTCTTTCTTTCTTTTTAAGAGGCCTTAAACTTTGAAGTTCATTCGCCTCTAAGAGCTTGAATTATTCAATAAATAAACATGGTCATATTGCCCCGTATGGTGGCCCATTTTGCCCCGTAGTGTTTACGATCGACGGACATGAAACACATTTTTAAAAGTGTAAATTTTGCAAATAAATCTTTTTTAAAACGTATTCATACAATCTACATCGATCAATAAGTTTCGTGATGTCGTGATGTTTTAATATATAGCATAATTTATAGATGTTCCTACAAGATTTAGGACGTTTCGTTCTTAGGGGGACCATAGTGCACCTATCTACCCTATGTTTTGAAATATTCAAATACCTGAATTGAGCTGAAGTATAGCATGCGAGTAGGCGCATATTACTTACATTAGCAGTGTATTATTATTTTTGTCACCACTTTTATATATATATATATATATATATATATATATATATATATATATATATATATATATATATTGAGACATATTCTAGCTTAACATGAAGTGAATGTGAATTTCTTTCCAAAATAAGTGTTTCTTTTTCATGAGTTCGTTTACTATAATGTATTATAATTTTAAAAAACGAAAACTTTTCCATTTCAGATGATCTTGCATTCCCTGCGTTGTGAAATGATAACAACGCCATCCAAAGTAGTGCAGGGTTTCGTCCTCACTTCCTGTCATCCTTCTTCCTCTGGTCGACTAGTGACTCTCGCCCTTTTTGCCGGCTATTCGCTGGAAATCATCCATTTTCGTTGTCGCAATCGGCGACCCGATGAAGGCTAAATGGTCAATGATTGTGGTCTCATCGCCCGACTGATTGTCCTTCACAAACAGCTGAATGTTCTGCACGTTCTGGAACTTCACGAATCGCAGCTGAATCGGGGCTCCCGATTCTAGATCCTTCTGATCCACCACCAAATCCTGCACCGAAACGTACGATTCGGCCATGTCGAAATCGATGGTTCGCGGTTGGTTGATGAACAGTTTTACATTTTTCGGTCCGTGCGATGGCGGCGCCTTTAGTTTTATCGAATGAATCTTTACCACCTGATTGAAGGTTATCGAAATAATCAACTGCTCGTCGCAATCCGAAGCCAGATGACCAGTGTTCGAACTAAGCGCATTCGCCAGCGGATGATCATCCGATTCGTTCAGACACTCGCATTGATTTTTCTGGATGAAAGTGGCTAGATCCAACTGAAACGATTCAAATGGTTAAGAGTAATAATCCAGCTGCGTCTTATAGCTTTATCACTGAACCTACCAACCCATGACCGTAATCTTCGCCCGACTCATCAGCACTAGAAACGTAGTGCTTTTGGATTTTAGCTTCCAACCCATTGATATCGGCTCCCTGCATGCGGTCAACCTTTGTCTGGAAAACAGATTTTATTCTGTGGATTCGTTTCCAGTTTCGCATCAAACTTTACATCAACTTACCCTCGCCCGGTAAAAGATGAACGTCGGCATCGCCGACACACCCTGAGAGGATGCCGTTTCGGCGCATTTGTCAACGTCTACCTTCAGGAAGACAGCCTTTGGATACTTCGCCGGAAGCTGATCGAACAGAGGAGCAATGTTTCGGCAAGGTCCACACCTGAAATACGAATCAAATTTTATGAGAATTTACGATTTTTTTTTGTTGTAGACAAAAACGCTCACCAAGTGGCAGTGAAATCCACTACGACCAATTTTCCTCCCGCCGCGGACAATTCCGCCTGGAAGTGACCTTCGTCGTTTATCGCTTTGACGGCCATCCTAATCGATTAGAACCTACTATGAAAGATTATCAGTCCACTTGTTTGCTTGTAGGAAATCGTTAGGCGAATATCACAATGATTGTAATTGAACTCAACAACGGCAGACAAAATATGAGCGGACTGACGAAGATGACGAGAGATTTTTGCTTACCTGCAGGGAAATGTCAAAATGCCAAATTGGATTTCGTTTTCAAGCGGAGGTGGTGTTGCAATTTGCAGTGTTTTGTTGTTTTGGTACTAAAATGTAAAGAACATTTTTTTATGGGGGCCGAATCGTTTGCTAATAACTTTTCTGAATAAAAACTTCTCTTAAGGGGCTGTCCACATACTACGTGGACAACTTTTGGGGGGGTAGAGGTTACGAAAATGTCCAAGCTTGTTCACGGTGAGGAGGGAGGGGGTTTTAATACTGTCCACGTGGACACGTTAAGTATTTTTTGAAGTAAAACATACAAGTTAGTAGTCAAAATTGAATGAGATATGTTTTGTATTTACACGATTTTTTCACGTAGGACTACGTCTAACCGGAAGATATAGGGGGTGAAATGGAAATCTAGGCACTGAACAAGTAGGAAAAAATGCAAGATTTGGAACGCTTATAACTCGAGCATTTCTCAATAGATCGCAAAGGTTTTTGCATCAATTGATAGGAAATATAACTACGCATCTATCATAACGAATAACATTTCATTTTTCTTGAGATAAATAATTGAATAATTGTGAAATATCAAGCATTGTCCATATACACTATGTGCCCATTTTTGATTGGTCCATTTTGTGCTCCTCAAATCGTACCGACCAAAACGGGCAACCAGAGAAGCAGCGAAATAGAATGAAGCACGATTGGAAAGGAAAATGAAAAAAATGAACGAAACATTGGTCGCAGTCTCACACATGCGTAATTCTCGAGCCAGCCAGTCAGCTTAAAAATCCCCTCTCCGCTGCCGTAACGATCATTCTCATCCGAACCGTACACCACATCGTTTCGCATCACCTCACATCAACAAACCAACACAAGCAGTCATGGTTGGATATGGCAAAGGAGGAAAAGTGAAGGGAAAGGCAAAATCCCGCTCGAACCGTGGTGGTCTGCAATTTCCCGTAGGTGTATCCGCCAATTGCACCGGAAAAGGTAGCTAGGTCGAGCGCGTTAGTACCTGTGTACCAGTCCACCTAGCCGGCGTTATATAGTTTCGGCCGCCGGAGTGATCGAGTTGGCTGGCAAAGCTGCTCGCGACGATAAGAAAACCTGCATTCGGAACATAACACATTCGGTTCGGCGGATATCAAGACAACAGGCAGTTGCAGCGAATGGCGAGTGGCAAACGCAATCGCAAAACGGCATCAGGTAGCAGAAGAAAAAAGTTTGTTCTTTATACAAACTGCTTTGGTGGCAAATCCAGAACAAGGCGGCATCGAGGGCGTTCGAAATGGTTTTTTTCAAAACCACGAGTACTAAGTTTTCTTAATTGGAACCATTCCATAAAACAAGGCGCTTTTCAGGGCCATTAAACCTTCCATAAAAGAGTTTAGGAAATAAAGTTCAATGCTTTCTAAAACATTATCCAAAATAATAATAAAACACAAATTGATGTTTTCATAATTTGTTTGCCAGGATTTGATGAGTATGTGAATTTGGCAGTTGTTCTGAGCTTATTGATAGTTGGGGACTTTCCTGATTATTCAATTTTCACCAATTCTTAAATTGTTTCCAGATTGAAAGTACAGTAATCTACAATTAGTTCGACATTTAGCTAATTGGACGGACATGTAATGTGACTTATTTAGTTGGACATTTTTGTAAACATAGAGATCCAAATTATGATCCCACATTGAAAGTCGACACTATATCCACTGTCATCGCAAATGTTCAATTACAGGTTAAAATTACCTCCAATCCGGCACTGAGTGGTGGTAATGCGACGTGCCATTGAATGTAATTTACTGTAAAATATGTCACAAGCTGGATGGGAAGAAATTTTCCAACTGTGAAAGCTGTGGCGAGTGACAACAAATCGCTAAACAGGAAGGTTTAGCCGAACAAGATGGGAATATCGAGTGATAACAAAAACACAACACCAAAGGTTCTTTTCAGAACCATTAACATATTCATAAAGAGTAAACAGTAAACTAATCCATTTTTCAGGTAGATAGGTAGGTATTCACGTAGGTGAAGAAAATAAAACAATATATTTCAAATATATATTTAACAAAAGCTGTCCCCTTTGCATAGTCCTACGTCACTCCGGTTATGTCCCCGACATTACCCACCCGTCTTTTTTAACTTCACGCCCGCCCTGAGTACTCAGTATTCATCAATAAAAATACTGAACTGCCTGAAAGTGCTGCTCGGTCAAACATCCATATTTTTTCATCTGACTGAACCTGTTTCCTGAAATGTATATTCTGAAGGTAACGCACATGAACTAGGATCCAATTTATTCCAATCGGTAATAGAGGGCCATTAAATCCGCCAGGATGAAGACACCCAATAACAAGAAGAATGTTTGATTTTTTTAGTACAGTGGAACCTCGATTATCCACGAGCGGATGATCCGCGGTGTGGTTTATCCGCGGAAGTGAGTTCCATAGTAATTCTATGGACTTTCCCGGAATTGATCAGTGAGTGATAGGCTTTTGCTATTTTGTTTTGGTTATGGCTTTTACATTAATTGACCCCTGGTGTGTACGACTTTACAGATGCATAGTTTAATGATGCCTGTATTCGTAAAACTTAGTTATCATGCCGAAATATTTTTTTTTGTGTTCGAATCTCATTTTTAGTAATTTATTACGTTATCCGTGATTTTCGTAATCCGCGGAGGCCTTGCCGTACTATTCCACGGATAATCGGGGTTCTACTGTATTAAAAATCACGACTTAAAAATCGATTCAGTACTGCAGTAAATCGTGTTGCATGCTGAAGCAAATCATGAAACAGTAATCATATTAGATCCTAATAAAGAACATATTACATCATATTGAAATGTCAATGAAATGCTGATGCACGCGAAAGTTTTAACCGCTGTTGAATTAAATTTCAGATAGCCGCGCGAGATAGCTGGTGGATAATAATCCAGACGACCGCAGTTCGAACCCACATCGGAGCAGTTTTCACCAAACATCAATCTGTGTCATTTTAAACATTCATATTCCACTCCCAACATAAGTCAATCAATCAATTATTACTTCTACGAACATAAATACTCATATATAAAAATGGCGATTCGTGAGGTTATAATAAACATTTCACGAAAATATTTTGCGCCATTTGTTTTTTTTTTCTATGTCTGTAATAAATCGTATATGAGTATGGTAAAAGTCGTATTTGGTGCTTTGACAATTCATGAATATATTCATATTAGATCGCAATTCAATTCCAACATAATCGCTATTATAGCCGGTCAAAGTTGCATATTCATCCAAACAAATTCGGTAAGCATTTGCCATGTATGTATATGGCCTCCACTTTTGCATGCATATGCCAGTTAGGCGCATTATATGCCAACCAAATTTTAGGGCATATGATGTTATATATACGCTTGTTATGCGATTTAATGTTTGCTGGGCGTATCTCTGGAGATCTATTTCTTGCAATGATGTTGTTCTTCATTGATGTCTGGTAATTTTTGTAATGCGCTTCTTTTGAGTTGTCTGGAAAGTTCATGCTGCTTTCATGCACATGAATTAGTAGATTCGCTACAGATGTCGAAAATCACCGAAATCACAGAAACGAAACATCACGAAAAACATGCATGCAACATGCAAACATGCAACACTGCGTGGACTACATATTAACATATATTACGGAGCCCGATCGGATTTGACATATCGCAATCCGAACGAAATAAACTTTTGCATTCCGCTTTTCAAGGTTGCAACATACAATCCGATAGGATCTGACTCGATCAGATTAAGGGGGATAGAGACCGAATTTCGGACGTTTCTTCGAGCTCCGAAAAAGTAAAACAAAGAATATTTTTACCATCCATTATATCACTATTTGTTTATCTATCTTTCAACAATAAAACGAAAATTGAACGAAAAAAAAATATATCCATAATTAGAAGCTGATCAAGTGAGGGGGTTCAAAAAAATGTTGTGCCATGGCGTACAAGATTCCAGCACTTCTGGTTCTCTGAAACAAGCAAATCGAACAGATTCTGAATCAGTAAAGATGCCAGTATCACATGAACCTCGGACAAGTCAAAAACGTGTTTTTTGATAACATGGCGGAAATTTGAAGAAAAAAAATGCTGTTTAAAACATTTTTTTAAGTTTCTTGATTTTTTTAAAATAGTAAAGTTACAAAATTATGATTTTTTAAAGGTTCATGCGATAGAAAGATACATACAGATTGTATTCATATAAACATAGATCGGATAAGTAGAACTTGAGATATCGTGTAAGCCAGTTTGAAAAAAACATGTTTCGAGAAAAACGCGTTTGAAGTTAATTGTTATGGCCGTACTAGATAAGATATCGCATCACTAAAATGGCTATAACTTGGTAAATAATGAGATTTTCGAAAAGTCTTTCCTATGGTATATTCTTAAATGTCTGAATTAGAGAAATATGAAGAAAAGAAATTGATTTTTTCAAACTTCTAGAATAGAATACCCTCTTAAAGAACGCAACATTGTGCTAATTTCAAATCCGACCGGATTCCGGAATAAGGGTTTATTTTACCGAAAAAAACTTGAAGGGACTTATCTCAATCTGCGATTCGTTTCATAAACGCGACAAAAATACATATTTGTAACGAATTGGAAAGGGCAAATCATTTACAAGAATGTTGAGTTAAAAAACAGGAAGTGGGTTATATCTATGGTATAACCGCAAGGGTGACGTAGGACTATCGTTGATTTAGAGATCATTTGTTTGAAGTTGAATCTAAATCCATTCTGAATGAATGAATATATGAATATTTGGGGGACTTCGAAAACGAGAGCGTTACGTTGGAGGCATAAGGTTTTATGCATCCAATATAGGATACGAAAAACCTTGTTCTGAAGAATAATCTTCAGAAGATTTCCTGCTAACTGTACTTGATTGGCAAATCATAAACCCAAATGTATTATATGGATATTTTATGGATAGAAAACATTAAAATAAACTCTTTCGCTTGAATGTAATTTTCAATTCCAAGGGGAACTGGCAGATTATTTTCCAGCAACGATTAGATATTTCCACATTTTCCTCGATACTGGAAGCCCACCAGTGGTTAATGCTAATTCGATAACCATCTGTTAATAGCACTTGATTGAAACAAATTTGGTCACAGTGTTACATGGATATAAAACATTCAAATAAACTCTTTCACATGAATGTATTTTTAAATTCCCAAAGGAACTGGCAGATTATTTTCCGGATCTTTCTCGATGCTGAATGGCATCCAAACGGAAAGAATTCCGTGCGTGTATGTGTGTGTGTAATGGCTGCTTCGATGGTCACCTTCTCTTCTCCTGAAGGATCGGCTTGTCTGTGCTCCCTCACAGTTTCAAACAAACTGCTTGCGTTTCAGAGCAGATCTCGATCCTTCGCTGTCCAGCACCCTCAGCAACAATGTTGTTTTGTCGATGTCCTCACGAAAAATGAATGCGTCTCACCACCAGAATATCGCTTAAGTATGCTTTTTGTGCGTGATTGAATCGAGAGAAGGTGTGGTTTACGATGGCAATTTGGAAGGCAAACTAGAGGAGAATGAACTCTCTGAGCTCGGAACTTTCGGCGACTGAGCAATAATCGATTGCGGGCGCATACAATATTGGATACGGAAATATCCTACTGATAGGGAAGAATAATCTTCTGAAGCTATCCTGTTAATTGCGATTGATTGAAAAACCACAAAACCAAATGTATTTGATCACAGTGTTACATGGAAAGAAAACATTCAAATAAACTCTTTAACATGAATATATTTTGAAAATTCCCAAAGGAACTGGCAGATTATTTTCAGTAACGATTAGATATTTCCACATTTTCCTCGATACTGGAAGCCCACCAGTGGTTAATGCCAACTCGATAACTACCTGTTAATAGCCGCGCGTGTATGTGTGTGTAGCGATGTCTTCCCAGGGAACCGTTTGTGGCATCACTCTCCTCCTGATAGATTCCCTTCTGGCCTAGGGTGCACAAACAGGCTCTTGGTGACACCGTTCATCCGCGCTTTCATGATAAATAAAGAGCTTCACCGCAACAGCGACAACATGCTCCAATCGCTGTTCAATTAGAACTGAGTGGATTTCCGAGCGCCGCTCGCTTATATACCGATTGGTGATTTCAATAGCCTGTTTTGAAAGCAATTTTAAGACTATTGAAACAAGTTTTTGGATCAAAAACAGGAAGTGGGTTATATCTATGGTATAACCGCAAGGGTGACGTAGGACTATCGTTGATTTAGAGATCATTTGTATGAAGTTGAATCTGAATTCATTCTGAATGAATGAATATTTGGAGAACTTCGAAAACGAGAGCGTTACGTTGGAGGCACAAGGTTTTATGCATCCAATATTGGATACGGAAATATCCTACTGATGGGGAAGAATAATCTTCAGAAGCTATCCTGTTGATTGCGATTGATTGAAAAATCACAAAACCTAATGTATTTGGTCACAGTGTTACATGGATAGAAAACATTAAAATAAACTCTTTCATATGAATGTAATTTTAAATTCCCAGAGGAACTGGCAGATTATTTTCAGTAACGATTAGATATTTCCACATTTTCCTCGATACTGGAAGCCCACCAGTGGTTAATGCTAACTCGATAACCATCTGTTAATAGCACTTGATTGAAACATATTCGGTCACAGTGTTACATGGATAGAAAACATTCAAATAAACTCTTTCACATGAATGTATTTTTAAATTCCTAGAGGAACTGGCAGATTATTCTCCGGATCTTTCTCGATCCAAACGGAAAGAATTCCGTGCGTGTATGTGTGTGTGTGTGTGTGTAGCGGCTGCTTCGAGATCTTCCCGGGGAACCGTTTGTAGCATCACTCTTCTCCTGATGGATTCCCTTCTGGCCTAAGGTGCACAAACAGGCTCTTGGTGACACCGTTCATCCGCGCTTTCATGATAAATGAAGAGCTTCACCACAACAGCGACAACATGCTCCAATCGCTGTTCAATTAGAACTGAGTGGATTTCCGAGCGGCGCTCGCTTATATACCGATTGGTGATTTCAATAGCCTATTTTGAAAGCAAATTTAAGACTATTGAAACAAGTTTTTGGATCAGAAAGTAACAAGTATAGAACGCGTAGACATTTTATCTTTCGAATGAAGTGTTTATCATACCATTTCGTTCAGTTGTTTAGGAGCTATTAACACTCAAAATCTCGGTCTCCGGCGTAACGCTTTCGTTTTCGAAACTTTGATTTTACACCCCGGTATAGAAATGAAAGACGTAGTCCTACGTCAAAAGTAACAAGTATATAACGCGTAGACATTTTATCTTTCGAATGAAGTGTTTATCATACCATTTCGTTCAGTTGTTCAGGAGCTATTAACGCTCAAAATCTCGGTCTCCGGCGTAACGCTTTCGTTTTCGAAACTTTGATTTTACACCCCGGTATAGAAATGAAAGACGTAGTCCTACGTCAAAAATCTTAGCAAGTAAATGGAACCCCGAAGCAGGTTTTCGCTTGAAGAATGTTATGGCTAGGACTGGAAGAAAATCTGTATCATGAGCATCTACCAAGCAACTAGTTTCGATGAATTCCAACAAGTACTGCTAGCAACTGAACGTTTGAAAATCAACGATCCAGAACGCTCCTAGGGCACTTCTAAAACTCCACCCGCCTTACACACCAGATATTGCATCTTCAGATTATTAACTGTTAAGATTCTTGTCCAGAACACGGACGCAAAATCTAGGCACCTGGAGAAATCGTCATAGCAAATACATGCAAGCTGTGATTTATTTTGCTCGCTTGCATTAGTTTTTGGGAAACCACAGCGGACACATACAAGGGGTGAGTACTTTTACGTGCATCAGTTTCTGTTCTGTTTTCGCATGAGACAGTCATGAAAAATTAATTGCGTATGAATGCGTCCGAGCGAAGGAATATTCGAACATATTTATACATTCGACTTGGAGTTCCCACATATGCAATCTAATAGCATATGTTTCTGTTCTGCTGCCGCATGGAACAGTAATGTAAAATTGCCACATCACGATGAAAACGGAATGAATTTTATGCAAGGTTATATAGACTAAAGTCTTTCGTTTTCACCGTAAAGTGGATCCCTCAGTTTCTATTCTGCGCATGGAGTGATCAGGAAAAATCTCGTGTTATTCTCACGAAAACAATAATGTATCATGTATGAAACATCTTTAGTTGCTTTCACAAGGCCACTCAAATTCCATCGGTTCGATTCGGGACCACCAACAAGTTCGTAAGAGTTGAATTTTATGTTAATACCATATCCTATAAGTATGGATATCATCCATCCACACACTTACAAGAAAAAAGACGGGTGGGTAATGTCGGGGACATAACCGGAGTGACGTAGGACTATACAAACGGAACAGCTTTTGTTAAATATATATTTTAAATATATTGTTTTATTTTCTTCTCCTACGTGAATACCTACCTATCTACCTGAAAAATGGATTAGTTTACTGTTTACTCTTTATGAACATGTTGATGATTCTGAAAAGAACCTTTGGTGTTGTGTTTTTGTTATCACTCGATATTCCCATCTTGTTCGGTTAAACCTTCCTGTTTAGCTATTGCGTTTGCCACTCGTCACAGCTTTCACAGTTGGAAAATTTCTTCCTATCCAGCTTGTACATGTTGTTCAGTAAATTACATTTAATGCGACGTGCCGGAGAAACACTTTGCCACTCACTGAAACTAATTGTTGCCTTGATGAGCGCCGAACCGAAGCTGCTCTGTTCTTGATGCGGGTTTTCTGATTGTCGTGAGCAGCTTTGCAAGCCAACTCGAGCACTCCGACGGCCGAAACTCTATAATCGCTGCTAGGAATATTGGTGCTCCGGCACCAATCCGTTCGGCCTAGTTACCCTTGCGGAGCAATCAGTGAATGCGACCAACAGGGAACTGGAGACCTGCACGGTTCGAGTGAGACTTTGCCTTTCCCTTAACTTGTCCTCCTTTGTTACGTCCACGATGCCGATGCCGTACAACCACACGGGTTTACGGTTTGAAAGAAAATAAGATATTTTTTTGGGGTCCGCGTGTTTTATACTCTAGCGGTACACACTCACAGAATAGAGACAAATCGGCAGACTCAGCCAGAGTGGCGAGTCCAACGAGACGAACGAATGAGCGTTAAAAGGAAGCGATGGCAAAAAAATACATTCATTACGATTTGTTCGCTCGTTGGATTCACATGCAGGCTAAAAAGGGTCCTTTTCAGGATCACAAAATTATCTTCAATCTAAAGAGTTTATTGTTTTGTTATCACTCGATATCCCCATCTTGTTCGGCTAAACCTTCCTGTTTAGCGATTTGTTGCCACTCGCCACAGCTTTCACAGTTGGAAAATTTCTTCCCATCCAGCTTTGTGACATGTTGTACAGTAAATTACATTCAATGCGACGTGCCGAAGCGCCACTCAGTGTCGCATTGGAGGCGATTTTAACCTGTAATTGAACATTTGCGATGACAGTGGTACAGTGTCGACTTTCAATGTGGGGTCATAATTTGGATCTCTATGTTTACAAAAATGTCCAACTAAATAAGTCGCATTACATGTCCGTCCAATTAGCTAACTGTCGAACTAATTGTAAATTGCTGTACTTTCAATCTGGAAACAATTCAAGAATTGGTGAAAATTGAATAATCAGGAAAGTCCCCAACTATCAATAAGCTCAGAACAACTGCCAAATTCACATACTCATCAGATCCTGGCAAACAAATTATGAAAAATCAATTTGTGTTTTATTATTATTTTGGATAATGTTTTAGAAAGCATTGAACTGTATTTCGTAAACTCTTTTTTGGAAGGTTTAATGGCCCTGAAAAGCGCCTTGTTTTATGGAATGGTTCCAATTTAGACAACTTAGTACTCGTGGTTTTGAAAAAAAAACCATTTCGAATGCCCTCGATGCCGCCTTGTTCTGGATTTGCCACCAACGCAGTTTGTATAAAGAACAAACTTTTTTCTTCTGGTACCTGATGCCGTTTTGCGATTGCGTTTGCCACTCGCCACTCGCTGCAACTGCCTGTTGTCTTGATGTCCACCGAACCAAATGTGTTCTGTTCCGAATGCGGGTTTTCTTATCGTCGCGAGCAGCTTTGCTAGCTAACTCGATCACTTCGGCGGCCGAAACTAAACACGGTTCGAGCGGGATTTTGCCTTTCCCTTCATTTTTCCTCCTTTACCATGTCCAGACATGGCTGCTTGGGTTGGTTTGTTGATGTGTTGTGATGCGAACCGATGTGGTGTACGGTTTGAATGAGAGTGATCGTTACGGAAGGAAGGAAGGTCTTGAATTATAGAGACTTTAAACTTTTGCAGTTCATTCGTCTCTAGCCTTGAGAAAGGCCCTTTGAAAACTCTGCTCTACTCTATTACTCTACTCCAGCGCTACCACCTCCGCCCTCTTGCCTTGAGAAAGGCACTCGATCCCTCGCCGTCCAGCTCGTCCAGCAACGATGTTGTCCAGTCGGTGTCCACACAAAGAATGATCGTTACGGCAGCGGAGCGGGGATTTTTAAGCTGACTGGCTGGCTCGAGAATTACGCATGTGTGAGACTGCGACCAATGTATCGTTAATTTTTTTCTTTTTCCTTTCCAAGCGTGCTTCATTCTATTTCGCTGCTGCCGCTGGTTGCCCGTTTTGGTCGGTACGATTTGAGGAGCACAAAATGGACCAATCAAAAATGGGCACATAGTGCATTTTGACAACGCTTGATATTTCACAATTATTCAATTATTTATCTCAAGAAAAATGAAATGTTATTCGTTATGATAGATGCGTAGATATATTTCCTATCAATTGATGCAAAAACCTTTGCGATCTATTGAGAAATGCTCGAGTTATAAGCGTTCCAAATCTTGCATTTTTTCCTACTTGTTCAGTGCCTAGATTCCCATTTCACCCCCTATATCTTCCGGTTAGACGTAGTCCTACGTCAAAACTTTCAGCAATCTTTCAAAATATTCATTCATTCATTCATTAAGAATTGATTCAAATGCAATTTCAAATAAATGACCTTGCTACCTTGCGGTTATATCACAGATATAACCCACTTCTCGTTTTTTAATGGTGGAACCAAACATAGAAAATCCAAAAATTCTTCTTGAGAAGATTTGGGGGGTGATTCGCTTTGACGGCATTGAGCTTCTTTTACTAGTTTAGGGGAACATCAAAAAATAATTGGTTTTCAGGTAAAATGAACACGTTTTTAAAGTTAAAATTATGAATGAAAATAAACTTTTCCGTATCAAATTAGTAGTTCGACGTCGGAAAGGCGGTCGTGTCCAAAACGCAATCCCCTAAACTTTTTGACGTAGAACTACGTCTTTCAGGAAGGGTGCCAAATCAGAAAACAGGTCATGTTTTTGTGAAATAAAGTTAACGTTAATAACTATTTTTGCCACGAACGGATTTAGACGGAAATTCCCTAAGATTTGTTTTTTATGCTATATATTATAATCCCCTGGCGTGTAAACGGTTTCAATTGATGAAAACTAGAAGGATTTCCATTTTCTCATACATTTCTTTCATTATCGTTTTAGATACGAAGCAATGAACATCGCTTTTTCTTCCTTGTTTTGCGTCATCACATGTCTTCGTTTCGGATTGAGCTGTGGACGCGACCAAATTACTTACTCGCTGATGTCTCTGGCATTGCAATCATTACGTCAAGCTGACGCCATTCCATTAAGGTTCTGAACTACACAATCGTGTGGGGAATCATCAAACTGGGCTATAATCGGCTTACCAAGAAAAAACTATCTCCACCAAGGATGACAGCTAATAGCGAATTCGTTTATGTTCAGTTTCAACCCCAGTGCCGCACTAACTGCTGTCAAAACTTTTTTTTATTCACTCAGTTTCGCACTCGCACTAGTTCGCCCCGAAAGCTGTTAGTTTCGCACTGAGATGTTTCACGGGTTGGCACTCGGGTTCACCAATATAACTATACTGAACTATCAAGTTCCGAGTATTGTTTTGGAAAATCTAAAAATAAAGACTATGAAAATGGAGAACCTGCTGCTTTTGGTTTTGTATTCTTGGAATCGTAATCCAGTTCGGATTCTGATTTTGAAGAGTATATTCTGAAACCGCGAAATTATTGGCACTATGTTACGCAATTCGTTCTATTTTATAGAAATACCGCTGTTCCATGTGTTGAACGCGGTTATCATATTTGGCAACGTATTCGAATAAGAGACACCCGTGACCAGTGTGAGCCACATCAAAGAAAGCGAAGAGCGTACGGCATGCATTATCGAGGTTTACTGTTTCGATGTCCCATTTGAGTACGTACGACGCGGTGTCGATTTCCGGCGTCAAATCATCTTCGAAGATGAGAACGAATCGATGCAATTTGCGATCCAGCAAAGTGTCCGAAAAAGCACACTTTTGAGTACTGTGATATCCAACTCGCTCGCTAAAAGCATGCAGGAAAAACTTTTCAATATTTTATAAAAAATAGGAAAGGATTAAGAATATTAATAAAAATATAAATAAAAATTAAATTAAATTATTATATAATTAAATAAAAAAATTATTGAACCAATGGAGGGCCAACAAATTAGCCATTACTAAAGCTGAAATTGAGCCAACATTGGACTTACAAACCAAATTGTTTTCGTAGGATGTACCAATGATTAGTAGGGTAGAAAATGACTAGGGATTGGTAATATTTACCAAAAAATTGGTCATATATACTAAATTTTCCTCTCAGTGCAGTGGTTTACTCCTCAAAGGTGTGGGTTAGTAGGTTGCACAATTTTTTTATAGCAATTTTTTTACATTTAACAACAACAACAGAACCAGTTATAACAATACAAAATTGGACTTATAAACTATGGAAACACATAAAAAACAATTTTAGGTTTCACAAATAATTGTGGCGTAACAATTCGAGTAGACGGCATTAAGCTACGTGTGCTTTCATTGGGAGGCGAAAATAATGATGGATATTCAGGTGGAATAAACCTGCTTTCAAAATCAAAATTATGAATGAAAATATACTTTAACGTATCGAATATTTATTTTATGTGATGAAATGAGTGGTTTTTTCCGATAACGCTGAAACATATTATACGAAAACTGTGTCTAATGATGATTTTATATTATAATAGTAATTTTTTGTGGAACAAACAGGAAATGCATCGACAAATGGTTAAGTGAGTGTTAGAACTACATGTGCTAGGTAATCAAGCAATATGAAGTAGAAATTTTCATTCAAACTTTTATATTTTTACACTGCACTTGGCCCTTCTGTTCTGATAAAGAATAATTTACCTCCCAAGCACCAATATCGCCACCAGACGTCGGCACTGTACATTTGTCGTCGCAAATATAAACAAATCAGACCATACCAACAAACCACCGCATTCGTGAGGCTGAAAACGTTTTTTTTTTTATTATAGAGTCAGTTTGGCACTGACTCAGTTTTAAAACGAATTCGCTATAAGCTAATCCAAACTGGAAATGTAAATAGAAAGGGCTTCTGTTGAGAAGAGTGCAAAGCGGAGATAAGTGTGTATGTGTAAAATAATATCCGAAGTTATTAACAAGCGACTTGACCTAAACAACAGCGTAGTTCTACGTCAACAAAGTGGTCGTGTCTTGGACACAATTTCCTATAATTTTTTAACCGTGGCTACTTGTCTTATGACTTTCTCTTATCTCGTGCAAGCTTGAATAAGGCATACTTGACCGCTCTTGAATGTATTCCGAGGGGCAAGCTCTTGAATACGCGTGACCACAGTGCAAGTCGAAGGAAATTCCTTTGACGAAAAATCCTCCGGCCAGAACGGGAATCGAACCCGAACAACCGGCATGATAATGTGAGACGCAAACCACTCGGTCACGGGTGCACATTATGGGAACAATGAAAATGGTTAATACGCACTTTTCTCACCAGTTTTCAGATATGACAATATCCAAGCTTACTAATGTTATCGAGTAAAATATACTAATCTCTGGTAGGGATGCGGGTTTGTTGACAATATGTACAAAAAATTCGTACATTCTACTAATTTTGCATTACCAAATGTATTTGGTAGTTTTCGACCGAGGATTTTTCTAAGTGTAAGGAGGGATTGTACGGTTCACCTTAGTATAATGATCTCAATTTGGATCACCCCTCGCAATGTCAATTGAGAGAATGCAAGGGAAAGAATAAAAACACTGTGCGAATAGTAAACACGGTTAACGGACATAAGACAGGACAGCAAAAAGGACGGAACGAATTTGATCGGAGATGAATCCACTACACCTATATGACAGTCACTAAACCGAACTTGTGCTTCAAATCGGAAATCTGAGATTGAGAAGATGAATTATTTGTTTGCGTTCCACTTAACACATTCTTTACATTCAAATGAGAGGGAATAGCTTTCGGTTGACAATGAACGCTTTCGGATCTCATTTGACGGTGTTAACCAATTTCATTTTAACGATCGATCAATGGTTTCTTTGATGGCGAATGGTATTCTTTGTCATTTTCGTCGATTTTTTTGACGTAGAACTACGTCTTTCATTAAGGGTGTCAAATCAGAAAACAGGTCACGTTTTTATGAAATAAAGTTAACGTTAATAACTATTTTTGTAGCGAACGGATTTTGGCGATTTACATACTAAACGAATCGGAAATTCCGTAAGATTTGTTTAATATGCTATACATACGAATCCCCTGGTTTGTAAATGGTTAAAATTAATGAAAAATTTAAGTGTTTCCATTTTCCCATACATTTGTTCTGTCCATTTGTGTGCTTTCCCGAACAGAGCTGTCAATAACGAGCAACTTATCGACGACCAACGGAGGGGAAATCGTAGGATTTAAAGTCTCCGTGAACGAAGGAAAAGTAGAAGAATGAAGGGGAATACTTGCCTAGACTATAAACAGTGGATCTCGCTGAGGCAAACTTTCATTCGGCATCGGACTGTTGAGCAATCCAGTTCACTTTGCTTTCGCTGCGCTTCGATCTAAGATTGGACCCCACCAGTGGTAATCCAACTTGGATATCGTCGTTTGATTTTGACGTAGGACTACGTCTTTCATTTCTATACCGGGGTGTAAAATCAAAGTTTCGAAAACGAAAGCGTTACGCCGGAGACCGAGATTTTGAGTGTTAATAGCTCCTAAACAACTGAACGAAATGGTATGATAAACACTTCATTCGAAAGATAAAATGTCTACGCGTTCTATACTTGTTACTTTCTGATCCAAAAACTTGTTTCAATAGTCTTAAATTTGCTTTCAAAATAGGCTATTGAAATCACCAATCGGTATATAAGCGAGCGCCGCTCGGAAATCCACTCAGTTCTAATTGAACAGCGATTGGAGCATGTTGTCGCTGTTGTGGTGAAGCTCTTCGTTTATCATGAAAGCGCGGATGAACGGTGTCACCAAGAGCCTGTTTGTGCACCTTAGGCCAGAAGGGAATCCATCAGGAGGAGAGTGATGCTACAAACGGTTCCCCGGGAAGATCTCGAAGCAGCCGCTACACACACACACATACACGCACGGAATTCTTTCCGTTTGGATCGAGAAAGATCCGGAAAATAATCTGTCAGTTCCTCTAGGAATTTAAAAATACATTCATGTGAAAGAGTTTATTTGAATGTTTTCTATCCATGTAACACTGTGTAACACATCACAAAACCTAATGTATTTGGTATACATTAGGTTTTGTGATTTTTCAATCAATCGCAATCAACAGGATAGCTTCTGAAGATTATTCTTCCCCATCAGTAGGATATTTCCGTATCCAATATTGGATGCATAAAACCTTGTGCCTCCAACGTAACGCTCTCGTTTTCGAAGTTCTCCAAATATTCATTCATTCAGAATGAATTCAGATTCAACTTCATACAAATGATCTCTAAATCAACGATAGTCCTACGTCACCCTTGCGGTTATACCATAGATATAACCCACTTCCTGTTTTTCTGTTCGTTATTCGCGTTATTCGTATCGTGTGTTTTTCTTTCCGCATCATAAATTGGACGCTTCGAGTAATGTGTGATGAGCAAGAAGAAGAGGAAGGCAGGCTCGAGCCCCGCAAAAAACGAACGCATTGCCAGGGGCAATAAAATTTCGAGGCAAGCGTCATCTAATGATGCACGCGATGGTGGTGCAGTGAAAAGCGCTCGCACTGAACCGAGCCTTCGCGAGTGTGACACTGCATCGAACAACAGCGAAGTATGCGATTTCGGTGCGTCGGTCGAAAATGTAAACGCCGTTACCCAGGCAGCAACCAAAATCAAGCTCCCCCCGCTGGTGGTGAAGGCGGTCGCTCTTGAAAAACTCTTCAGCGAATTCGCATCGATGGGTGTTACAGCAGAGTACAATCTGTGTGGCATACTTCAGTTGTTTCCAAGCTGTTTCCATTCTTTGTTCTCCGTCATCATAAAGGCTTCGTTGGTGCCTTTGAGAATGCATCAATGCATTAAACTGACATTATGGCGAAGCAGGCGTTAAGTTTGTGCGCCAGAAAATTATTTCGGGAATACCAAGCATGTTGAATGTCTTACTGGAATTATTTGGGTTCGCGTGCCCGTCGCAAAACTGCCTTCAACTAGGATTGCATTTGCGCTAATATTGATCATAATGAAGCATTGCTACTGTTTTCGAGGTTATTATTAACAAAAAGAGTTTTTTTCGCTGGTTTAGTCACCAAGAAGTAAATGTCGTTCTGGAATTTTGTGTGTGATTAGGTTTCGCTCGCCAGTAGCAAAACTTCCTCCACTAAGGGTAACAGCTGCGCTTCTCTCGAGCATGAAAGTAATGCAACTTTTTTTGAGCGCAAAATGATGAGAAGTGTATATATTCCTAGTAGTTTCACTCACCAATGTATGGCGACTTATATAAAATAACAGTGTAGTTCTACGTCAGCAATGCGGTCGTATCTTGGACACAACCTCCTATAATTTTTTGACGTAGAACCACGTCTAACCCTAAGACAAGACGTGACAACTGGCTTCTTATTCTTCTTTCTGCCTTTTCGTCGACCAAGTGCTAGATAACAGGGAAACGAGATGTGAAGGTTGCCAAATGTTATAATATTTCGAAAGTTTATTTTCCCATGAAAAACATGTGTTCTTCGTATCATGTATTTTCTGAGCTGCACCATTTTTTTGTATTAATTTTTCAACCGAATGTGACATATTTTAAACAATAAGTATTTTCCTGTTATTTTGGTATGCAAAAAATTAAATGTGAAGAGATAAAGAAAACTAGAAAACGTAGATTTGATAGTAGGAGTATGATATGTTGAAATACATGAATTCAATTCAAAGTTCATTTCATTTATCAAGAGATTATGGGCCTTACCGTTTACACTTCACGATGAAAACGAAATGAACGACACGCCTTTAAATTTCGTTTTACGAGTTGAAGAAAATGATGGGTTTTCAGGTAGAATGAACACTTTTCAAATAGAAATTATGAATGAAAAGTAACTTCTCCGTTTCAAATTTGTGTTCAATGTGAATGGAAAACTTTGCTCTCTTCATTTGGTAAAATAATCTCGTACAAAAATTGTATCTGAAGATAATTTTATATTATAATGATAAGTTTTAGTGAGAATATCGGAGTGTATAGAAAATAGGTCCTGTTAGGGTAAGAAAGACGTGCTTCAAGTGAATAAATAACGCCAAGTAAAAATTTTCATTCAGATTTTAGCAATTTGAAAGTGCTTTCGGGCCGAGTAGTAAGACTTGTTAAAAACTAATTTCGTATCCAGATATCGACACCGTATCGTTGTCATCGCGGATACACTTCAATTCTTTTTCACCGTGAAGTGTATACGGGAATAAGGCCTAATAATTCAACTTTGATATCGTTTATATACTAACAGTACTGAAATATTGATAAAATAATACATTCCCACATTATAACATAGCGTTTATTCAGTTTTTTTTGTAGGTATGTAGGTATGTATGTTTATTCAGGTTCCAACATGATTTTAAATACTTTTTCTGCTCTTATATTTGTTATTTGATCCTAATTTTGGAAAATAATTTAATGTTCTTCTTTGCTAGGCCGCTGCTATTATGCTATGCTAGATGGCAAAAGAATTACAAAAAGATGTAGGGTGGAAATTCCGATGCAATGTTTCCCTCTCTTCGGAAACTGAACACCGGACGTAATAGAAACGAAAAAATACAAAGAATCCATTATAGGAATTATCGCTAAATTGAAATGTGAACGCAACTATTATTCCACTTTGAATATATTTGGCAACACTCTGAAAATGTTGAAAATCCCATTTTTGTATATTTATCTTTGTCAATTATTTTCCTCATCAACCAATCAGAAGCCGAGTTGCAAGTGGTCCGAGTGGTTGACAGAAAAAGTGGTCCGGAATCGGCACCCTATTGTCATGTCTCGTCTCAGGTCTAACCGGAATATATTGGGGGTAAAATAAAAACCTAAACACAGAACATGCAAAACAAAAATCGAGGGGTTTTATCCGAGACACTGATACACAATGATGTAATAGGAGAGGAATATTTCTATGTTTCGAAAATTCCCCATGATGACATACTTTATTTTCCTATCCGACAATAAATGTTCACAACTTCAATTTTAAATCTTCCACCAACGTCCTCCAAGCCCTCTCTGCTTGCTGCTGAGAATACTCATAACTCCAGACAGTGCAAAATACAACGTCTGCATGCTTAACCAGTTCCGTATTACTAATTTGTGCCTGACAACGCTCCAGTGCTTCCGCCTCGCTGAGACCATTCCTTTCGATTAATCGCTTGACGCTTTCCTCTTTCGGAACAATACAGGACCACACTTCATGACAGGCGCTCTGCCAGCCAGCTCGCAGCAAAACAGCCGCCTCGATAATAACGATCTGCTTGTTTTCCTTCTCATACAAACTTTGTATGCGCTCTTTCGTCCGCTCAAGAATCGCATCCCAAAGAATCGTATTCAACAGATTCAGTTTTTCCTGATCTGAGAAAACTATCGCACCGAGTGCCTTCCTGTTGATAGTCTTGTCTTCATTCACAATCGCCGTGCCAAAATTGTTTATAACCGCCTGATAGCAATCCTCACCCGGTTCGTACAGTTCATGGGCAACTTTATCGCAATCGATCACCCCTGCTCCCAGCTTTCGGAATCGTTCGGCCATCTTACTTTTACCAGACGCAACGCCACCGACCAGCCCAATGACGTACGGCATCGATTTGAGATGAGGCTTGGGTTGCCGTGGTTTCAAACGAGTACCCAACAGATCCATTCGTTGATTGCTTGAGCTGATTTTGTCCTCCTTATCGTCGACGGTTGATTCATCGTCCAGCAAATCGATGGTGTACACTTCCAGCTGGTTAAGGCCGTTTTTGACGCGTAACTCATTCACCTTGGCGCCACCTCGAGCCGTTTCCGTGCTGACCACGATTAACTGCAAATGAGTGCATCTTTTATTAGTTGGAGTGAGTTCGCATAGAACTAATACATACATCCATGTTCGGGTCGGTTGCCGTGGGTCCGAAGGGATCCCTAATAGGGACGGCTTCATACCGAATCGTGGTATCAATTTCTTCCAGAAAATCTCGCACCTCGGCAATTCGTTGCTCAACCGGCAAAATTAACTCCCACAATCGTTTGCTTTTGATCATGTTTTCGTCAGTGACTCCAACTACTAGTCGTTCTTCGGCCAACAGGACAGCCTGTGTCAGTAAAACTTTGTGACCAGCATGCAAACGATCGAAAGTACCTCCAAGAACAACATTTGGAAATGTTGAAATCAACAGATCTTCAAAATCTGTGTCATTCATCGCGAATGGTTGTGTCCCAAGTTCGATCACTTGGGGTGTGCCACAATAAACTTGTCTTGGATCGACCGAATTGTCCACATTTGAAGCTATCGGATAATCGAAGAAAAGATAGTCTAATGTCCGTTTCGGAGGAATGAAATCACCCGCTTTGAGGGAGCTCACAAGAAATCGTAAATCCACCCCTGGCGCGAGAACTGTTGGCGAACTTTGGTAAACATCGGCAATTAGTTTTCCCAAAGCGGTTGATCTGGCTTTGTCTTTGTACCGGGGGTGCAACTGGACGT
This sequence comes from Toxorhynchites rutilus septentrionalis, assembly GCF_029784135.1. Classification (NCBI taxonomy): domain Eukaryota; kingdom Metazoa; phylum Arthropoda; class Insecta; order Diptera; family Culicidae; genus Toxorhynchites; species Toxorhynchites rutilus. The sequence continues at coordinate 300,739,274 of NC_073745.1, read as the reverse complement.
ATAAAGTGCCAAGAGCGTACTTTCTGGTGGCGGCCAAAGTGTTGGAAATGTTGGCCAAATGCACCGCCGTGAGAAGGCCCGTTTTTGATGACATACCTGGATACGTGAATCAAATACAGGTTCGATACCGGATTATTACAACAAATTGTTAGCACGAAAGAGGATTGTTTTGATTAGGTCTGTCCTGAACTTTGGAATTGATTTGTTGTCAATTTTCTGTACTAAAATCAGGGATGATGTTGAGGGTGGTTGTATTAATTATGGCGAATTCGTTTTTGAATCTCAAGGCTGATTTAGACGATGCCAGTCAGCGCTCTAGTTGAAGTATCCAGTGAACAGAGAACAGACACTCTGTTCAAGTTATTTGTACCAGTATCGAACAAGTAATTGGCCTCTAACTGGAACAGAGTGTCTGTTCTCTATTCACTGGATACTTCAGTCAGCGCTCTCACTGGCATCGTCTAAATCAGCCTTCAGTTCCAAACTGACTGTAAAATACAAAAATGGGTGGGTTATATCTATGATATAACCGCAAGGTTGACGTGGGGCTGCCTTAGCTTAGCAATCATTTGTTTGTATTGATCCAATTTTTGATTGAATGAAACAATTTCCGAATTTAAACAAATACAATATATTTGCTTTGTGAATAAAGAGATTGAATAAATGCCATGTAAGGTCAATCCATGCATTGTGATAGATTATGTTCTTCGTTAAAAGTAATTTAAGGACAGTTCTTTCACGTTTGGTATGATGCCTAGGACAAAATATGTGAACGGAAGAACTATCAAACGATTATTAAATTTTACATTTCCCTCTGAAGTTGCACGTTCACGTTCACATTGAATGTTCGCTATTAAACGTGAAGTAAATAAACATCGAGCTTCAATGAAATAATTCGGAAATTCGGAAATATACATAACTCGAAACCAAACTCGAAACATGACTCGAGAAGAAATCAAGCAAATGGAGCCAAAGTTAGTTAGTTAAAAAAAAATCTCACCTGAAACACCCGTTATTGTTTTGAAGGTCTTTGTGATTCGGGTTCTTGTTCAGTAGAGAGGCCCTTTATGGGGAAGATTGCAACTAAAATAAAAAAATCAAATTAAGTGGAACTGAAAAGGTTTGACAAATGTGTTGTTTTCGTTTTGATCTTTGTCAGAGTAAACGTAATTGGATGTGATGAGATGCCAGACGGTTTATTTAGAAGTCTGCGAAGAAAATTTGTAATGTCGAGATGTTCAAATATCCACCAGCTACCCCTGTTATCACAATAATTGCAAAGTGATCTTTTAAAAAACGCCGTTAGCGCAGAGAATTGAACCGAGCCATAAAGGAAAAAATATACCATATCTCTGCAGCCTGAAATTATAAGTCTGCAATTCAATAAAGTTGCGACACAATATTAATATCAGCAAAATTGCAGACATGTCTGCAAATTTGGCCTCCTTGTGTAGATGAAAAACAAATTTCGAAATAATTCGAAGTCGAATAGAATGCAACATTTTGCTAATTTCAAACCCAATCGGGTTCCGGAAAGGGGTGATTATTCTACGAAACATGAAAATTGGCTTCTTACTCTTTTTCTTGCTTTCTCTTCGACCAACCGCGAATAAAAGGGATGCCAAAACACGCGAGATGTCAAGTTTCAAAATGTGATGAGGTTTCTGTAGATTATTTTTCCGTGACATTTGTTTTTCGTATCATACTTTTTATGAATTTTATGAATTTGGATCATGTAGAGCAAAATTGTCGCATATTTTGCATTCATTTAAATGTTTTGCTATGCTTTGTCGTGAAAATTAGTTTGAGAGGATGTAATTTACCATGAGTACATTGTGCTCCCGTGGTCGAATGGTTAGCGTCCCAAATTATCATGCTGAGAGTTCGGGTTCGATTCCCGTTTTGGTCGGGGGATTTTTCGTCAAAGAAATTTCTTCCTACTTGCACTGTAAATACGCGTAATCTAGAGCTTGTCACTCCAGAATACATTCAAGGCGTGGTGCAATATATGTTTTTACGGTAGTTAGATACTCATCCCCCCTCTCTAAGGGGGGCCTGCCATACAAATGAAACACAAATTTCTGTATTACTCAATAATTAATCAAGCAAATGAATCCATATTTGGCACGTGAAGGTTTTAGGGAGCAATAAATGTTTCTATGATGATTAGACTCTCCACCTCCTCTCTAAGAGGGAGCTGCCATGAAAAATTCGCCAAATTTCTGCATAACTCGAGAACTAATCAAGCATGGAACCAAATTAGGCATGTGGAGATTTTAGGTTACAATAAATGTTTCTACAAATGAAACATAAATTACAGGGGGGCACACAACCACAAACTTCTGCATAACTCGAGAACTAGTCAAGCACTGTTTGGGTTTTTGGGTATGAGAAATGTTTCCATGATGCTATGACACCCCTCTTTCCTCTGGAATGGAGAGGGGGTCATATATATGATGTTTGCGGTAGCGAAATTCATCTTTGTTCGAAGATGGAAATGGATTTTAATGTTCTTCTTCTATCTATACCAATAAAAGAGTATCGCCGATTTTGTTGATAAGAGCAGAACTCGAGGAAGGAATTGTCCGATTTAGGGCTGTCTGTATTCTATCATATTTTCTGTATCAAACATTTATTCCATGTAACGGAGAAACATGTTATTTGCAAGTGGTTGAAAAATTTTGAGTTTTGTTAGAAATACTGGGAATTTTATAGTAAAATGTAAATTCAACGGGGTCTATTAGAAGATCAATCAATGAACAGTTCTGCGATTGGACCCATGAACATGCTCATAGTAAGAAAACGTGAATTGATAACATTGATAACAAAACCCAAATGTTGGGCGGGACGAAGTTTGCCGGGTCAGCTAGTCATACATAATTCCGCGTGAGGATGTAATTTTAGCTGCTTCGATATTAAGCATTTTGAGTGGTTTAATATCAAAATTCAATTTGCTGATGATTATATTTCGGTTTGTGAGTTAACAGAGAAGCGATATTAGGTATGTACGGAAAAGTAAATTCATTTTTATTGGAAAAATTTGAATTATTGAATTAATCGTATTGGCGGGGTAAAACGGACAGTTGCCAGTGGGAGTGAGATGAACTTTGAAAAGTCTGTTTACTCTATTCCTAAGGAATGCCCTGCATCTATAATAGAAAATCAAATCGCCAAATGTGGACTGTTTAGAAGCTGACTAGAACTAAAAGCAAAATAGTTGATGGTCTGTGTTGCGCCCAACGCAGTATGGGTGGAGTCAATAAGCCGAGATCAGCAGGATCACATCACATCAGTTTGACAGTAGCAACCGCTACCCAACGAGTGATATAAATACGAGTACACATGCCGTAAAATTATCATTCCCATTCCAAACTCTGTATAAAACAGTCGAAATGAATAGTGAATTGTTATAGTGCCACGAGTCTTTCTCTGCAGTGTTGAGCCGACCCCGAACAAAAGCCTTTGTCAAGGCTCAAAGAGTTTCAGTAAAGTTTTCTACCGTTTCACCACTCACCGTTGCAGTCTGAGTTGCTGCCCCACCGTTGGGAATTCCCCGCCTCACCAACAAGTTGATACAGCATCAGTCGCTGTCCCACCGCCGGGAATTCTCCCCCGATACCGTCGCGTCAAGACGAGGATCCGTGATCGGACAACGGAAGGTCCGTAGCGGACAGTCTGTCCGTTTATACTGCTGAAAAGCACGATATCACTTCTAGGTGGATCAATTCGGTTTTATCATCATATAACGGACATTCGTGATGAGTTCAGACCTTGGTTGAACAAAATACGCTTCATAGATTACAAACCTGTCCATATTACCCCCACTACATGTCCATTATACTTATGACAGACATACAGCTGAACTACCGTTGTACTTCGAAAATTGTATGTTTGTCACCATGTACAGCGCTAGAACCATACAAGCAACTCGATACAATCGCTGTACCTATACCGACCTATTTTACCGCTGTACGCAGCGCCATAGACGGTTAGTGGTGAGTAGCATAAACAAACCGAATCAAAACACTTGGTATACATTCTTTTCATTGACTTTCTCTTGAGTTAATAACTCAGATTGGAAACATATTTGTTGTGTTTGATAGTTTAAACGCTAAATAAAAGCCTTTCTCATTGAAATATAGGTGAAAATACAATGCAATAAATTCAAATTTCTGATTGTCAGTTTGATATGCGGTACAATGTACAACCAAAGTATGTGTGTCATCTAATCGTGGTACCTATACAACGCTGTACACGTACAGCGCTAGTACAGTTGTATGTCTGTCCATGGTATTATACCCACTGATTAGCACTTAACCACTCTTCTTCAAAAATACGACACGAAAACTCGCGACTACCGGTTAAAAAGTAACCTAAACCGCGAATATTTTGTCGGACTGGTTTGGAGACTCGATTTTTAGCTTTTTTGGGGAAATGCTGCTACACAAAAACACCCGTCTTTCGGTTATAGAAAACTGAACCACACGCGACAAGATTCACTTCAATTCTGATCTTTATTGTATGTACAATATATACAGTGTGGAATTGCTGCTATTGTTTCACAGCATCTTTAGCGCACACTGGGTGCGGGTGCGTAATTATTGGTTAATATTCGGAATTTCATTAATTATTTACAGTTTTTTAACACCCACATCGAAAAAAATGTTGTACTTTTCGGTCTGTTTTAATTTAGTAAAAAAACGTTGAAAAACACTTTTTTGTAGAATATTTGACCAATTCGATAGAAAAACAATATATTGAATTGCAAGAAACTGCATCAAAGTTTTGGGAAACAAGAGTTCCAAAGATATAATTGAAGTTCTTCTTAACATGTCCGTTTTACTCCCACCTCCCCTACCAATTGTTAGTTGAGATGTGTATTGCATCTGACATTCATTTTACATACGGTTGGTAATATGTACAGAAAATATATAATTTACCCAAGTTTGAATTAACAAAGATTTAGTAGCTTCTTTTGGTAAGCATTTTTCTGGGTGTAATAAGATTTTTTAGAACAATGTAAAAGAACAACTGACAGTTGTGTTTTTCATTTGTTTACATCTTGAATGCGCGGTTCTCCACAAAAATTCAATCTAACCAGAACTAGGAAATATTTTCAATCTCATAATACAATCTTTATCATAGTCTCAGAAATATAAGTACAATTAATTATGCCCGCTTCGGCGTCATATACAGACGTGCATCGAGCGTTCCTTCAGGCTGTATCTCAACATGGAACCGTAAGCGCTAAACAGGCCTATAAAATTCTTCTGTCTGAATACGGAAAATGTGAGTATTATCGGCAACGGTCACTTCGAAAGTTTCCCGAAACAGCACACTTATAATGAATTAAATAATTCAGATCACAATGATGAAACCGTTCCAACGGAGGACGATGTCCCGGATGCTGTCGCTTTGATAAACAGCAAATTGCATCGGTTTGATAAAAAAATTGTGTTCGTCCATTACGAGCCCACGAATGCGGATTTCTACTGTTTCTGTCCCCAAGCGGAGACTGCGGTGGATCGGCTCCAAAACTATTATTCCAAGCCAGAGCTAAGCTTGTTTCGGTTGATGCTTAAGGAGCTGGCATGCAGCGAGGGCCACAAAGTTCGGCCGATTGTGTGTCTCAATTTAACCGCGGAAATAACGGGGAAAACTATCACGAAGGTTCGTGCCGAGGAACTGCTGGATGAGTGGGAAAAACTCGGATATTTTGTTCAGATGGATGAGATGTGGTATTTCGGACCCAAGACGGTCGCCGAGTTCGATCGGTATCTGAGCGCTCACTTTGCCGAGCACATGCATAAGTGTTTGCTTTGCAATGAGATGGACTTCTATGTAAGGTTTGGTTTATATTATGTATATTTTTTTGTGCTTTGTAAATTTGTTGTACTTTTCAGGGAGTAAAATGCGCGAAGTGTCCGGAAACGTTGCATAAAGAATGTCTGAAGAAATATCTCAGGAGGCTAACGAATTGTCCTGGGTGTCAGCAGCCGTGGGCCGTTTCAGTGTTCAACTGAGTTGTACTTGTTATATAAATTATGTAGAAACAATAAAAAATCTAATGTCACGATGTTCGTGACCGAACTCCTCCGAAACGGCTCAACCGATTTTGATGAAATTATGTACATAAAACTTGGTAGGCATGATAATAGGTCGTATTTTATATACGATACCGCTAGGAAAACGATTACCATATATTTAATACTATATTAGGCTGTCAAAAAAGTCCTGCGGTATTTTTTTTGAATTTTCATTTATTCATAAAAATAGTTGCAATCATCTGTTTTAAGTCAAATATACGCCGTTTTGTTCGATGACTTGTTCCCAACGAGATGCCAACTTCATAATACCCCTGTTATAGAAGCTCGCTTCCTTATTGGCAAAAAACTCGGATAGCCAATTTTCACAGGCCTCTTTTGTGGCTAACTTCTGACTACCTAGCTCGTTCGCCATGGACAAAAACAGGTGGTAGTCACTTGGTGCAAGGTCCGGACTATACGGCGGATGCAAAAGAACCTCCCATCCGAGCTCCCGGAGCTTCTGGCGCGTCACCAAAGAAGTGTGTGGCCTGGCGTTGTTCTGATGGAAGACAATGCGGCCTCTGTTTACCAAAGATGGCCTCTTCTTCATGAGTGCTACCTTCAAGCGGTCCAGTTGTTGGCAGTACAGGTCCGAATTGAGCGTTTGACCATGGGGAAGCAGCTCATAATAGATTATTCCTTGACAATCCCACCAAACACACAGCAGAACCTTCCTGGCCGTTAATGAGAGCTTGGCCACCGTCTGAGCCGCTTCAGCGGGCTTCGACCACGACCGTTTGCGCTTCACGTTGTCGTAAGTGACCCACTTTTCATCGCCAATCACCATCCGCTTCAGAAACGGGTCGATTTTGTTGCGATTCAGCAGCGATTCACATGCGTCGATACGGTCAAAGATGTTTTTTTGCGTCAACGTGTGTGGCACCCATACATCGAGCTTCTTTGTGAATCCAAGCTTCTTCAAATGGTTAATAACGGTTTGATGACTTATCCCCAGCTCTTGGCCGATGCTACGGCTGCTACTATGCCGGTCTTTCTCGGCTAATTCAGCGATTTTGTCGCAATTTTCGACGACAAGCCTTCCGGAGCGTGGCGCATCTTCGACGACCTCTACACCAGAACGAAAACGTTGAAACCATCGTTGTGCGGTGGAAATGGAAACTGTATCGGGCCCATAAACTGCACAAATTTTATTGGCAGCTTGAGATGCATTTTTGCCTTTGTCATAGTAGTACTGTAAAATATGTCGGATTTTCTCTTTATTTTGCTCCATGTTTGCGACACTATAACTCACGAACGCCTTAACCAAGGAAAGTAGAGTGGAAGGTAAAACGTAATGTCAGAATTGCCATTCGGACGTATCCCTTAAGTTTGAACTTATTTACATAGATGGTATCCAAACAACACTAAACATTGACTACAGTTTCGCCGGCACGGTTGATTGTCGTTATGAACCAGCACAAAAAACAAAGCTGCAAATTATGCGCCAGTGGAGGTTCCACGATCAAAGCACTCCCTGAATCACATTAGCCGAGCCAGCTGGCGGAAGCATATGCATAAAGGTTACTAGGTTACTATTTTCAACGACAACTGTTTATTTATTATACTGCTTCAAATACCTTCGACGAAATCAAATGTAACCATACCAACGTAAGTAATAACATAAACAAATCCAAACTTTTCGTCTTGCCATTCCTCAAACGTCTTTTCTAAATAGTGTAAATTACGAGCCACCTGTTAACTCCACCATCTTGGCCTTAACCAAACAAAACACTGTCAAGGACTATATTATAGCGCACAAAAATACCATTCCAACAAGCTATAGTATCGAGATGGAAAATGAAAGGTGGGAAGATTTTTTAAATCTGTGACGCACAGATTTTGTTTATGTTGTTACTTTTCTTATAATAGTCCACTACATAGGAAAAGTGTTTTTATTAAAAGTAAAACTAACAAATGAAATTAGTTTTTTCCCTAATTCAATGCTAGCGTTCAAAATCATAAGGGCCCGACATTTCAACAGAAACTGAAATTTCAGTATTGTTGAAGTGCTCTAAACTCAATTTCATTTCAATTTTAATTCTCGTTACGTCGACCAAAAACGTAAACGAACGAAGTCAGAGTCACACAATCTTTTGCTCCTTTGAAGGATAAACATTTGACAGTGCATGGGACAAAAAGATTGCAAGTTTTTTCATGTAAAATGAACTTGAAAAATAAATTTAATTGCTCCGTATGACTTAAATTGAGACGAAAAGTTTTCCGTTTGCGTCTCAGTTTTAGACGACTGAAGTTTTCAGCACCCTAATTGTGAAAAAAGTAAATAAAATTGATGACAAAAGTCAAACTTCCATGAAATTGCTCTAGAATCCAAACATAGTAGACATTAGAATACTATTTCTGAAATCGAAAAAAAAAAATTAAACATTCCAGTTCGTGATATGTTCTGTTTTTTTTTTCATCATGCGAAAAATATGATTTGGAAATCTGCAATTAGCTTCTGTATATCCTCCTTCAACGTTATTCGTTGACACATTCAATTTTGTACCATTTCAGTAACTGACTGGTATGCCTGATATGTGAACTGCCTATCTTCCTTGCTACTAACACAATCAAAGTTCAACACATCCAAAACCCGTGAATCTTCCCACCTTCTATTCTTCATCTCGCTATAGTATGACTCGATACAATGAATACAACTAGAACTACGCGCTTACAACGACACCTCGCGGAAATACCGCAGGACTTTTTTGACAGCCTAATATTAGGGTGGTGCAACGCAGAAAAAGGAACATTTTCTGGATATTTTTTTAAAATTTGGCTCAAACCATAAAAATGACTACAAATTTTAATCTCCATTCCCTGTTGTTATACGCGATCTGGGTATGTTTGCATAAACAATATTCAAAAATTTAACCGTCGTTCGTTTTCCAAACAGAACTAATTTATTTACATTGTTGAATGACAGATGGCGCTACATCCGCTTTATCGAACTTTCACCCACACATGCTCGATTCGTCTAAAGCCAGGCGCATCGCCGGAGAGCTGAAAGCTGTTTTGAATGAGCACAATGAATTCTTCAAATCATACTTGCTCGGATTACAAAATGACAATCACGATGGCAATTCTGATAAAACACCAACTACAGAGCAAGTGTATAGATTCAATTCGCAAGCGTTACTGGAATCATTTTAGAGGATTGCAAAATGGCGCAACAAATTGTGATTCAAAGAAAAAAACAATAATCTGGAATTCATCGTTGAGACATACCGTTGATACGACTCTCCGCGTTCTTCTTCAATGGCACTAACGTTCTTAAATTTCGCATTCTCAACGTAGTAATTCTTGCGTCATTTTTATTAGCACTTAGTTGTGATTTCTATGATACAGCTAAGCTTTAAAATAAGTGTGACTATAGTGCAAGTCAAAACGGATTTTTCGGCGAAAAATCCCACAGCCGTACTGAATGGACAAGGCGAATATTGCGTTATGCAATTAAACAACGAGACCTCTCCACAGGTACTTCATTCATTATTAACATCATTTTCATTTTGAATTAAATTTATGAACGACATTTAGTGGAGGCGAAACAGACAAGAAGGTGCGCTCCTTGCATTTTTATGATGAATTGACATTGTCAGGACGCCAATCAAAGAAGTCGTTAGCTGTGCCAACAATTTGTGATCGACGTGTACGTGAAGATAGAGAGCGAATGACTGCGATTCCTACGACAGAATCAACAAAAGCGGTGTGAGGAAAAATACATTCACTTGCGAGATGCTATCATGAACAAAACCAACACAGCCTTTGCTATTGCCAGGTCAAAACGCCATCCATTATCATGACATTACAGCGCCTGAGTTCAAACGTATAATGAAGTTCTTAATGAGCTTCATTTCAACGTTACACGGCTTCCGTCCCACACGTTGCTGGATGTATTCGGTTGAATGGCGGAAGCGATTCAATTCATTCTCTCTTAGTTTGATTAGTCAACAAAATACGCCCGAGGAAATAGTTTTCCTCGCAAATTCCAAATATGCCTACTGATCTACTGCTCACCCGTATTCTCAAATCCGATCGAGTCAGTATTACCCAAACGGATCGCAGTCATGCATTGCAGATTTAATATATATAGATCGTTAAAACACCCAAACACACTTACAATCAAGATGGTGGAGTTAACAGGTGGCTCCTAATTAACACTATATAGAAAAGACGTATGAGGAATGGCAAGACGAAAAGTTTGGATTTGTTTATGTTATTACTTACGTTGGTATGGTTACACTTGATTTCGTCGAAGGTATTTGAAGCAGTATAATAAATAAACAGTTGTCGTTGAAAATAGTAACCTAGTAACCTTTATGCATATGCTTCCGCCAGCTGGCTCGGCTAATGTGATTCAGGGAGTGCTTTGATCGTGGAACCTCCACTGGCGCATAATTTGCAGCTTTGTTTTTTGTGCTGGTTCATAACGACAATCAACCGTGCCAGCGAAACTGTAGTCAATGTTTAGTGTTGTTTGGATACCATCTATGTAAAAAAGTTCAAACTTAAGGGATACGTCCGAACGGCAATTCAGACATTACGTTTTACCTTCCACTTCACTTTCCTTGCTTACAATCAAGCAAGCATGATGTCGACGCCAACCTCTCTCAGTTTCTATTCTGTTTTCGCATTTTCGCATGACATTGTCATGACAAATGGTTTGCTTGCTTACAATACATTAATTATATTTTATTAAACAAAAATTTTCACTAGAAATGGCAGAACAACGTTTACGGGGTCAGCTAGTTATATATATAAAACTTATATGTATAGTCTCAAATCGATCTTCCTCCGACTTAGAAAAACACTATCTTTTGTGTTGCTCAACACTCCTATACTCGCGCATTGGTCTGTCAGACCGAGAAATCAATAATTCATTCATTTCTCAGAAAATACCAACACTACGACTTTGCGATTCTCTCTAGATTCGTTATTCGTCATTCGTCATCGCTTAGCGTATCGCATGTGTTGATACAAAGGGGATGTGTGCCACTTTTTTAACACTTTCGGTCTGACACACCGACGCGAGTATAGGTGTAACTATTTTGGACAAGAACCTTTTTTCATATTTTAAAATATTGTTCAATGAAATGTGTAAATTAATGTTAGTGGCGTGGAATATTTATTGAATATAATGCATAAGATCATTACCGGACCATTCTCATTTGATTTCAGTCCCTTTTGTAACTGGATTGAACGGATCCATATATTAACTATTCGTCGTTAGATTCATACGTTCAAAAGCAAACTATAAATGTTTGACTTTTGTATAGTTATTCGCTAAATATAATGGTCATACATATACATATACATATACACACAATTACAGTTTCGGAGATATTTTTTTATAATCGACAAGAAAACAAGAGACAATCACAATAATATCATTTTTTAAGCCCAATCTAAAAAAAGGCATTACTTCTTAGTTTACCAAGAATACAGAGACAAAGAATATTAGAAATATGCAAACTTTATATTCCAGAACCTTTATCATCTGGATGGTCGTTCTTTGATAAAAGACCCGAAAAATACGCAACAACTGCATGAAATGTAAAAAATATGCTTGTTTCGAGCATGCAGTTATGCTATGTTCTGATTCTTACTCCAATGAAACCACAATCGATTAATACGATTTTATGTTGTTTTATAGCTCTTTATACTTCCAAAAATTATATTCAGTTGCTTACTTTTAATTGAGGGGCTTAGAAAGAAAGGGGTGTAAGTGATTTGATCGATTTCTCTACATCGACTCTCTCTTTTGGTCATAACTAAGCTGCAAATACTTTCCCAGCTGTATTTGACAATGTGGAAGATAGGTCAGAACCTCATCTATCGGATTCTGTAGCAAACTTAAATTGGAACGTCTCTGCAGTTGAGTTATTAACCAAATAAAAAGTTGATGAAGAGAAATCGATCAAGTCACTTACACCCCTTGCATTCTAAGCCCCTCAATTAATAACAGTGAAAAATTCGAATTTCGTTTTTGGTGTTAGAGTATCAAAAATTACTCTGTTTTGAGGATGCTGAATTAGATGACTATTAAAATATAATAAAGATGAAGAAAACATATTTTTTTTGAGTTTTTGACAGCTGTGACAGCGTGCGCGGGTATACGTGTTATGATTTTGCACGCTAGTGCAGGAGGGTTAATACCTAAGTGGTGCGGACTCAATCCACTTCATTTTCAAGCAAATTCATGCATGTTTTCAAGCGATTTCTTGCAATAAATTCTTAGACCACCAGAGATGCCAGATTTACAAATATGTTTGTAAATTTACAGACATGTCTGTAAAACACTTTTTGTTTTTGTTGTAGACTTTTTGGATATAACAATATTTCACAGGTTTTTGAAAAATAAAAGGGCTCTATTCATCACATCAAAAATATTCGACTCACCATATGACATTTTCCACAGTTTTAATACAGAAAAGTTATTATATTTAGTTTATATCAATACACATGACGTTAGACCAGCGATTCTCAACCTGCGGCCCGGCAGTCTTTCTGGTTGGCCCATCTGGTGTGTATGAAGTTTGGAACCCGTACTTTTGCCCTGACATCATTGCAGACGAAAGAGAGGATACGGTTATTCACAATTAATGAAAAATTGCATTCTCTGCAGGTAACGAAAAATCTTGAACGAAAATTGTCTCTGATAATTATTTTTTGTTCTAGATAAGATTGTTTTGCTGAAATGCAAGGAGATTTATTGAAAAATAGTAAGGCTAGGGTCAGGACTATGTCTTCTTAGTATTAAAACAAAATCGAATAGAAATTTTCATTCTATTCTCAACAATTTACATTCGCTTTCGGGCCTGCTTATGACGAAATATGGGTTACTGTTCGATATTGTTACCACAGACATAGTTCATGGCTAAGTGGGGATCTAAAACTTGTATAGCCTTGCATGGCGGATGGAAAATATACACTGTATTTTTATTATAAGTTTCATCAACGACAAGACCGCAAACCTTGGTGGATGTCCAATATATCAACGAAGAAATACCGATTTTTATAAAAATTAACAACGCGTATGTATGTGTATGTATGTATGTGTAGATCGTTGAAACATTTAAACACACTTACAACACATAAGTTATTAAGTGGTCCGAAAAATCAATTTTTTCCACTTTTTCCCAAAAATGACAAATGAAAATTAAAAACTTTTGAATCACTGAATCGATTTAGATGATCGACATATAAAATTGAAACTAATGACTTAGCCTTTTATTAAAAAATATTTAACTTGCGAAAAAAATAATTATATTTTAGTAATTATTGATCGTAGTCGTTTTTTATTTTTTTTTTGTGACTTTGGACTAGAGGGCGCTATATTTTTATATTTTTCCTTGAAAGCTGAGGATTTTTTACATAACATATCTCGATATCAGAGATGCTATTTTTTAGATATGATGTTTCAAAGTAATCCGGTGGTTCGAAAAATCATTTTTTCCTCTTTGTCCAAAATAAACTTTCTGCAAAAAATCATAACATTTGAACTACTGAACCGGTTTTGATGATCGATGTATTAAATGGGAGCCAATAAGCAAAATTTGAAAAAATATCACACTTGCGGGACGGATATTAGTAGCATAGTTCTAGTTTAGTCACATATAAATATTGATCGAAGACTTAAAACATGTTAAATTTACAAATTTATAACTTAAAAACGATAATTATAACATCTCCGATATCGAGATATGTTAGGTAAATAATCCTCAGCTTTCCATAAAAAATATAAAAAAATATAGCGCTCCTATCTTTAAACGAGAAAACTATGAAAAAATAACTCAATCAATAATTACAAAAACAAGAATTAAAATTTTTCGCAAAAGTAACATTTTTCCAAAGAAAAATAGCTCGTAAGCTTCAATTTGATCATGTCGGTCCAATAGTTCAAGAGTTATGTTTTTGTAGTGGGAAAAATGGGTAAAATTTGTTTTTCAAACCATCGATTAGTTTTGAAAAATCATATTTCAAAAACGAAAAAAATAGCATCTCTGATATCGAGATATTTTATGTAAAAATTTCTCACGTTTCAAGAAAAAATATAAAAAAATATAGCGCCCCCTAGTCCAAAGCCATGAAAACATTAAAAAACGAGTACAATCAATAATTACGAAAATAGGATACATGTTATCTGCAAGTTCAATATTTCTCAATTAAAGCTCATTGGCTTCAATTTGATATGCCGATCATCTAAATCGGTTAAGTGGTTCGAAAGTTATAAATTTTTGAAAAAAGTCATTTTGGGAAAAAGTGGAAAAAAATGATTTTTTGGATCACCCTAAAATGGAAATGGGCACCCCAATGAAAAAATAAAAAAATACGAGTCTAATGTTTTGCGATAAAGTACAATATTACCACTTTTGACGAAGATCTGAGAACCACTATATTGGTTTGGCATGGAATGGCTGTATATATATACAAAATACAATCTTACGTGCATCACGATGTACAAAGTATTAATGAATATGTGAAAATTAACGTTAAAAGACATTTCTATAGATCTGCACACTTTTACAGACTTTTCCACATTTTTAACAGACATTCACATGTTTTTACAGACTTTTTTTAAAAATCATCTGGCATCTCTTCCTTCCACTTTTTATGGAATATTTTCAAATCGCAGGAGTAAACATTTACGTGACTCTGACTTCGTTTGTTTTTATTTCGTTCGGAAAAACGTTATGTCAAAGAGAGGGGACATTAAAAAGGCGTAGCTCAGTGAAAGGCTGAGATGCTCTTTCAGAGATGCAATGGTTAATTAAACAATTTACGGAAAAATGTAGTTCGTTCATTTTATTGTTTGAATTATTTTTGCCCCTGACAACAATACCTCTTTTATAGTGTTGATTATCATAAGAAAAATAACACTCCTGATCGTTGGATCTCTTTTGACATTTCAATTGGATCTTTTTTGACAGCCGTTTTGATTCAGTCCGCACTACCTAGGTTAATACCAGCCACTCTTGTTTGGGACGATGAATGCACAAAATTATAATGAAAATAAAATGACGTCATCATTGTATTACATTTATCCGAAACCCCTCTCACCCGAAAGATATTAACCCGAATGTAACAAATACCCGAATGCGACAGTTACCCGAATGTAACGTTTATCCGAACTAGCACTTACCCGAATACTACATTTACCCGAATGCGAACTTCACTCAATGTTATTGATATTTCTTCCCAAAACATACGCTCTCTTCAATTGTTTGCCATTCTTTCTGGGACAAACATAAAAAATGTTTGTTGACGGAATTTGAAAGAACAAACTTTATTCTATATAATATGTGATTTTCAAAGATATGTTATTTTTTGTATTTGAGTAAATTAAAATTTAAATTATGAGTTTTGGGGTGAAAACCCATCAATAACTTTGAGCAGGATTAAGATATTGACAAATTCTGCATAGCAAAATGTTGATATTGATAAGCTCTAAAAGTCGTACGAAGACAATTTTGATATAGAATTTTAAATATAAAAGTTAAAGCAAACAAACAGTTTTTTGCATGGTGACCCTTACGCAATTTACAAAAAAGGTGCTATATCGGTTATTTTAAGAGATAGAAAAAAAACTTTGTTCTACAAAGATGTCTCGAACAACTGGGACTACAACACTGTTAAACTATGTTTACCTTTATCTATAAAGGTAAGAAAGTTCGATTATTTATTTCATCGACAATTTTGGTCACCCTTTTTTTGATAACATAAAAATGAGCGCTCTATTGTATGTAACAACTTTGTCGAAGACAGTTTTTGTCTAGAGAATAACTGTCGAGCTAAAAATGCTAGTTTCCACCTAAATGCACCTCCTGGTCCATTATGCATTGTTGAAAATAGTAGGTACATGTATTAAATAATCTTGAGTAATTCACCTAGAGTCGTAATTGAAATTTTCTCATACATACAAAAACTAAACAGAAACACATAACGTTTCACATGATGAGGCTTGCTTTAGTTGGTGCAGTTTTTTTTTTCCAGAGTCAAAATCACAAAAGGGACACCTTCAAGAGCAGAATGTAATGAGGTATATCAGTTCTAGTAATTATCAGTAATTATTAGTAATAATCTTCAGTATATCAGCCAGAGTAATTCCTATTCGAACTCATCACTGAGACTAAACAAAATATCTGTTCACCTCACCTATATTATGGGAACAGTCATCCAAACTGATTATCTGTCGAAGATATAAGGTCGAATAAATTAAATTTCACTAATTTATCCCTCAATACGTTGCGCAAATAACTACGATCGAGAGAGCGATTCATATTTTGATATGCAAATGCTCTACTGAAATACAGGGTGACTCAAAATCCGTGAAAATGCTCAACATAAGGTGACTATCAATACGGTATCGGTAGTCAGTAGTTATACTAACAAACAAGCAGGTGACCAATTTGCCCCCATTACCCCTAAGGCAAATGTCTTCAAAATGAAGTTTGAAGTCGTTTTGCTCTGTTGAGTTTATTGAGTTAAATGTCTCTGTGGAAGTCAAACTCCGTATCGGAATTACAGTTGATGGTTTTTCTCCGAATTCGGCTTTACGGATTTTGAAAATATTATTGAACTTTGTTGGAGACTGCTCCCTTCATTTTCTGCTTCCGCTTCATTCTCGACCAACAACGTCGAGTGTCGAGAGTAATAATCCGATCTAGAATAAATAACTTCTATTCCAAAATGCAGACTGTTGATGACCACGCTTTGAATAGAGTTTAGTGTGGCACAGAATCTATCAACAGCTAGTCTGCGCTCAGTTCTTGAACTCGAATGACAGGTTTTCCCCGGTCATGTTTGAACGCTAATAATATTAATTTTTAAGATCCTCATCCACAAACCCGTAAAACCCAATTTTCAACAATGATGTTTTGGCACAGCGATCAATTCCGCAGATGGTTAAATTTCTGCAATTTAATCCATCAACCTACGACTCCAGGGTATAAAAACATGTTAGAAAAAAAAATTCCCAACTTCAATCAAGTCCCATAATTAGCCAGCCTCTGTTGTTTTTTTTTCTATTCTTTAAGATTTCATTGAAGCCGGTGGTATGATGAAGAGAACTACCTCCGTTCCGTGTGTTTACATTGTATTTTTCTTCCGTTGTTGCTGCCGTCAAGTTCTCAGAGCCGGCCGGTTAGCTTTGCTTGCAGTCCATTTTCACACGTCAAATTAACATTCGTCATTCATATCTATATATATGTTTTTCTTTCAGGTTCCATCAAGCCGATAGCGGTATAGAGTATTTAAAATATTATCCTTTATTGTATGAACAAGTTATGTCATTTAGATAGTATCTTCTTTCATTTTCCCCTATCTTTAGCTGAGTTTCTGTTTGCCTTGTAATTTTAAAGGTAAAGAAATGAATGGTTTTATATCTTCGTATCGCCTGTTCCCCCCTTCCTCTCTGTCTCTCATTCTCTCAGGCTTCATTCAAAAGTTCGATGTTGTATGCTGTCTCACCTCTCGACTTGATTCAATCACTACTGTTTCATTTGATATGTTTTGACTTGACGTTCCACGTCCGACATTTTTTGTTTGTTATTAATCTCTTTCTCCTTCGTTAAAAAACGTAAATAATAAAAAATATATATATGGGCACATAGGTTTTCTTTCACATGTACAGCATTAAATGCATATATCGGAAAAATGCGAAAATCTACAAGAAATATAAAAAATAAGCTTTTAAGTTCCTAATTCTGCTTTGTGTAGTCCACACAGAATATTACAAACTAGGAAGAGAAGGGTAATATTTACAACAAATTTACATCTTCAAAATTCGGAAAATTTCACTCAGTGTTTAGCGCTTCTCGGAGTTGCCGTGTCGTTCGATAGAATGGTTTTGAGTATGTGCACAGGTCGCTGCGAGTTCCAATCGGCTCTAGGATCTCCCACTCTTGGAATGTGTGAATTTGCGCTTGTGTGTGTGTTCGTGTGTTTGTGTGGTGCTGTGCGGCCGCTGCGTTGTTAGGTCGAGGATTAGCTTACTGGAGGGCCTGCAGTCTGGCGATTTCGGTTTCCAGGGCCTGGATGTTGAAGTTGGGATCATCCTTCGGTGGGTTGGCACGGATGAACTCGAGCGTCTTCAGAACATGAGCTGGGGCGGGTCCTTCACGAGGCAGATGGGCACCCTGGGGCTGGAATCCGTTCACGTCGGCGACATATGTAAGCTGGATGGGCGTTCCGTCACGGTCCGTCCACGAGGCGCTACCCTGGGCCGACTGTCCACCGACGCCTTCCTCCTGGGCCTTGATTCCGTTGCTGGTTTCGTAGTTCCACGCGTACGAACCGTCTGGGTTGACCACGCTGTCGGAGGCCACGATCTGGGCCTCTGCGTCAGGGTTCTGGGCGAGCGCTACGGCGGCCAGGGCGGAGACGATGAGCTGAGGGGAATGGAATAATCGGTGGTCAATGAAAGTTGGTACCATTAATATAGAGTACGATTGAGATCGAGTACGAGATCGCCTTACAGAGCTGGTGTGACACTTTCATTTGCAACGTGAAACTTAGGCTCAAAAAAAATGAGTGGACCCCTCGTATGTAATATGTTTCACGTTTCAGTGGACAAGCGCAATTGTTAACGTTAGTTCAGTAAACTTATCGGTTATATCAAATCACTCAATCGCATTGGAATGAATCTTGAATGCAAAAGAAATTAGTTTAAATATCCGAATTCTTGTCATATATTATCTGGGTCACGTATCACAATGAAAGAAGGCTCAAAAGCTTAGGATAAACCGAGAAGCAGTTCCTAAAACTGTGGTAAGATATAATATTTAGTGTAGTAGCTTATGGAAGTATCAAAAGAGGTCGTTTTCATTGAATGAATGGAAGAATTGTTCGAGAAACAAAAATAAAATTATAGGTGGTTGTGTTCAAGACACGACCGCATTGTTAACGTAGAACTACGCTGTAGTTTAATTCAAGTCGCTTGTTTATAACTGCGGATATTATTTTATAATGCTACGGATGATTCATTCTTGTGTTCGCAGAACAATACATGCTCGAGATAAGCGCAGCTGTCATCCTTAGTGGAGAAAGTTTTGCTACTGGCAAGCTCGCCCAGCAACGATGTTGTTCAGTCGATTTCCTCACGAAGAATGAAAGTTTGCCTAAGCGAGATCCACTGTTTATACTTTAGGCAAATATTCCCCTTCGTTCTTCTTCTTTTCCTTTGTTCACGGAGACTTTACATCTTACGATTTCCCCTTCGTTGCTCATCGATAAGTTGCTCGTTGTTGACAGCTCTGTTCGGGAATGCACACAAATGAACAGAACAAATGTATGAGGAAATGGTAATGCTTCCAATGTTCATCAATTTAAACCATATACAGACTATGGGATTGTAATGTATAGCATATCAAACCAATCTTAGGGAATATCCGATTCGTTTGGTATGTACCAATGTCCGTTCGCGGCAAAACTAGTTATTAACGTTAACTTTATTTCATAAAAACGTGACCTGTTTTCTGATTTGGCACCCTTTATGAAAGACGTAGTTCTACGTCAAAAAAAAAAACTATGTAAACCACCATCCGTTCAGTCCAGGAAAATCTTTCACTTCTAATTACTGACAAAATCATTCGATGGAGACTATTTGAACATAAGCCAAAAATATATTCAGGAATAGGTCCGTTGATCGGAAGAATAAATAATGTGGAGGACTTGACGTTTGTCCAGGAACACGTAAACAAGCACAGGGAGTTCTGAAGGCGTGTATTATGGATCGATAATTCGAAATTTGAGTTTTGGACCAAAGTTGGACGTGAAAGAATGTGACGGAAAGCGAAATAGGACTTGGAGGACAACTGCAAGCCACTTTTCCTAAGGAGAATTTGATGCAATCGGTTCAAAAAACTGAACTGGAAAATCATTTTGACCATCTTCAACCTCACCGGAGTAATAACTGAAGGATTCGTTTACTGGTGGCCAAAGCCATCAGCAGCAGTCGCCTTACTTTCGGTCTCGAATTGACGTCAGAGATAAACTCCTGAAAGCTCTATCACCGATTTATAGCAATGCACTGCGTATTAACTCCTGCCTGCTATCATCAACAACATCAGCCTCGGTATGCACTGAAGAAGGAGAACCTCTATTTGACATCCTCGTGGACGCTTTTACTTTTTTTTACTTTTCTAATACTTTTGACGTATGAGATGTTGGCACCAAAAACATGACGGGTGCCATACAGCTGTTCCATCCCCTTTGCGATCTTTGCCAGATCCGCAACTCTGACGAATACCAATGAGGTACATATTGAGGCGAAGTATATCTGTATTGGCAAGCAAAATATCGTGTCGTAGTTATTTGCATTCAATATGAAATGTATATGAAAAGAACAAAACAATGTTGAAAGTACTCACGGTTGCATGATAATTTGAGCCAAAATTCTCATGAAATCATTCAACTGTTTGTTTTTTAACAGATGATAATTGTATCGTGGCTTATTTCAATTATTTATGTGGTAAAAAAGTCCAGAGAGCAGTCGTATGCTTAGTTCTCGAAAGCAGTAACATTTTCGGTGAAATTTTGAATAATCGGCGATTATTCTCTCACGTCATACTCACCGACACTGATAGCCTTCGAAAAATCAATTTCATAACGTTAAAGTAATGAAACTTGGTTTGTTTCTATGAACGTGGGGGAGTGAAAATGGCACATGGAAACATCCCTTTTATCCGTCTTTTTCTACGTGATTTCACAAATATTCACTGCACACTATCACATTAGCCTTATATTCAGCGGGAACTTATATAAAAAAAATATAAAATATAGGTTTTTAATTGATAAATTACTTCCTGAAAATAACATTTTCACATGGATGCGGTGGGCAATCAAAGATAAACACAACGACTGACGTCACTATTTGAGAAATAGTTATGGCAGCGCATGCTATGCCGCTCGAAACTCTACCATCTTCATTACCTTTTTTCCAGTACATTGGTCGAGTACAACGTAGGAATTTTCCTGAAATTCGAGAATCTCCTGAGCTTTTACGGGATCAGAGGGAGCATTTGTGACATACTTAGTGATGGCCCTTCAAGAACTGCTTTGATATAATTTTAATTCGTGCATTTTCACCGGGAAAATGTAGCCGATATTGGGTTTACGAACCATGGCTCTGCTTGACATATATGTTTGTTAATTTCTCATCGTAGGATATACCAATAATTAGCACGGTAGATAATGACTAAAGCTTGATATTTTTACCAAAAAATTCATTATATTTATTAATTATTTCTCTCAGTGTAGTACAATCGGTCGATTGTTGTCAACAATAGCCAACCAAAAATTGTCAAAGTTTTGGTTCAGAATTGGTTCCAATTCGATCCAATGCTGATACCCAGGGTCCCAAATTCGATTGGGGAAATACAACGTACTTATCGAGTGAGGTATAATGCGAGGCGCCAGCCGTCTGTGAAATTCACATTTCCTAGCTAAACACCTAACATTATTGCAACTCGCCAAACGTGATTAATCCTTGTAAGCATTTTTAAATTGCTCATGCTCACCAGACTCCATGCGGTAACTGCGCTCGTCCCCATCAGCAGCAGCATCTCACGAGTTTTTCCCGCAGTTTAGTCGTAAACTGCTTAGAAAGAAGATGCATGCTCATAATTCAATCTGATCTCAGACGTCCTCATTTGCGCGCCTCCTTGACATTTAGTGTCGTCGTCGTCGTCGTCGTGTGAGGACTGTGTGAGAGGAACTCCTCCCGCATTCGGTGCGTTCGACCACAACGCGATGCGGGTGCGTCTTCGATTGGTATGACCAATAGGTCCGAAGCGTAATCAATCATCGCGCTAGGTGTGTGGGCACATGGGTAAAAAGTCGCCCACTCACAGTGGTCACTTGGGTTCCCGACTGCCAGGAAAGGTCGGCTATTAATTATGAGGTAATTCACCGTAATTGTTACATGTGGGCCAGCGTTTTAAGTGGCCGTAAAATGTAAATTTCTTTTATTGATAATTATGACGAGATATAATAATTAAATCCTCGTGCTATGAAAAACCCTGTCAGAATCGTGCCGCCGGGCCTTCGCAGCAGCTGCTGCAGCATTCTCATCCCGATTTTGCAATGGCTGATTATTACAATAGCGCTTTATACGACCCCACGCCGCGCACTTCGGATGCGGAATGGCATCAATAAAACAGCAAGTGATCATCTTGTTTCCTCACCTCTCGCGGCGTAGCTGCTCATCTTCAATTGCGCTCAAGTTAAACAACTTGAGGTAAACAAGCGGCGGATGGCAATTGTAATTGAGCACTGTCAATAACTCAGAAACGGCTTATTTGCTGGGATTCCTGCCACCGGTTGCTCCCAGTGGCACGATTCAACCCCTTCGGAAGCTGCGGTTGCCAGTGGAAGTGCAGCAATGAAGGCAGCCTCAATGCTGTGTACACTCCCTGCTAGAATATTTTAGCTTTTTTTTTACTGAGCACAGCAAAATTGGAATATCACTGGTTTGCACCTCTCGGCTCGTGTATTTATTGTTAATTTGATAGAGTTTATGTGCCAATCGATCTCCCCCCGATCGGTTGAGGATGTTCGAAGGACGTGTGTGTGTATAGAATTGTTAGCACGATCGAGAGTGCGATTGTTATATAACGTTTGTGAAGGGTTGAAGTCATGTGGTTCGAAGGTCGATACGGTGTTCTTTAATATGTTTGTTTTTCAAGGGATTCATATTATTCAACAGGCTCGCCAGGTCTTTTCGCGTAGAAATACATCTTTAATTTCTATATACTGGGGTGTAAGATCAATGTTTCGAAAACGAGAGCGTTACATTGGACGATCAAGATTTTGAGTGCTAATATACCTTCTCCGGCTGAACAGAATGGTATGATAATCACTAGATTCGTAGGATAAAATGTCTACGAGTTATGTCAAATATGTACCGGGAATCAGTGTTTTAAAAGTGAATGCTTCATTTATCATCAAAATTTATATTCTCGCGTTAAAAACAGGCACCTTCTGATGCAATACACTTTTTCCAATGAACAATCCAGTCACTTTTCTAGCTGTATTTAGGAACTGCCCTTAATTCACGCAACGAATTCGTTTTCATGTCTTCAATACTGTCAAAACGGATCCCACGAAGCTGTTATTTGTGTTTTGGAAATATTAAAAAGTCACACACGGGCCATATTTGGAGAGTTGTATGAACGTTGGATCAGAATTTGATCGTTCAAGCATGTCTTCAGCCCCTTGAGTGTGAGGAAATTCTATAAAAAAAGAGCTATTTTGGCACTAGTCGTGCTTCACGGGCAAGCTTTCTCAAACTTAAATGATGATTTCCAAGCACCATTACTTTTGTTTTGATGATTTTCATCAGTTGAAGAGGGTGATAGTCGTCCTTGATACCGAGAATCGTTCATCTCTTCTCGACCGTCATTGAAAACCTTCCATTTATACACCCGTGTTTTCGACATAGTCAAGTCACCAAATGAGTTATGTAAAATTTTCAACGTTTCGGCATAAGAAATTTTTAGCAACACAAAATTTCACACAAAATCTTTGACCAATACAATTATCCATATCTAAAATCGAAGAGCAAAAAAAAAGTCAACGGTCTCTCAATGACGCTGTAAACCAGTGGTGGCCAACCTGCGGCCCTCCAGCCCTTGTTCATGCGGCCCGCAGCGTGATTTAAAAAAAAATCATATGAGCGAAATCAAAAATATGGTTGAAAATTCTTCCATACAATTGAATAAAATTAACTTTGTGAATAACTCTTGTTAATCGTGTGTATCCAAGCTGCTCATTTTCTTTTTTTTTTCGTTTTTTCGTGCTAATTTCACCTTCTGACAATTGTTCTCGTTAGTACTCAAACGACTTTTTCACGTTTTTGGTTCTGTTTTGTTCACACTCGCATAAATTCGTGCAAGTAACGGCAGTAAAACCGGGTTTTTACTTTGTCGGTTACTCGGTTGCGAGTAAACGTCAAACGATCCGATTAATGTCGCACCCGAAATTTTTGTCGCAGATTTTGGTACTTCAAAAGCACATGAAAGAATTCTCCAATTTTCTCTACCACATTCAGTTTCGATGATGTACATGCCGCTGATAACATGCAGATGGAACTCATTGAAACGCAATGTGCAGTGCAGGGAAATCAAAGTCAAAAAAACACGCTTCGCATCGCTACCTCTCATATTCAAGCTTATTTAGATAAAATGGCTCGGGAAAAGTAGTTCGAGTTAAATCGAAACGGTGTTGGAGTATGTTTGTATTTAAGGATTTTCTATATTGAGACAAACAAAAACTATTGTAGAAACTTTTCGGTAATTGAAAGAACGTCAAATTGAATCGTGATACCGTATTCATATCACCAAGTATAGCTATAATTCTGTCAGTGAAATCGAGACTGCTATCAACAAAGAAATTTGAAGCGAAGAAAAGTGGTAACATTGCAGTCGTGTAGCTCGATGTTCCCTTTCACTCTCACCAAATTTCGTGGTCCCATCAGTACTTTGCTCAGTTTCCTGGCAACGATAAAGTTCGGACTGTACGAGAAGCGATGGCAACTGTCATGTTATTTAAGTGTGGGAAAACGTCAAAACAGTTTTACGAGCAGCTCAAACCGTTTTTTATCAACGAACGATTCGTGTTCCTTAAGGCCCATTTATACGTTGCTAGTAGCTGACTTCACAACGAGCAGCTACTGACCCGGTGAACTCGCTTGACAAATGGTTGACTCGCCTTGTCCGTTCACACAATGTGAGCTGCTGACAAGAAACTAGATACTAAGTACGGGTTTACCAGAGATGCCAGACGATTTTTCAAATGTCCATCAAATAGTCAGAAACAGCAATCAGGTCCGAATTTGACAGATGATTGATCCGAAATCAACTTATTTATTGGCTGTTTTCGGCTTAGGTTTTCAGTTGAATTTATCATTACACAATTTTAAATTTTATCGCGAGACACACGCTGGCCGTGTTTACAAATACTTTGTGCTGAATTTCTTTGAACTGAGGGTACTATCCGAAAAAAGCAGAAAGAAAAAAGGATTCGGGCCAGGAATTGGATGCAAAGAAAAGGAGTAACAAATACAATACTGGAGTAACTCCACGATGATGATCCCCGAGAGTACAGAGCAGTGTTGGAAATAACACCTGAAAAAGTGAAAAAACTGTTGGATTTAATTGCTCCACAAATACAACGCCAATATACACTCATGAGTGAAACTAGAAATGATGTGCCTTTCTTCTGGAATATGGAATATATATCAGATTATTGTCGCTATTTTTTAGAACCTCGAAAGCATCCATAGCTTAATTAATTCCGAAAGTATGTGGTGCTACAAATGGCAGTCTAAAAGATTTTTCAAAATTTGATTTACTTCGCGTTGACAGCAGCTTCGTGTACCAATTTGTGAAATGAAAATGATAGTAGATTCGCCGGAGGAATAAATACGTCTCAAAAACTAAAATAATGAATGAAAATATACTTTTTTCAAATCGAATATGTATTCTGTTTCTTAGAACAATACTTTTTTTTGCAAGTTGTGAGTGAATTTTGAATGAAAATTGTGCCCGATGATGATTTTATATTTAGATTCCCAATAAAACTGTCTCAATAAGAAAACGTGCCCCGCCAGTGTGCCAAACAAAATAACAACGATTCCGTTTAGAAACTATTAGGGTTTTATTTGTTTTTCCAATATTTTTCAAGTCTATAAATATCTTCGCATATTTTCAAATATCTTAAAAATAGAGACATTTGTTTACATTTGGCATCCCTGATTCGAACGCTAAATTCTGTTTTTTGACGTTTTGAGGGATGCGAGTGCGAGTAAATTCAAAAAACTTTGAAGTAGCTCGCACGCCGAATCACACATGACACTAACTGGCATGATGTGTTCACACGGTGTGAGTAGCTGCACTGCAGTAACTGACTAGATCGACTCGTATGCTTACTCGCACCGTCTGAACCCGGCTTTACACTACAACAGTACAAAGAAACAGTTAATGTGGGCGATAGGGCCAAAGAGGAACGTCCGAGGTCGGTACGGCTGTACAATGTTATCTATGTCGTTGAAATGGATTGGTGTGTACATCGATGTGTGAGCATGTGTGAAGCGAACATGTTTGGAACGATGCAAAAAACTCATAGAACGGTTAGAAATCGAGACTAGCAACAAACCTACCAGCCTTCATCTCCGCAAATGATTAGCCATTTGCCAATCCATCGGATTATTCACTTTAGGCCAAATTGGAGGAGCGTCGTCTGTGGCGTCAGAAATCCATGTTTTTTTTGGTCCACCATGGGACCCCCCCTAAAATTATACTCTTAAGTACAGTACTTGTTCGCTAAGCGTGCTGAAGAGGCACCCAGTTATCGAATTCCACACGCTAACTGGGCTGGAATGTGAAATGTCAAATAAAATTGAGGGAACTTTAATTAATTGTTTGATTAATTCTGAAGAACAGGTCTTCAGAAAACATACGCTGCGCTGCACTTCAGTTTAATTTTCATCAGCGCGCGTTCATATCAAACACGTATTCTCTCTTGCTACGAAGAGTACCAAACTCATAAACGCGAGAGCGTAGAATGAATACGGCGTCAGATACTAAACTTCGCTTCTCACTTGAATGATGCGCGCCTCATTTTACACACATATATCAAATTTTAGCGCCCTTTTTGTCTTGTCAACAGCGTTGTATCTATACCAACTATATGCGCTTGTTGAAAACAATAACTCCACAGAGAAAGTAAACCAAATTCAGGCGCGGTGTAAAACAGGTATAGAAACACGATGCAAAACACGGTGCAAAACTGACACACATTTCATCTGTGTTTCGGAGCGAGCTCATTCGCCAGAGCGCATGAGCATTCAACTGAGTGCAGCAAATTTGTTACACATCAGCATCGCGTTGTATTCTACAGATTGCTGAAGAAAACTCGTGAGCTTGTGAATGCTACAATTTGGCCATTGCATGTACAGTGTAACGTTTGTAATTGCATTTGCAAGTCTCTAGATTACTTGTTACGATTCGTGAGGAACGATGTAGCTGCTGTGAGTCGTCTCAAATAGTAAAGAAACAAAATCAATTGACAATGAGCTTCTTTTTTTTCGTTTTTCTTTTCTCTAATATAATTAAATGTTGTTCTTATTAAAAATTTCATCAAGCAGTTTTTCACGCAAAAATAATGTCAATTTTTATAACAACCTTAAGTTTTACTCGAATGATCCTCACATCTTTTGACAGCAAAACTCAGAATAGAACTTATAACTGATATGCAGCCTAATAAACGCCCGTTCAGTTAAAAAGCAGCCCATCTAAAGTACGCCCAGTTAGCGAACGACTACTCTGCCCATGTTGGTATAGCTGACGTAAGCAACAAAATGAACAAAATCGACTTTTTGGTTGCAACGCATTCTACAGAATGTAATACGAATGCTTAACATGCAAACAAACATTTTTTTACTGTTGTATGTTCACAGCACCAACTTCAACTTCAACTTCAAGGTGATAATGAGAATAATCAGATTGACAAATGAAATCAAAATAATATTGACTTGGATTCATTTTTACCTTCCGTACCAACACTATCATAGACTCGCAACAAACTCCGAGCACCTCTTCCAGATATTTCATGAAAATTCTTCATTTCTCACTAGCTTTTATTCGATAACCACTGAAACTACCAACGGAGATGTTTTGACTAATATCGGAAATGTGAATCCTAATTTTACAGACGAAGCAACTTGGTGCTTACGTCAAGCTATGCGAATAAATGTTCATTGAAGAGATTGATTATCCACAAAATTTAACCTAAGCATTTTCCAAATGGAACATATATTTTTTGAGTCACAAAATCTCCTGGACCTTCTTCTCACCGATAATACTCATTAAGTGGACGAATAATTTCATTGGAAATGTGCATGGTTTTTCTTTTAGACCAAAGAACAATAAATATGCTTTTTGCCAACACCAATAACGTTGGTGTTCACGACAACTATGCAAACATGGGCAGTTCTGTATAGCGACGATTTCGGCAACATTGTGGTGCATTGTAATATTTTTGCATTTCAAGTAACTAACAAGGCATGTCTGTTGAAGTAGCTTTCCGAGTATGCCGGAATTTCGTCATATCTATTCCATCCAGTCGGTGTCGACATATGCCAAATTGATGCATACTCACTATCTTCTATTATTAGATGTTATAGATGTTGTATATGGAAGAGCAATTATTCTCATTCAAGACTATTTCGGCGTCTCCATATAAGATTAAGAATCATTTGTCGGATCACCTTTGGGCAAACATTCGAGAAACAATGACCTAGCATTATTCCGTAAACAAGCTTCAACCCAAACAAGATTCCCATAACGCCCCATCATCAAAGAGCCGCCAATGCCTCTCGCATGTGGTAACCGACTCCGGGGACCCACCCATCTCCGACATCAATCTTTCCCCTAACCTTGCGCCACCGCCAGTGACCCACAATGCCAAGCCACACGAGACCGTGTGGCGCGTAGTGCTATATATATTTAATCAGCTAGCGACCCGTTGCGGATGCATGCGCGCCACGAACGGGTCATTTCACAGCGCAATAAGATGCTTTTTTTTCGCATCTCTAGCATGTGTGTGGCGCAAGTCTATCCTCATCCAGCCGGAAAAAAAAACACGCAGCTGTTGATGGCGGTTGGCAATATGATTATGGGACTATCCAAAACCTACAGAACGTTTTCTCATTGGATGAATGCATGGGAATTCACAATTCACATGAATTCATATAAAGACTAGTCGTAGAGTTCAGAATAAATCATGGCTGCGTGAGGCTTCGACTTTTTTCTGTTTTCCCAACCCGAGAAGAAGCTATCATTGACGGCGGTACCAGATTGGCTCAAGGTGACTAAGCGGTGGCGCTTTGCTGTATCATATATCCACAAAGTATCCGTCATTGTTACAGGGTAATGTTTAGCGGTGAAGGTGATTAGAACGGGTCTATCGGATTACCCGATTCTGAACGATTATTTCATCGTCTGTTTTGGTTGTTTTTAAAAATCTGAGAATACTGAAAATAATCCAAACGTGGCCGTTTTTACTTTTCATTTCACGATTTTAGTATTTTTGTATATACAATATCTGAATAAAAATTCAACCACCATTCATTTTTTATACAGAACGAATCCATTTTCGTTGTTCAATGACAAATGGCGTTACGTCCGCTTCATCGAACTTACATCCACACATGTGCAAGTGACATAAATTTCCTTAAAGCCAAGTGCATCGCCAGCAAGTTCAAAGCATTTTTGAATTAGCACAATGAATAATTGAAATTCTTCAAATCACACATGCTCGGTGAACAACGAGATCCTACCACAGGTACTTCATTCATTATTAATATCATCACTCATCTGCTGCTGTATCGGTAATTGGTGCTATTAATAACAACTATGGAAGCTTAATATCAACTGTTCCGCTGTGAACGGTCAAACTATGAACATTCGAATAGTAGGAATACTCTAACGCCGAAAATGGCGACATTGTGTAATTAACCACATGTTTATCGATAAGATAGGAAAACTCTTTCGCCTAAATGGCTACTGTGTAATTTAAAACATTATCAATTATCGATGAAAAAATGTACACGAATAAATCAGCCTCTGTTACAGCTGAAGTGGTGAATGAGCCTAACGAAATAAACAGATTGAATGGAAAAAATCATCACTTACTACGAATTCATTTATGAAATGGAACACAGAAGGCTGATGAACATCATGTAACGCACAGACGGATCCAACTGTCTGCACTGTAATGCAGCGGTAGAAATGATTGCTCACAAATACAGCGAATGCCCACGTGTAGTAGCGGCGTGGACTTTTGTACAAAACAAATTAAAAACGATACTCGGCGGGTGGCAAAACCCATCTTTTGAGGATGCAAGGCGACCAATACTACTCAATACCGAACATACTACACGAAAAAAGTTCTTGAAAACAGTAATAACCTACATTGAATTTGTGAATAGTATTAATAGCAACGTTGATGTAAATGCGTTGGAATTATTGTTAGGTTTAAATGAATAACATTCTTTCACAATGAATGCGATATATGTAAAAATAGACTATGAAATGAACTAAATTTTGAAAACTTAATAAAAAAAAAATATTTGGTTACATGAGACGAAACAAACAAAATTTGGTGGGTTCTATCCATGATATAACCGCAAAGTTGACGTGAGACTACCTTAGCTTAGCAATCATTTTGACGTGGGACTACGTCTAACCGGAATATATGGAGGGTAAAATGAAAACCTAAACACAGAACATGCAGGAAAAAATGAAAGATTTCGAATGCTTATAGCTCGAACATTTCGTACTGGATAGGAGAGATGTTTGCATCACTTGATAGGGAATATTTCTACGCATCTATCGCAACTAACAAAATGTTGTTTTTCATTAGATAAACAATTGAATAACTGTAAAATATTAGGCGTTATCTAAACGCCCTAACTGCATCGTTTTGATTGGCCCGATTTACAGTTTCCCTAACACAGCCAAACCAAGCAGCATTGGGGAAATCGGTATTGCAAATACATGAAAGTAGGGGGACTTTTATTCTCATCGAAAAATGTTCCCTAACACAGACTCTAAAACCAAGCAGCGAAATCGGCATTGCAAGCACACGAAAGAGCCTAGAGGCGAGTGAACTGAAAAGTTTAAACCCTCTTAAAGCCAAAAAGAAGAAAAAGAACACACGAAAGTAGGGGGAGCTTTGGTTCCCACCGAAATGTGTTCCCTAATAGAGATTTCTAAACCAAGGTGCCTGGAGAAATCTGTATTTCAAATTCATGCAAGTCGGGGGTATTTTTGTTCCGACTGGAATTTGTTTCCCTAACACAGACTTCAAATCCATGAAGCGTGGGGTAATCGGCATTGCGAATTCATACAAATCGGGGGTATTTTTTTCCGATTGAAATGTGTTTCCCTAACACAGACTTCAAAACCGAGGTTTCTGGGGAAATCGGCTCTGCAAATAAATGCAAACTGCGAGAACTTTTGTCCTCGCTTGCTTTTGTGCAGAGTGGAATATGTCTGTCCTAACATGATCTTCTAAACTTAGGAACCTGGGAAAATCGTGCAGCCACTAGAAGCGAATGAACTTCCCAGTTTCAAGCAAATTCGAGATTCGAGAAGTATGTACACTTTTGGGATGTAAACTTCAGAGGGAAATGTAAAATAAAATAATCGTTTGATAATTTTTTTTTGTCTTTATTGGAAAGATTTTCAGCCTTAGGCTGGTTCATCAAACGTTTGATAATTCTTCCGTACATATATTTTGTTCTAGTCATCATACCAAACGTAAAAGGTCCGTCATTAAATTTACTTGTAACGAAGAACAATCAATCACAATAAATGAATTGACTTTACACGGCATTTGTTCATTTTTTTCACTCACAGAGCAAATATATTGAACTCAATTGAATTTGGAAACTGTTTCATTCAATCAAGAATTTAATCAATACAAACGAATGATTGCTAAGCTAAGGTAGTTCCACGAGAACCTTGCGATTATATCATAGATATAACCCACTAATTTTGTTTGGTATTGATTAAATTTTTGGTTGAATGAAACAGTTTCCGAATTCAATTGAATTCAATATATTTGCTTTGTGAGTAGAAAGATTGAATAAACGTCATGTAAGGTCAATTCATGCATTGTGATAGATTATGTTGTTCGTTACAAGTAAATTTAATAACAGTTCTTATACGTTTGGTATGAAGCCTAGGACAAAATATGTGAACGGAAGAATTATCAAACGATTATTTTATTTTACATTTCCTTCTGAAGTTTGCATGTTTCTAGTGTACGTACTTCTCGAACCACGGATTTGCTTGATTTGATGAACTTAAGGCACTCAGTTTCGATTTTGAAATGTACGTCAAGCGCATATTGTTTAATCAAAAGGCGTTATCACAAATGGTTATCAACATTTTACCTAATCATCAAATGGTATGCGTATAAATTCAGTGAGCAGAAGATATGAAGGCATATCCTTCCATATAATCTTGAATAACCGAGCCAAAGTGTTGTGTTCGTACCAGACACCTTGGTTTAGAAGTGTGTATTAGGTAAACACATTTCAGTCGGAACAAAAATACCCCCGACCTGCATGAGTTTGCAATGCCAATTCCCCAAATACCTTGGTTCTGAAGTCTGTGTTAGGGAAACACATTTCAGTCGAACAAAAATTACCCTGACTTACATGTATTTGCAATACCATTTCTCCCACGGTCCATGGGTTTGAAGTCTATGTTAGGGAAACACATTTTAGTCGGAACAAAAATACCCCCGACCTGCATGAATTTGCAATGCCAATTTCCCGCACGCACGTTGGTTTTGAAGTCTCTGTTAGGGAACACATTTCGGTGAGAACAAAAGTCTCCATACTTTCATGTATTAGCAATTCCGATTTCCCCTAGGCTGCTTGGTTTTGATGGCTGTGTTGAGGAATCCGTATATCGGGCCAATCAAAACGAGGCAGTTAGGGCGTTTAGATAACGCTTAACATTATACAGCTATTTAATTTTTTATCTAATGAAAAATAACATTTTATTAATTACGATAGACGCGTAGAAATATTCCCGTTCAATTGATGCAAACACCTTTCGATCATGTAAGAAAATTTCGAGTTTTAAGCATTTTAAATCTTTCATTTTTTCCTGCATGTTCTGTGTTCAGGTTTTTATTTACCCCCCATATATTCTGGTTAGACGTAGTCCCACGTCAAAAGAGTGCTCTCGATGATTCTTTATGTATATCGTTTGATGATTTTACGCATTCAGAGCAACGTCATTCTTCGATGTCGTGAGCAGTGGTCGACGTGTACGCGGCGAAGCGGCATGAGGAAGAATAAATCCACTTGCGAGATACTATCATGAGCAACGCTGACACAGCTTTTGCTATTGCTTAAATACAATGCATTTTTATGGCATTACAGCATGTGTGTTCAAACAAAAATGAAGTTTTTAATGAGTTCCATTAAATCATTACACGTATTCGTTTCCACACGATGCTCAATGTTTCCAAGCTCTGGTTGCCAGTATTGTTCATCCAATGAGTCTATTTCTATATGGAAATGGAAATGGCTATATGTCGGATAGTTTTAGCGAATCTTCACTCTCCTGGTAGCATTAAATTCGCAACAAAATTCTGAAAACAATAAGGCTAAAAATAAAATCTCATAGTCCCAGCTTCCAAAAATATTTAGTGTACGAATAGAAACTCCACTAGAAAGTAGTCACATTTTGTAACACATCTTCTTCTAACAAATAGCTCAATGTCGGTCTCTAGGAACTGATGCGGGGCTCAACGCATGATCAAACCCTCCAACAATTCGAAATAGCTCCGGTGTCCGTTAGCCAACCCAAAATCTGAAACAGGTTAAAAAACTAAAGAAATTTCACAGTCAAATATTAACTGTAAATAAGTAATTTTTTCCGGTAGATCCCGGTAGACGGCTGTAGTAAATAATAACATGTAATGAAACGATCGAACAATCGGAAAATTCTGTATCTGAAATTTTGCGAAAAATCTGTAAAATACAGAATATTCTGTATATGTTCCACCCCTGCATATGCATATGAATATGCATCCCCCATTAACGCTTTTCGTTTACCTTTTCAGATATAAAATTGAGTTCACTAATTGTAAATTCTCAGATTAACTCAGACACTTCAAAACTCTGGAAAAACAATCAAAATGGTCTGAAATTTTAATTTTTTCTGTAAACTCAATAATTTTCACGGCAGCACAAGAATTCAGAATAAATGTTACGTCAACGATAAATAAATGTAAAGATGTATGAAAATCATCTACTACCATGGCTGTTATGTTATCCTCAAGTGTGTAGTAGTGGATGTGAACCAAGAACCAGAACATTAGTAGACCAGACTGAATAAAATAGCCTAAAAAGGTTTAGCTGTTCTGAATAGTCACGCTTCCGAACTCCACCTTAATTGTGCGAGTTCCGACCGAGCTAGGGGATCGTCAATGAACTTTCAGTCTGGTCCCCATCGGTCCCAGCTGACCAATAGTGGATTTTTCGTCGAAGCATTTGATGACTTTGTGACTTTCGTTTCCAGTATCAGACGGAAAATTCAGTGTCAGGTTAGTGCATCTGCATCTATTACAAGTGAGAAAAGCTGATAGGTCAAAAAATGGGTGGGTTATATCTATGATACAACCGCAAGGTTGACGTGGGACTACCATCCGCATAGTAATTATTTGTTTGTATTGATCAAATTATTGATTGAATGAAACAATTTTCGAACTCAATTCAATTCAACATATTTGCTGTTTAAATGTAGAATTTGAACAAAATCCATGTAATGTAAGGCACTTTGGTTTTGATGGCTGTGTTAGGGAACACATTTCGGTGGGAACTACAGTTCCACCAACTTGCATGTATTTTCAACTCCAATTTCTCCAGGCACATTGATTTTGATGGCTGTGTTAGGAAACACACTTCGATGGGAACAAAAGTGGCTCCAACTTGCATGATTTTGCAGAACTTCTTCTTCTTCTTCTTTTCCTTTGTTTACGGAGACTTTAAATATAACGATTCATTTATCTCCGATTTGCAATACCAATTTCCATACGCACATTGATTTTGAAGTCTGTGTTGGGGAAACCGTAAATCGGGCCAATCGAAACGAGGCAGTTAGGGCGTTTGGATAACGCTTGACATTTTACAGTTATTCAATTGTTTATCTCAGGAAAAATAAAATTTATTTGATTGGGATAGATGCGTAGAAATATTCCTATCAATTGATGCAAACATCTTTCCGATCTATTGAGAAATGTTCGAGTTATAAGAATTCATTTTTCCTGCATGTTCTGTGTTTTAGTTTCCATTTTACACCCCATTTATTCCGGTTAGACGTTGTCCCACGTCAGAAATTGTCAGAAATATTTTGAAATAAACTATTACATAGTGTACATGCGGTACATACTCTCAAACTAATTTCCATGACAAAAATAACAGAAAAAATTGTTTGTTGCAAAATATGTAACATTTTTGCACTACATCAATTTTCATAGAATATATTGAGCTTGAGCTTGGGTAGACTGTACAATTCGTAGTTGCTCTCCGTTATTGACCTGAACCAACCAAATTGCACAAAGAACACACAGAATGACGCTTGGGACTAGCAAATCATTCTCGTTGTGCAATTTTCGGTTATTCGCATCAATTTTCATAGAATATATTATACGAAAAATATTTGTTACGGGCATGAAAAAATAGTCTCCAGAAAGTTTATGTCTGGAAACCTGACATTTCGCGTAATTCGGCATCTCTGTTGTTCGGACTTGACCGAAGAAAAAGCGAAAAGAGGAGTTAGATGCCAGTTGTCAGGTCTCGTCTCAGGTTCTTATTAATCGAAAAAAGTGTGTTGTCTTATTTTGTTAAAATGAAGTAATTTTTTCATCGGTCGAGACTGTTCCTCCATTTCGAGATCTTCAAACACAAAATGTCATTTGTTTTTATGTTGATTTTTTTCTCCAAGTTTGCATTGAGGGCGCAGTGCTGAAAATCGATCGGCAATTGATATTGACAAATTGTTGGTATTTGTCAAATGTGAACAAAAGGGTCGAAGGCTCCAACATGTTTTTTTTTCTTGAAATGCCATCTAAACATTCGAATAGAAAATGCAAAAACATTGTGATTAATATTCACAATTCTGTCTGTGAAGTAAATTGGAAGAAGCAGAATATAATTCTAGAATTCATATTTAGGTAATGTTTCAAACAATGGCTACGAGATGAATTATAGATACAAGATTCATAAAAAGGTATCAATTTTGTGGAAAATTATCGGAGCAAATCTATATTTTATAGTGAAAATGGTACGCGATTTTGTTTCATGAATTAGCGCCAATTATTTTCATGAAATAGTGAAACTCTCGATTGTTATTGGTTTATTTGGCAAAGGTCGACATACCAAATATGTGACGGAGTTTATTTGTGAAAACAAATTTAAATCACGTTCCTTTTTCAATAGAGTTACAAAGTTCCAAAGCAACTGTCATATGACAACATTTGGTTTGGGTCAATCATGTTCCGTGACTCAAAATATTATCAGCCAGGAGTTTTTTCTCACCTGGCCAAATGAGGATATTATCTCTGCGTTTTCGTTTGAATTCGCCGAATTCGAATCGAATATCACAATCCAGAAAATTAAGTTCTTCTACACAATAATACACCGAGTCACAAGTCACTCATCGTGTGTCAAAACATGGTTCAAAATCGCGTTTGGGTCCTAAATCAGCTGCCATATTCACCTGATCAAGCATCTAGTGACTTTTCTCTTTTACGAACAATTAAGACAAAAGTTAGAATACATTTTTTTTGCAACTTTAGGGTCATTCAAAAGGCTAAATTTTTGAATGTCATTTCGCCAAATGAGCTAGAACACGTTATTGAATCACTATCGATTCGACATATCCGAGCTGAATCATATACACCTCAACAACTCTGAGGATTGATTGTTCATTGAATTGTTATTGTTATTGCTAAACAATTTAGTCACAGAGTCATGAATGAAACTTATGTTTTCTTTTTGTCCCGAATCAAGGCAAGTACTTGAAATACTCGACAAGGGAAGAATATTTCGGCTCTAATCACATTTCACAAAAAGGATTCTCGCTCATCTCCAATAAGGTAAGTGTTTGATTGTCTTTCAAACGTTCGAGCGTTCCAGAACCTCATTACAGCATAAACAGTACATACAAATGCAAACTTCGTTCAATTCTCAAGAATGTGACTTTCGTAGAGTTCATTTTGTAAAATAATTCGATTGAATAAGATGTTTGTGCACTTCCTTGCATTGATCAATTTGAACATAAATAATCTCTGGAACCCGAGCCTGTTCACATGATTTCAAACGTCCTTTGGTTTTCACTTCATCACTTATCACTTATCAAGAGTCCATCTTTTATTTGCCAGAATGTCACCAACATAATTTCCGCCCCGATGAATCCGCATCCTGCGCGGGGATCGGGGATCCTTGCAGCCACAGATAGTACAATCACTCAGTCGGATTTTGTCACAAACAATTTTCAACAGATTCGGGACCACCCAACTTAACTCACCAATTTGAACATTTTTGCTAGAGAGATTTTCCCCGTGTATGTATTTTAAGTCGTGCTTTTATCGGCTTTGCGTCTCGCGCTGCTGTTGCTGCTAACTGCAGATTAAATGTGATGTGACCACTAAACTAAGACTGACAATCGCTCAGCAGAATTCACTGCTTTTTATACTGGTTGAAGAAAGTCACGAACTAAAAGTTGTACTCGTACTTACCGCAGCCCGGCTCTTGGCCAATACTCCGTCCCCTTACGATCCCCCCGCCTCAAGCGAAGCCTACCCATTCTGTGGCTGATTCCAGGCACTAGTCCAGCCGCTTCAAGCCTGCAGCAGCAGCGGCGCGGCGCAGCGCGGCCACAGCTCCGGAGAGCCCAAACCGAAAAATTCTCTCTTCAGTTGCTGGCGCTTTTTTGTCGTTGTTGCTATTCATACATGTGCCCCCTTGTAATGACTACAAAAGCGAGAAGTATCGTTTCGGTGGGTATGAATGGCACAAGGGAGCCGCCAAAAGAGTCGGATCGCGGGCGCTCACAGGAAAAAAAACCCAACAAAACTAGCTAACTGAAACAACAACACCCCGAGAAGATACTACCCGCAGCCTCCGCTACTTCCGACCTCGGAAAGCCCCGGCAATTCAGGCAGGTCGCGAAGATGATCTACCCCTGCCGCCGTAAGATCGGTGTTCTGTGAAGCGGAGCGAGCGAGAGAACACTCGCGGGACGAAACTCAGACTAGCTTAGCATGCGACTATTTAACTACGATCATCATCGCCGTCATCACAATGTGGATAAAAATGTAGACAAAACGAAAAATCGGCTGTAACCGATCTTGTGATCAGCCGGAGGGGAGACGGCGTCGGGTTTCAGGCAGCTTGGAGATTCGCAAGCGAGGCTCCGTGTGTGTGTACTTGGCGGCGCGAAAAACTTCCGAGAAAACAATACTTGTTACTGAATGCTCGTTGGAAGCTCGAAACAGAACCCTAAAGTGCGCCCAGTTGTGTACCCCATAGCGTATGAAGACGAACCGATGTCGGCTGACATCCTTTCAGAGGCAGCAGCCAGGCTCATCACGATCATGAGATGAGGCCATGCGAGGGTATCAGGGGGTACGTGTGGCGCGAGCATCCATCCTTTTCTCTTTCGTACGATGCGACTGGGCACATACTAACAAACAGCCGTTTTTCGGTTCGGTTTTGGTGGTGAGAAGGGGATATCATGAGCTAAGGTATAATAAAATTAAATTACTTTTTTTTCGGCTGCAGGCAATGTGCACAGATGATCACCACCAAAATGTTCAAGAACGTTCGAGTGTGCATCTGTGCTTTTCTGGTAATGGCTCATAACATGCAACTTTGTGTTTTGCAACCTCAAAAAGTGCCCTCCCACTTGTTCGATCCGAGAATGATTTTTTTCGTACCAAGCGAGAAAACTTTATCAAAATGGAGATTAAAAAAGGAAGCACCGTGGTATGAATGGTTTCTCCGCAGCTATCACTGATCAGATTAAGTGATAAGGAGTCAAGTCAAAATACACTTTATTTCAAGTGTTCCCTCTATATTATGAAATGATATTTAAACCATTTACGTGCATCGAGACGAATTAATGAAAACATGCAAAACTTAGGTAATTCTTCGTATAGCAACAACCTTCCAGAGATGCCAATTCTTTGTGTGTTCAACGGTTAATTTTCACAATAATGGTAATAGTAGATTCAATAATAGAACACGATTTAGTGTACAGCGAACAGGTCTACTGTTTCACCATAAATATATTTAACTACTTTGCGCCTTTTGATAAAGAAAGTTGATAATAATGAAACATTTTTGATTTGTAACAAATTCAGCTTATTTTATATGGACCTAAACCTTGATTGAAAATAAGGTCAAATTTTGTTAGAAATTCTGTTAGGTTTGGTTGAAATTTGGCTTCATTCTGTTGAAATTTTTATAAACTTCGCCTTCTGGTGGAAATTTTGAATCCAGGCTGGAATATAGCGGAATTTTTTTTTTATTGATAGACAATTCTTTAACCCTTCTGTACTCGCGCGCTGGTCTCACAGACCGAGAAATCAACAATTCGTTCATTCCTCAGAAAACATCAACGAATTTGCGAATTTGAAAACATTTGCGAATTTGCGATTCTCTCTAGCTTCCTCATTCGCTGTTCGTCATTGTTAAGTGCAGGGATTCTCCAACTATTCTGGGCAAGAGACCCTTAGGCCATCTACACACTGGCCAACTGAAAATGAACCTTTACCAGTTTTTATCTCAGCTGTCAAACTTGAACTCAACTTGCATCCGCACACGAAGCAACCTGAGGTACGAAACTTGGGATTGACGGGTATCGATAAGTTTTTTCTGTCATCTTTAAATAGCGTGATGAAATCGTTAAGTTTTCATCCGTCATAATAAATTGGCAGTGATGCCGATCCTTGAACTACTGGAAGAAATCATATAAGAAGCAATTTATGAAAAATGTTATTCAAAAAAATACAACTTTACATGAGATTTTTCGTAACATGAGCGAAATTAGGAAACAAAAGCACAGGTCGGACTCGATTATCCGGAGTATTGAATTTTTTTCACTCCGGATAATCGAATCCTCTGGATAAACGAATCATAAAAAAACGAATTTTCGCTCGATAAACGTTTAAAATAATTATGATTTGCACTTATTTATTAAACGGTTTTATCTAGCTTGACCCGTTTGTATGTTTATGACTTTGTAATTTTGTAACTTTGTCTGTAGCACTGTACCACATTAATATAAATTCACCGATTGATCTGAAGTTTGGAACACATCTTTATCTCTGCTGTCATTATAAAACTGCGTATTCCATGATCTTGAAAGTCCAAGATGACGGCCGTTACAAAATGGCGTATTATGTTCATATTTCCTCAAAATCCCATCAATATGGGTTTTCCCGAAACCCCATCAATATGGGTATCGAATGTAAGGGCTTGAACAGAAAAACACATTTATATATGTAAAATGTAAATCAAAGATGGCGGCCGCTACGAAATGGCGGATTACAGATTTTCTCAGAACCGCTTCAATGTGGGTATCAAATGAACGGGATTGGCTAGTAGAACACAGTTATTTATGAGCAATACAAATCCAAAATGGCCGCCACCACAAAATGGTGCCATATATATATTTTTACAAAAACTCA
Organism: Toxorhynchites rutilus septentrionalis; assembly: GCF_029784135.1. Taxonomy (NCBI): domain Eukaryota; kingdom Metazoa; phylum Arthropoda; class Insecta; order Diptera; family Culicidae; genus Toxorhynchites; species Toxorhynchites rutilus. Next base: position 300,698,907 of record NC_073745.1, on the reverse strand, counting down.
TCAATAGGGTATCAATTGAAAGTGCTCGACTAGTAGAACATATCAGATCATGAAAAATCCATATCCAAGATGGCCGCAGTCCCCATATAACTAATTACTTTTCAAATGGTCCCACATTAATAGAAAATTGACTCCGTTCCTGTTGGCTGATTGATCTGAAATTTGGAAGACACTTTTAATCCTACTGTCATTATAAAACTGCGTATTCCATGATATTGAAAAATCCAATTTGGTCGTCGCTAAAAAATGGCTGAATGGCTTGACTTGGAGAACACAAAACATAATAAACAACATAAATTCAAAAAGGTCGCCGCCACTAAATGGTCGACAATGTATTTTTTACAATCCCCTCAATATCGATAACAGATGAAATGATTTGACTAATAGAATACAGTACATCATGAAAATATTCCGAAGAAAATTAGGTAAGAAATAAACGTTGGATTTCCATTATCCACAGTTAGTTGTTTCATCATATACCCCACGATTCTATTTTAGTCTCATCATTGCGCTAGATGATTGAACTAACGGATGTGATAACTACTAGCTGCTACAAACTGCCTAATTATTTTCTAGTTTTTAGTAAATTATCTGTATCATTAGTGTATCATTACTTCTCTACAATATAACCATTCAAGTTTTTTGTTATTTTTATCTCTTACCCAGCTTTCTTCGGTATATTTTGATGATATACAGTATTCTATTAGTTAAATCATTTCTTTTGATACCAATATTGAGGGGATTGCAAAAGATACATAATCGACCAATTTGTGGCAGTGACCTTTTCGAATTTATGTTATTCATAATGTAGTGTATTCTCCAAGTCAATCCATTCAGCCATTTTTTAAAGGCCAAATTGAATTTTTCAAGATCATAGAATACACAGTTTCATAATGACAGTACAATTACAGGTATGTTCCAAATTTCACATCAATCAGTGTTCAGGAATGGGTTCAAATTTCAATTAATTTTGGATAACCCTACAAACACTCAAACATACATACAAACAGGTAAAGCTGAATGAAACCATTAAAAAGTAATTGTTTATTTGGCAACTGCGGCCATCTTGGATTTGGACCAGTCGAGCACTTTCATTTGATACCCAAATTGATGGGGGCGTTGAAAAAAAAAATTGCATCATTCTGTGGTGGCGGCCATTTTGGATTTGAATTTTTCATGAATAACTGTGTTCTAGTAGTCAATCCCTTTCATTTGATACCCATATTGATGGGGTGGTAAAAATATATATCTGACGCCATCTTTATATTTGTTCAATAATATAACTTTAAACTTATATAATAATTATCATAAACCTTGAATAACCTATCAAGCTATGTTCAAAATTAAGTAATGCATTTTAGTTTCCTTCAATATGATTGTGAAGACATTTGGATAATTTTTTTCGTACCATGTGAAAACATCTGAAAAAACCCGTGGCATTCATTATTGAAACTCAACGAACTCAGAAATCGAAATGTCAACAGTAATTGAACGAATAGGTTGCCGACACAAATCGCGCGCGACTCGACATGCTAGGTTGCTTCTAACAGGTTGAGTCAACCTTGTCAACTGGTTGCCCAGTGTGCGGACTACCATTTGATTACACATGCTCTCAACTTTTTTGCGACATTCGTTTAGTTGGTTTCCAACCTAGGGTGCATAGTGTGAGATGGCCTTAGACCTCCATAGCCAAATTTCGTAAAAATTCTCTAGTTCTTTTTCTTGTTCATGAAAAATATATATTAATTTAATAACTTGTGCAAGCTCAACGACTTGAGGACTTACAACAATAATACATTCGACTAGAATAGTCATTCTAATAACATGTTGGAACACACAACACAACTTATACTGTATCTTTAATGTTTCAAGATAGAACATTCACAGAATTCACAATTTATCAGTCATCCAGCTAGCGATCAGACGGCAAGGAAATTTTCCAAATTGCTTTTCTCGAGGAGAGTTTCGTTTAGTTTTCTAAATTGGCGGCATTTCCAAAGCTGGAGGTGAATAAACTGAGAAAATTTGAAGTCTTTATAATTCAAACTGTTACCATCATTATCCAAGTCCTAGTCTCACTTCAGTTTGCAGACGGCAGTCTTCTTTTCAACGCTGATATCAGAAACAGTTGTTTACTCGAAGAATGGACGATAGATATCAAACACAGTGGTGCAATTTAGTTCGGTGGAGGCACCGCGACGATTTTCATGCCGTTTGGTGGAACGTGCTTCTGTATTTTTCTGCATCTGTACTGCAGTTTAAGTTTAATATTTCGGAAACGAGAGCGTTACATTTGAAGTGTAAGGATTAAAGGGGTCATACATTTTTGCCGGCTGAGAGAGTAGTTTTGCCATACAAATGAAACACAAGTTTCTGCATTACTCGAGAATTAATCAAGTAAATGAAACGAAATTTGGCATGTGAAGATTTTAGCGTGCAATAAATTATTCTATGGTGGTTGGACGCTCCTCCCCCTCTCTAAGGGGGAGCTGCCATACAAATGAAAGACAAATTTCTGCATTACTTGAGAATTAATCCAGCAAATGGAGCCTAATTTGGAATGTGAGGATTCTTGGGTACGAGAAATGTTTCTATGATGGTATGACACCCTGTCCTCATCTAGAAAGGAGAGGGGTTCCATAAAAATAATGCACATATTCTAACCAAACATGACAATTGAAAAATTTCGGAAAACTCTGAAGGAAAATGGGAAAATTCGAAAAATTCAATTCGCATGTATTCTACAATTTCATTCGACACTTCTCCCCCCTCTCTAAAGAAGGAAGTGGGGTGGTTAGTTTGCATAACTCGAGAACTAATCAAGCAAATTGAACCAAATTTGGCATATGGAGGTGTCAGGGAACATTAAATGTTACTATGGTGGTTTGACACACCTACCCACTCTCTAAGGGATAGGGGGCTGCCATACATATAAAACCCAACTTCTGCATATCTCGATAAGGAATCAAGCAAAAGGAGCCAAATTTTGGGCAGGGCGAGTACAAAAGGGTTAAAAAAGTTTTGTTATAGACCGGCTAAAAATTAGTATTCTTAAATTTTCTTGAAATCGACTTTAACTAATTGTCTTAAAACTGAAATTTAGCTAAACATTGTAAATTTCACCAGCTTTTTTGGGTAAGCCGAGTTTTGTCGATTTTTTTTGTTGGTTCAATGAAACAACTAACTGTGGTAATGGAAATCCGACGTGCCTTACGATTTTAGTCTTATCAATGCCCTAGATTCGTGGAGGAAGGGGTGTGATAACTACTAACTGCTACTTTCTTAATTATTTTCTAACTTCCAGTACACTTTTAATAATACAGATATTATTATGTTTAATCACAATGGAACAGGGTGACCTAATTTTTTTTACTTAATTTATTTTATAATTTTTAGTTTAGTCATTCCATTAGATACCGATGATGAGGAGATCGAAATAAAATACATAGTAGACCATTTCATAATCCACTGTTTTTCACTGGTCGAGCATTTTCATTTGATACCCATATTGATGAGGTATTGGAAAAACTATAGATGGGTTATACCTATGATATAACCGCAAGGTTGACGTAGGACTGCCGTTGGCTTAGTAATCAATTGTATTTCTTCAATTAGCAATAATCCCACCTCGGATGATCCTCATTGGGTACGATATCGCCGCTGCGCAGTGCTATCTTTTGTGTATTGATTAAATTATTGATTAAAATAGTGAAAGAATGAAACTATTTACGAATTCAATTGCAAACAAATCTCAATTTATGTCAATTCATGCATTATGGTAGAAGTTATCGCAGCAAATAGTTATCAACATGTTGCCTAATCATCAAACGGTATGCCTAGAAGTTCAGTGAGCTGGCGACACGAAGCGATATCTCCCAATGCAGTCTTGAATAATCGAGCCAAAGCGTTGAATTTGTACCCGCTTTTGTAGACCGTGATAGCAAAACGAATTCTGGAGTGTAAAAATGTTTGCGGGTATAAAAGTATTGCCGAATGTATCTGCAATGCTGATTCTCCCAACTTCTTGGTTTCGGAATCTGTATTGGGAAAACACATTTCGGTTTGCAAAAATGCAAGCGAGTACAAAAATAGTCGTAATTTGCATCTTTCCCCAGGCTTCATGGTTTTGAAGTCTGTGTTAGGGAAACATCCATCCATTCCAGCGATCGTACCTCAATCGTTGCGCAATCGTAATTTTCGATTTCCGAGCGGCACTCGCTTATATCCCGATTGATGTGATTTCAATAGCCTGTTTTTAAAGCAATTTTAGGGCTATTGAAATAAGTTTTTGGATCTAAAAGTAACAAGCATATAACGCGTAGACATTTTATCTTTCGAATGAAGTTTTGTCATACCATTTCGTTCAGTTGTTTCGGAGCTATTAATGCTCAAAATCTCGTTCTCGGGCGTAACGCTTTCGTTTTCGAAACTTTGAACTAACACCCCAGTATAGCAATGAAAGACGTAGTCCTACGTCAAAAAAGTTGTATCACCATTTTGTGGTAGCCATTTTGGGTTTGCATTTTTCATAAATAACTGTGTTCTACTAGTTAAGCCCTTTCATTTGGTACCCATATTGATCGGGTTCTGGAAAAAAGTAATCCGCCATTTTGTAGCAGTCACCATCTTGGATTTTTGAGATCATGTAAAATGCAGTTTTATAATATCAGCAGAGATAAATATGTGTGTAGATCATGCTTCATATTTTTCAATTTTTCGATATTTGGTTCAATGAAATATACAGTTCCCTCCATTTTAATAAATTGATAGGAAGTGTCTAAATCGATTGATGCGAATATCTCGCGAATCCATAGAGTCGATACGATCCCGACAAGGCCCTTGCAGCCAAATGGTGCACCAAGACTCAAGCCCAACCGCCTGCCATGTTTTGGATTTACTTTGAATATCCCCATACAGAGAAATCGAAAAAAATTTCTTTACGAACAAATTTTAGATCGACTCTTACAAAACTTTTAAATTCTTATCCTTTATATCTGTACAAAGCGCGCGCGACGCTCAAACTTTTTTAGACTATTTTTTTCAACTAGGGTGAATGATCTTGGTTTGTCCGATTTAGGGTGTTTTCAGGCAACTATTAATTTGCAAATCGATTTTTTTTCTTGAACATCATATATAATCAAAGTTTGGGTTTATTGAAAAACCCCAGTCTCTAGTTGCTAATACTACCATAAGGCGTGAAAATTATCCAATTTTTTATGTTTTTTAACGATTTTCTGTTCACATAAGGATATCCGTTCGTATGAAACTTCGTCAGTCAAGATCGTTGTCAAAAAAAACTTTTGGCTGTTAGAAAAATACAGCTTTATAGTGTGAAATACAGTTTCTCTTAAACTCTGCTAGCGTTGTTGCACGTTTAATATGTATTGGCATCGAGTTGGAAACAGTTGCTCTTTTAAAATATAGTGAATTTTGAGAAGAACATGTTAAGAAATGTGGTGTTCTTATTTCACCCGCGTTTCTAGTACGAGGGTCGTTTAAAAAATAAGTTTCAGTGCCTCAGAACTCGCGGAAAAATAAAGTTAGGACAAAAAACAAGGTGTTTTTCGTAATCTAACGAATCGTAGACCGCCGAATGCCTGTTTCATCACCGGGAATAAGTGATAGTCGCTAGGGCCGAGGTCTGGGGAGTAAGGAGGATGCTCGAACACAGTCCATTTAATTTTTTTTTTTCAATTGCTCTTGAGTTACGCGAGCAGGATGAGACCGCGCATTATCGTGGATGGTGAACAGTCCTTTCGTCAATAAACCTGGCCTTTTGTTCTTAATCGGTCCAAAATTTCACAATAGTACAGTGATGAAACAGGCGTTCGGCGGTCAACGATTCGATAACACTGAAGAAATTCGTGACGCAGTTACATCGCACTTCAAAAAGTTGGACGCTTCGCACTTCGCGCTCGTGCCACGTTATGAAAAATGCCTCGAACGTTACGGCGATTATGTAGAAGAATAGACGATAAATTGTAGATTTCGAAAATCACCTTGTTTTTTGTCCTAACTTTATTTTTCCGCAATTCCTGAGGCACTGAAATTAATTTTTTGAACGACCTTCGTATTATATCTCCGTTATATCTTCGTCATGACTCACAAATACTGGTAAGCATGTTATACAAAATAACATACATGGTACAGAAATATAAGATTAATAAGAGCGAGCGAAACAAAAGACGAATAAGCTTTCCGCATACTTTGCCACATACACGGCGCAGACCGAGATAGATATTGTTCTCCTTCATGCGCTCATTTTTTACTCTTAGAAAACACTCCCCAAATTCATTTTATGATCAGGTGCTATATTATCACGTATTTGCTGAACAACTGCTGAAGCATCATTAGCCATGTGGATAGTGTGGTCGTGTAAAATAGTTTTGCATTCCAGCCGGCCTTGGCCGGCCTTGGTTGACGTCGTATGGACTTTTTTGGCACAATCCCAAACATAAAATAAGTAAAAAAAAAAAACTTTTTAAGTCAAACGGTTTAATTGTGATTAAACATAATAATGTACTAAAAGCTAGAAAACAATTAGGCAAGTAGCAGTTAGCAGTTATCACACCTCTACTTAATTAGTCTAGGGCATTGATAAGACTAAAATAAAATCGAGGGACATATGATGAAGTCGCTAATTGTGGATAATGGAAATCCAACGTGCCCCAGGATTTTATTTTAGTCTTATCAATGCCCTAGACTAATGAAGGAGAGGTGTGATAACTGCTAAATGCTACTTGCCTAATTATTTTATAGCTACATTATTATGTTAAATCACAATTAAACCGTTTAACTTAAAAAGTTTTTTTACTTATTTTATTTTCTAGTTTTTAGTACATTATATGTTTCATTAGAATACTTCTATACAATAAAACCATTGTACTGTATTTTATCAGTCAAAAATTTCATTTGATACCGATATTGAGTGGATTCCAGCAAATACATAGTGTGTTCTCCAAGTCAAGTTCGTTCGTTTGATACACATATCTCAATCAACCTTTTTTTGAGATGAAATGGAATCAACTATTTTGTAGCGGCGGCCAAATTGGATTTTTCAAGATAAGCAGTTTTAAAATGACAGCAGAGATAAAGGTATTTTATAAATTCGGTCAGTTCCTATTGTTCAAATTTATATTGATGTGGGACAACCCTACAGACATTCAAACATACATACGAACAGTTCAAGCTAAATAATACCGATTTATAAGGTAATTTGCTATTTTGTGATTGCGGCCATCTTGGATTTGGATTTTTCATGATCTACTGTGATCTACTATTCAAGCCCTTTCATTTGATACCCATATTAATCGGGTTTTGAAAATATATGCAGCCCGCCATTTGATAGTGGCAGCCATCATAGATTTGCATTTTTCATAAATAACCGTGTTCTACTAGTCAAGCTAGTAGTGATTTAATTCATTTGATACCCATAATAATAGGGTTTTGAGAAAATATGTAGTTCACCATTTTGTATTGATACCCATACTAATGAGGTCTTGAGAAAATATAAATAAATTATTTTATTCTACAAACGCTGTTATCTCGATATTTGCATTTCATTGGCCAAAGACAAATGGGAAGAACAAAAGTCTAGATGAGGAGAGATGATTGATTCGTATAGCTGTATTTTGCCGCAAATAGTTGAATCGTTTCTCGACATAAAATTCCATACTTCTTGGGAATTTTCTTGATGACATTGTCAATGTGAGTATTGAACTTACGTTTGTCATCGATCAATCGTGACGTGATTCAATTTCCCGGACGCGATCAACTGTCTTATCATCAGTCACAATAGACACGCTTATACTTCAATCATCTACTTAAAGAACGCAAATCTCAATTCAAGTATAAAACGACATCACATACATTCTTAGCTGCAATGAATAACACAGTATCATCAGCAAAAAGATACAGAATACATTTGGTGTCTCAACTATGTCGAAAACACGATAACATGAATGGTATAAGCCATTCGAAGACGGCCGAGAAGAAAAGAACGATTTTTCACGTCAAGACCACGTCATCGACGAAATACAAAGAATGGTGTTCGAAAATCGTCATTTGAGTTTGAGATAGCAAGCCCGTGAATTTAATGTCTCCCATGAGATCGTTCATCATATTTTGGTTGATGTTCTGGGCATGAGAATAGTCGCACAATTCCTGAATACAGCTATAAAAAGTGTTTAGATGACTGGATTGTTCGATGGAAAATGTATATTGCTATTGTAATCGTGCCATTAGCTTATCAATCGTTTAGGTATATAAAGAAAGCCAAACAGTGACTTTTAATATAATTTATAATATTTTGAAAATCAAAATCGGTTGTTTTAAATTATTGGTTGATTGGGTTTCAACTATTGAACACTTTTGGTGTCCATTTGGAAGTATTAAATTAATACGGTGTGGCTTAGAGGATGGCATCGATCGAACTCATAATTTCAGGTGGAGTGCAAAATTTGAATCAATGTATAAAGCTTCGTGGTTAAAGAATTAAAAATGTTGATAAAGGTCTTCAATCTCTTAGACACCACAGCACAGTCTGTAGAGAGAATTCCGTCAACGGGATGATATAAAAATCATTTTGGGTCACGCATCTCCATCAAAATGGAAGATTTATTTTTTTTTTTGAATTTCAGCATCAACGTCAGAACTGATAATTCTCACTGTAAAACAATTTCGATGTTATTTGTGTCATATCGTCTGCTCTCTGACAGGATTAAGACGAGCATGTTCAATTGGACTGCCTCAGATAACTCCAAAAACGTCTCGGGTTTCGCTTTTATTTATTGAAATATAAAGGCGATTTTTGATGCCACCGAATCGCCCCGCTTGAGAGAGACCAATCTCCGCAGGAATATGGCTACTGCTGCTGCGCTTCACATAAGCGGATTAATTGGGACGCGATCGTTTATATCTTCATCCAAATACCCTCAAAGAGGAGATTTATGTCACCGGAAAATATCAGCGTCTGTAGAGAGACTGATGTAGTCTGTCATTCCAGGGAATCGGTAATGGTTTAAAAATTTATCTTGTAACTTCTTTTAGTGCACTTGTGAGTACTAGCTAAATAGATAGCTATCGATAGTCGTAAGCTTTCCATAAATCAATTTGTCTTAATCAAGTAATTAATAATCTGCAGTAATTAGCATACAGCAATGAATAATTGTTTTCTCCGAGGTAGCATCACGTTGCCCAAAACCAGGATTTTGAAACGCAATACCCGTCACGCCCTTCTCACTCGTGGATTATCTGAACAGTGCCAAGGAACGTCAAGTGCCCCATCTAGTGGCTACTCGCAAACTAATTAGTCACACTCAGGGCGAGGAGTTGTAAAACTTGTTTACACAATTTTACTCGATTGTGCCGTTGAAGCTTCCCAGTTGAAGAGAGCCCAGTAGATTAAACTGGCTGGCTCAATTGTGTTTTACTTAGCCACAGAACACCCTTCTGATGAATGGTGAATTACCGGATCTGAATTAAAATTTTACAACCGCGCAAAAGGCATGTTGGCGATTGTTGATTCTCTGCTGCTCGCGTTGGGATCCATTGTTACCGTCACGCGAAAAAACCAAAACCGCAATATTCGGCATCTTCAAACGAGTGAAATCTCGCGCCTCGAGGCGAAGAACAAAATCTTGCAATTATATCCAAGTGGGTACCAACGTACCAACGCTCTCGCAACTCTCACCTCTGGCCGCTGGCGAAATCAGAGATGGACGTCAGGATCATAAATCTTCCGAGTTTCGTCAGAATTTTCATGCGTTCATCTCCCATTCCGAACGGGACGAGATGAGCAAACATAATATTTCGAGTGTGTGTATGCTAGATGACTACTGGGTGGACACAGAGCACACTTCCACGTTACGAAAGAGAGCAAACTGACCAGAAAAAAAGGTAATGACGCTCGATGATATAACCAATTTGTATTCAATCATTTTGCATATGTTAACTGTTTCCCAACGAAACAAGCACGCCATCCTCGGCTCCTCTCGGGCATTAAAACGATCCACAAAAAATGAAAAATTGCCTCATTTCCACGCCTTCTGCACCGAAAGATCATCTCTCGAACAAACGACCTGGTGACATTCGATGGCCTGTTGAACTTTTCCGAAAACTTACCCCTCCGGAGTGCACAGAGCAAGAAAAAAGTACCACAGCATTACTCCCCGAGTTGGCTGCCGCCAGCTTCGCTACGCCCGAGATCCGCAAATGAAGAAGAAAAAAAATCTAAAAAAGGAGCGCAACTTTAGCCCCAGAGACAGCTACCAACTTTTACGATCGTGTCATCTTTTTGCTGCTCCCCTTCGTCCAACCGGGTTGTGTTCTTCTTTTCTGCCCACATTCCACGAGAGCCCGTGGAAAGATGGGAAAGATTTTTTACTGCTTCCACCATACCAACTCCGATGGTATGTGATTTCTACCTTTATGTGCAATCAGATTAAATGGCTTACTTTAGCCGGTGACAATGTTGTAGATTTTTGTGCCGGGTTCTCGGCGGGGCGATGGTTACGGCAGGCGTATCTCGCGTGTTCTCGTGTACTTGGCAGCCAGCCGTTGACAGTGCCTCCCATAAGGTGTTTATTTGCGGCACTTGACACATGTGGTATTTATGAGACAGAGGGCGTGGGAGGAAAATTCGGGATCGATCAGAGGGTGAGATTTTTTTTTCGCGTTTGTATTTTTTGACGTAGGACTACGTCTTTCATTTCTATACTGGGGTGTAAGTTCAAAGTTTCGAAAACGAAAGCGTTACGCCAGAGAACGAGATTTTGAGCGCTAGTAGCTCCTTAACAACCAAACGAAGTGGTATGATAAACACTTCATTCGAAAGATAAAATGTCTACGCGTTATATACTTGTTACTTTTTCATCCAAAAACTTGTTTCAATAGTCTTAAAGTTGCTTTGAAAACATACTATTGAAATCACCAATCGGTATAAAAGCGAGCCACGCTCGGAAATCCACTCAGTTACAATTGAACAGCGATTGGAGCATGTGGTCGCTGTTGTGGCGAAGCTAACTTCGTTCATCATGAAAGCGCTGATGAACGGTTTTATCAAGAGCCTGTTTGTGCACCGTATGATACGAACACGTATGTTAGGGATGTGGAAAAATTGTCTTCAGAAACTTTATCTCATTTGAAAACCGGACATCCCGAATGGTTCGACATTCCTGTTGTTCGCACTTGGACGAGGGAGAAGAATAAGAAACCGACTGGACAACATCATTGCTGGACGAGTTGGTCGGCGAGGGATCGAGTGCCTTTCTCAAGGCAATGAGAGTGGAGGTGTAGTGCTGGAAGAGTGAAGTTTTCCAAGGGCCTTTTTCAAGGCTAGAGACGAATGAACTGAAAAAGTTTGAAGTCTCTATAATTCATTACCTGACCTGACCTGACCAAAATGCATTCAGTATGTTTAGAATTGTGAGGGAGCGCAGGAGGGCAGAAAAAAAGGCATTGTTACGACCAGCATCGAAAATTGTTTCTGCTTGGAGCAGCCGCCACAAACACACACGCGCGCTACTCTTTTTGTTTGGTGGTTATCGAGTTAGCATTAACCACTAGCGGGAATCGTGCGACGAGAAGAAACCGAAAAGATGTCATCATTGCTGAAAAATAATCTGCCAGTTCTCCTTAGAATTGTAAATTACATTCAAGCGAAAGAGTTAATTTTATTTTTTTTTCTATCCATATAATACTGCTAACAAATACATTTTGTTTCGTGATTTTTCAATCAAGTGCATTTAACAGGGAAGCTTCTGAAGATTATTCTTCTTCTTAAGTAGAACATTTTTGTATTCAATATTGGATGTATAAAATGAAATATTCTATCATTCATTAATTCAGAATGGATTCAGATGCAACTTCAAACAAATGATCACAAATCAACGATAGTCCTACGTCAACCTTGCGGTTATACCACAGATATAACCCACTTCCTGTTTTTTTCTTTTTTCCAAAGACTTTCTGAGGCATTCTGTGGGTTTTGACGAAAAGAGTAAATTTTACATTGAATAGTTGTTGCCGGGGTGCTTTTGTGAGCTTACCTATCTGTGCTGTCAATAAGGTCGCACTTATGCATCGATGAGTTACAATATTCCATATATTTGGTTCTGCTAATCAAACGCAGCATTCGTTCTTCTTCTTTTTTAACTGAGGATAAAGCTTCTTACTTTTTTAAATGAGGATAAATAACCAATTCGTGATTACTTGCGAAAAAATGCGATTCCACCCGAAAAACCATTGCCATTACATTGCATCTCTGTTCTCGAGTTTTGCTTCAAGCAACACCTTTGGCAATTCATTTTATATGTATACAAGCTGACCCGGCAAACTCCGAAATTTGTTTTTTGTTATCAATACCTTCAAACATTCACTTTTTCTTACTATGAGCAAGTTCATGGGTTCTGTTCATTGTTCATGGAACTGTTCATTGATTGATCTTCTATTCGACCCCGTTGTATTTACCTTTTACTATAAAATTCCTAGTATTTCCAACAAAACTCATCATTATTCTAACAGATTATTTTCAGACACAACTCTCGTTCAAGATTTTTCAACCACTTGCAAATAACATGTTTCTCCGTTACATGGAATAAATGTTTTATACAGAAAACTAGCTGGCCCGGCAAACTTCGTACCGCCCAAAATTTGTTTTTGTTATCAATACCTTCAAACATGCACGTTTTCTTATTAAGCGCAAGTTCATGAGTCCAATCGCAGAACTGTTCAATGATTGATCTTCTAATCGACCCCGTTGAATTTACCTTTCACTAAAAAAATTGCTAGTACTTCTACCAAAAAACATCATTATAATATCAGATTATTTTGTATGGCAGCCCCCCTTAGAGAAGAGGGAGGAGTATCTAACCACCGTAAAAACATTTATTGCACGCTAAAACCTCCACATGCCAAATTTGATTTCATTTGCTTGATTAATTCTCGAGTAATGCAGAAATTTGTGTTTCATTTGTATGGCAGCCCCCCCTTAGAGAGGGGGGTGGGGAGTCTAACCATCATAGGAACATTTATTGCATCCTAAAACCTCCATATACTTAATTTGGTTCCATTTGCTTGAGTAATTCTCGAGTAATGCAGAAATTTGGGTTTAATTTGTATGGCAGCCCACTTCTTAAAGGGGGGGGGGGGGGAGGTTGGAGAGTCTAATCATCATAGAAACATTTATTGCACCCTGAAATTTCATTATGCCTAATTTGGTTCCATTTTCTTTATTAATTCCTCTGTAATGCAGAAATTTGTGTTTCATTTGTATGGCAGCCCACCCTTAGAGAGGGGAAGGAGTATCTAACTACCGTAAAAACATTCATTGCACCCTAAAACCTCCGCTTGCCAAATTTGGTTTCATTTGCTTGATTAATTCTCGAGTAATGCAGGAATTTGTGTTATATTTGTATGGCAGCCCCCCCTTAGAGAGAGGGGTGGAGAATCTAACCACCATAGAAACATTAATTGCACCATAAAACCTCAATATGCCTAATTAGGTTTCATTTGCTTGATTAATTCCCGAGTAATGTAGAAATTTGTGTTTGATTTGTATGGCAGCCCTCCTTAGAGAGAGGGAGAGGTCTCAAACTATCACGAAAACCTTCCCCGGGCCCAAAAACCCCTACACACCAATTTTCATGTTGATCGGTTCAGTAGTTTCCGAGTCCAGTAGAATCAGAGAGACAGACAGACAGACAGCCAGAAATCTATTTTGATATATACAGGGAAATTTCGATATAACGTACCCTCGTTATAACGTACCCTCGATATAACGTACTCGATATAACGTACATTTTACTTCGATATAACGTACACATTTCCAAAGTGTGAAGGAAAATCTTTTTCAATGCTTTTTTTCTGATAGAACAATGAATTATCCATATTGTGATGCTAAAACAAGTTTTGTGCCTTCAATCAATTCCGACATACAGCTGGTTTTGTGATTCCGGATTCTAAATGAATCCAGATTTAATAAACAGTACGAAGGGAAACATCATGAGAAAGGCTGGCTTCGTCTTCTGATTGAAGTTATTCATTAACTTTACTAAAACAGCAACACAATAATGTATTATAGACTACGTTTGTGAGTACTTTATTATGCTTCGATATAACGTACAATTCGATACAACGCACAATTTTGAAAGTGAAATGCACGTTATATCGAAGTTTACCTGTATATATATATATATATATATATATATATATATATATATATATATATATATATATATATAGATATATATATATATATATATATATATATATATATATATATATATATATATAAATATAGATTGAGTAGAATATTTTTTTAGGAATTTTATGGAGTGAATGATACCAAGAATAAACCTTGAATGTACTAGTTTCGTTTTTTATAACGGAGATTTCGATGGCGAAGCAACTTTCCAAAGAAGATTATGATGTTTTGAAATCTTATCATAAAATTAACCACATTACAGATACATTTTCTGTTTGACAATTATCATAGCTCAAACGGTTTCAATATAGAATTCTTACTTTTTCGGTTTTCACGTATTGTTCATCGTAGAAAAAAATCCTTTCGACTTGTGCGGTATTACCAGGCAGACACAAAATATAATCAGTCAGCTTCACGAATTCCTCACACTCTAGAAATTTGTTTTTCGTTTCTGAAAATATTTGCGCCTTATGAATCGTAATTGGCATGGAATCTTTGCTCTACCTGTTTATCTGAATAATTTTAATTCGTTTAATCATTTTTCACTCACCAAACGAAATGTTTTCATCTATATGAACAGGAAGTTTATTACTAATGCAACTTTGAATCTCAGACCATTCCGGAGTGGACTGGAATAAAAACCATTTATTCTACAGTTTTAGGGAATTTAATTTCTTGTATACACTTTCATTGGCTAGTATTTTAAAAAGAAATACTAAATTTTCTTCGTGTTTCTAATTCTAAAAAAAATATGAAAAATTACAATCAACTCCAGCAACATTCTCCCTCAACGGGTTTCCAAATAGATCGCCTAGTACAACAATATATTTTGTAAAAAAAAAAAATTAAATGCAGCCCGTCAAAAATACTAAGCCTCTCGATAAAAGGTCAGAATAAAAGAATCGTGTGTTACTATGCTCAGGCAATTTTGTATAATATTCACCGATGAAATCACATTTTCTTTTACAATTATTCTACATGAATACGAAAACATTGAGGATAATTTTAAATCTAAATTTCAATCAGATGCTCATTCGAATAAATGTGTTGAAAATAATGACATTGGAATAAATATTTTTTGTTCTATACTGTATACTCAAAACACGGTACAGATTGATAAAAAGACGGGACAATCAAAATAGGTCCAAAAACGGTACTGTTCCGTTAAAAACGGCACGTTTGGTCAGCCTATCCCGGGATAAAAGTGGAGACAAAGTGCAGCGCATGTGAAGCATGCTTTCAGTGGCGGGAACTGTGTTCTTCGGTGGAAAACTGAAAATTAATGTTTGTTCCACAACGGTTGCTGTCGCCGCCATCTCACTATCGATGTTCGGTTCGAATTTTCTGTTGCCGTTCTGCGAAAGATGCTGCATAGTATTATGCATAGATTGTTCCCTTGAGGAAATGGTGTTTTAGAGAGCGTTGATGACATAAGTTTTTTAATAGATACTGAAAAACTACCATTTAATAAGTTGAGTGTTTCAGTTTCACTCTTGACAGCGAGCAATCAACATGCACATGTTGAGAGTTAATTTGTCAATTTGTTCAAATTGGTTTTTTATTGTTTTGTGAATCACTCGTGCACCTCTGTGCAAGCATTCATTGATCGAGCCTTATCAGTGCTATTTGTACTAGAGAATTCATGCCTAACCCCTAGCGTACGATTTAATTTTCGAAAAAACGGACCAAAAGTAAACGCTTTGATGGGTCACGCATCTAGTAATTTCACTACTCTGGGGAGCGTCTTAGCGCCTTGTTATATGCAAGCGCACCACGAGAGAGACTCGATGTTGTACGTTTTGTCACGATAATTTCACAGCGAGTGAGATTCGATGTTGTACGCGAAAGGGTTTAATTGCTGAAATGTTTATTTTCTCTGGCAATCATTTCGTCATCCTACGTCGACAATGCGGTCGTGTCTTGGACACCACTCTTCTTATTTTATATTGTAACCCAACATTATGAGTGGGAATATCAGAAAATTTATAGAGAATAGGTAAAGTTAGGGCCACAACAACGTGCCTCAAATACTTCAGTAACCTCGAATAAAATTTTCCTTCAAATTTAAGCAATTTCAAACTGTTTTCTGGTCTGTTTCTCGCGTAAATCCGAATCTGAATCCATCTCCAGATGCCAATCGTCATCGCGGATAGGTTTGGGAAAAGTATGTACACTGAGAACGTTGGGAAAAATTGAATATATTCAGATGGACCCTGTTGAAAATTCTTCGTTTTTTATCCCATTTGATTATTAATTTTTTTTGTTCCTAAATGGTCACTTTTAGGGTATAACATAAAAAATCCACTTCATGGTTTATTTACAAAAAAAAACAAAAAAAAAGACGGGTGGGTAATGTCGAGGACATAACCGGAGTGACGTAGGACTATACAAAGGGGACAGCTTTTGCTAAATATATATTTTAAATATATTGTTTTATTTTCTTCTCCTGCGTGAGACTTTGGGGGTTCTGAAAAAACCTTTGGTGTTGTGTTTTTGCGTTTTTTTTACAAACTTGATTCTTGATTTTTTTCTGTAGGCTTTGTACTTATTAAATGTTCAACACCGAGCATCTTTCGGCGAATGCATATATCGTACAATCAAAATGATGGCTGTGATAGGGAATGCATAGGTGGTCATTAGCTAATTCACTATCATATATTTCACTATTGAGTACATTACCGTACCTTAAACTGTGGTTTCGGAGACGAATGAATTGTAAGATTTGTAGTCTCCGCAAACAAAGTAAATAAAAATAAAAAAGAACTGAGGTTTTGGGGACGAACTCTACGATCTTTCGAGAAATAAACGAGTTATAAGCGTTCTGAAAAACCAACAGTATATATAGGGACGGATGACCTTCGGATTAAAGTCCTTTAAAATAAGAACAGAGCAGCAGGAAATACATAGCTCATCATGTTGCTCCTTAGTTATTTTTCTATACAATGCAGATGTAACGTCAGTCAATTTTCAACATCAGTTATCAACCAAAGGAAGCAGTTCTTGCTACCGAGAAAATTCGTTAATGCCATCCTGCATACAATGTGTTGTAATTTGAAGCCACTTTTAATTCGGAAACCATGCATGGGTTTGTGAAAACTGAATGATCAATTTAAAAGACCCCAACCACCAATAAGTTCAAGAACAAGCATAAACAAAATAAATCAGTTTATATTATATGTCATATTATGTCACTTTAGAATGTATTGGTATTGTGAAAAACTTTTAATAACTCTTCTTTGAAAGGTTTTATGGCCCTGAAAAGCGCCGTGTTTTACGGTGACTGGTTTTGCCACCAAAGCAGTCTGTATAAACAAACTTTTTCCTTCTTCTACCTGCTGCCGTTTTGCGATTGCGTGTGCCACTCGCTGAAACTAGTTGTTACCACCTAACCGAATGTGCTCTGTTCTGTAGGCGGGTTTTCTTATTGTCGTGAGCAGCTTTGAAAGCCAACTCGAGCACTCTGACGGCCGAAACTCTATAATCGCTGTTAGGTATACTGGTGCTCCGGCACCAATCCGTTCGGCCTAGTTACCCTTGCGGAGCAATCAGTGAATGCGACCAACAGGGAACTGGAGACCTGCAGGGTTCGAGTGAGACTATGACTTTCCCTTAACTTGTCCTCCTTTGTTACGTCCACACGTCCACGTTGCTGCTTGTTTTCTTTATATGATGTGATGCGATGCGATGTTAAACGATGCCGTACAACCACACTGGTTTACGGTTTGAAAGAAAATGAGATATTTTTTTGAGGTCCGCGCGTTTTGTACTCTAGCAGTACACACTCACAGGATAGAGACAAAGACTCAGCCAAAGGGGCTAGTCCAACGAGACGAACGAATGAGCGTTAAAAGGCAGCGATGGCAAAAAAAATACATTCATTACGATTTGTTCGTTCGTTGGATTCACATGCAGGCTAAAAAGGGTCCTTTTCAGGATCACAAAATTATCTTCAATCTAAAGAGTTTATTGTTTTGTTATCACTCGATATCCCCATCTTGTTCGGCTAAACCTTTCTGTTTAGCGATTGCGTTTGCCATTCGCCACAGCTTTCACAGTTGGAAAATTTCCAGCTTGTGACATATTGTACAGTAAATTACATTCAATGGCACGTCGCATTACCACCACTCAGTGTCGGATTGGAGGTAATTTTAACCTGTAATTGAACATTTGCGATGACAGTGGTACATTGTCGACTTTCAATGTGGGGTCATAATTTGGACCCCGAACTCTATGTTTACAAAAATGTCCAACTAAATATGTCGCATTACATGTCCGTCCAATTAGCTAAATGTCGAACTAATTGTAAATTACTGTACTTTCAATCTGGAAACAATTTAAGAATTGGTGAAAATTGAATAATCAGGAAAGTCCCCAACTATCAATAAGCTCAGCCAGAACAACTGCCAAAATCACATACTCATCATATCCTGGCAAACAAATTATGAAAAAACCAATTTGTGTTTTATTATTATTTTGGATATTGTTTTAGAAAGCATTGAACTGTATTTCCTAAACTCTTTTTTGGAAGGTTTAATGGCCCTGAAAAGCGCCTTGTTTTATGAAATGGTTCCAATTTAGAAAACTTAGTACTCGTGGTTTTGAAAAAAACCATTTCGAACGCCCTCGATGCCGCCTTGTTCTGGATTTGCCACCAAAGCAGTTTGTATAAAGAACAAACTTTTTTCTTCTGCTACCTGCTGCCGTTTTGCGATTGTGTTTTCCACTCGCCACTCGCTGCATCTGCCTGTTGTTGTCTTGATGTCCACCGAACCGAATGTGGTCTGTTCTGAATGCGGGTTTTCTTATCGTCGCGAGCAGCTTTGCCAGCCTGCCTGCCCTCCTTTACCATGTCCAGACATGGCTGCTTGGGTTGGTTTGTTGATGTGTTGTGATGCGAACCGATGTGGTGTACGGTTTGAATGAGAATGATCGTTACGGTGGTGGTGGTGGTTTTGTATTATAGAGACTTTAAACTTTTTAGTTCATTCGTCTCTAGCCTTGAGAAAGGCCCTTGGAACTCTACTCTAACTCCTGCATTACACCTCCGCCCCCATTGCCTTGAGAAAGGCACTCGATCCCTCGCCGTCCAGCTCGTCCAGCAACGATGTTTTCCAGTCGGTGTCCACACAAAGAATGATCGTTACGGCAGCGGAGCGGGGATTTTTAAGCTGACTCACTGGCTCGAGAATTACGCATGTGTGAGACTGCGCCCAATGTTTCGTTCATTTTTTTTCTTTTTCCTTTCCTATCGTGCTTCATCCTATTTCGCTGCTGCTCTGGTTGCCCGTTTTGATCGGTACGATTTGAGGAGCACAAAATGGACCAATCAAAAATGGGCACATAGTGCATTTGGACAATGCTTGATATTTCACAATTATTCAATTATTTATCTCAAGAAAAATTAAATGTTATTCGTTATGATAGATGCGTAGATATATTTCCTATCAATTGATGCAAAAACCTTTGCGATCTATTGAGAAATGCTCGAGTTATAAGCGTTCCAAATCTTGCATTTTTTCCTACTTGTTCAGTGCCTAGATTTCCATTTCACCCCCTATATCTTCCGGTTAGACGTAGTCCTACGTCAACAAATAAAACCAAATAACGAAAATCGTGTCAGATGTGAACAACCAGCTGTCAAAACCGAGGGGTGCATCGATAAGAAAACACGGTAAAACAAATTTACGCAAGTGGATTTTTTTAATGTTATACCCTAAAAGTACAAAAGAAAGGAACAAAAAGAACAAATGTAATTTTTTGTTTTTGTAAAAAAAATCAACGATACTAAAATGGCAAAATGGACTATTAATTATCTACTTTTACGTAGTATTGACTGGAATACCGAAAAGTTAGGAAAAACTTTTAATATAGGAACACTTTGATTTCAAATGGGGGTGGATTTGTTTTTGTGCCCATCGTTGTACACTTTTATCGTATCGGTTCTTCTTCTTGAATGGCGTTAACGTTCCCTGTGGAACTTTTGCCGTCTCATCGTATGCATTATCTAGCGTCATTTTTTAATACTTATTTGAGATTTCTTAAGCCAAATAACACGCCTTGAATGTATTCCGAGGGGCAAGCTCTAGAATACGCGTGACCACAGTGCAAGTCGAAGGAAATTTCTCTGACGAAAAATCCCCCGGCCAGAACGGGAATCGAACCCGAACCCCTGGCATGATAATGTGAGACGCTAACCACTCGGCCACGGGTGCACTTATCGTATCGGTATATATGGTAAATTACACAATAGCAATTTCAGCGTAAGAATATTCCTTCTGTTCCATTGTTTAGTTGGATTAGACAGTGGAGTCAGTTTGGTATGACCATTGTTGTGTTTATTAAGGAAAGGGTGGTAAAGACGGACACCTTAAATTAACGTTGATTTTTTCCGTGAATTTCACAAAAATATATAGCAATCTCACCACAAACTGATAGTCGAGGTCTCTTTTTATTATAAAATTTGTTTTTAAGGCAGAAATTTGGCAAAATGAATGTGTCCGACATCTTTCATAATCGTGTAAAGTTGGTTTAAATCTATTAAATCTGGTATCATATAATATTATTGACAATAATTACAAAAATAAAAAAAAATAAGTCTTGATTAATATGTTGTCTGTACTTAGCACTTTTCAACGTCATACTTAATTAGGCTTCAAATATTTTAATAAAATAAACTTTAAACATAAGTTTGATATGTTTTAGAATGATTCTATTGCAAAGCATAACCTGCCAGGAAATGTAATGGACCCGACAGACGCATGGATAAGCATGAAATGGAGTGAATAAAAATTACTACAGTTTCATTAACATGGATTTATTAGTTTTCAAACTCATACTATGTATTAGAAATTGGTTTTGGTTGTCACCCGCAATTTTGTGAGATCGATATCTCCAACATTCGGATCCTAGCTCATCTCAGAAGATTTTCATCTTCTATCATCTAAGATTTACAAACAGCCGTGATCCGGCTTCACATCTCATGGGCAAAACAAACTTTTTCCACATTTGGGTTTTACCCAAGCTGTGGCGTTTCTGTGGACCACTTCACAAGCCCTGGCAATTAAACTGTCATCTCGTTCACACCGTTGTGTTTCATTTTTCGAAGAATTTTGCGCTCATCATATGGTTTCGGGGTTACCTTGTATTTTCGAGAATAATGATGTGAACTTTTGGTTTTCGTCCGTCAGCTTGCGCGAACATGGAGCGCCTGCGATTATGGAAACTCTCATTGTTTCGACACCCTCCTCCACCGGTGCGAGATCACGGGGGCACAGTGGCCTGGGTAATTGAGTCATGTCCATGCGAGTCTCCCAGCCGCGTACTGACCCGCATTAAGTGGCTTCCATGTGTCCCATGCAATCAGGGCTAGCGAAAATCGTCATTTTGTCAAGCCGAAAATGCCACCAGGCAGACTCACCAGGCTGGGGGAATTGCGTAACGAAACCTTGGTTACACCCAAAACAGCACGCGAAAACTGGCCCTTATGGGAATGACCCCAAAAAAAGCTGAAGAAAAGATGACCAAATTGACGAAATAAGTGGAAAATGTAGCTCGAAACCGGTCGTAAATAAGCACACCGCACCATCGGAGCGAAATTAATAACCGTGTAATAATCATTGGAACGGATACTTCTCTTCGATTCATGGCAGTTCCCTTCTTCTACTTCGCGCGCGCGAAACAGAATGAGAAATTGCGAATCGCAATTGTTTTCCAATTCCATCCATGACCATTTCACTTTCATTCATATGTCTTATCCCATCGCGACCCATCACCCACCGCTTTGAGTTTCCATGTCAATTTCGAGCTACTTTTCTGCAATTTATGCGCCGCGTACTTTACCCGCCAGAAAGCGAACCGATTGCAAAACTGTTGTCAAGATGCGAAATGCCACCAGATATGCATGAGAGAAGTTACGCCGCGATTAACAACCGCAGATGCTTTGATCTATCTATCTTCCAGCGGGCGGCGATCTTTCTCCCTCGTGCCCAGATGTGTGTGAGTGTAGAAGGGTTCTGCGGACCGGCCGCCGATTTGGACCAAACAGACAACCGGTGGATTGGCGAACGAACGGACGAACGGACGGACGGATGAATGGATGGATGAAACGTGCTCGCACACAGTTTCCCCTGGCGTGGGAGATTTCAGCCGATGATGACTGGCTGATTTGCGATGAACTTTATGGGCCCGGCACGACTCTCCACGCGGCCGGCTACGGAGCTAGAATTCGTTATGACCGGCAGTGTCGGAGCGCGATTATGCAAATCAGATGCTCCCCCCCACCCAGGGGTGAGTGACCTGGAGGAAACAAATCGCCGTGATCTACGCGGGCTCCAATAAAGTAATGAAATCTAATCTAAACGATATAAATCGAAAGCAAATGCAGATCACGAAGATAGACGAGGATATGGGGGATTTGTTTGTTTGTTTACGCTTCGCGCGGATGAAGAAAGGCAAAATGAATATGAAAGAACTCCTCATTAATACACTGCGTTTCACAACTATAGAACCACTTTGACTTTTTCTGAGTGTCCAGAGATATGTAAGAAGTCGATTGAATTGAAGTATATAGTGTAGGACATAATAACTATCTTTATTTATTAGACTGGCCATTTGAACTTCATTGTTGTGTCCATGCGCGAAACATTTGAAAAACTAAAATTTCAGTGTTTCATAACTATTGAACCAGATGGAAAAACTCTCACTCCTTTACAAAATTAACGTCAATTTCACATGAAATATATTATTTTACTAATTCGTAGGTCATCTTTAGTTCTCAATCAGTTCAAATATCTCATTTGGGGTGTTTTCGACTAAGCTGCGCCATGTTGTAGTGTGTATCACTTTCTACACAGAGGATACTGCTCGTTTAAGCTCTCCAAATCACTTATACTGCTTGTAAGCTGCATCTACTATTCGTACGATCACTTCTCATCTCGTTCTTGATAGGGATTTGATCTGGTAAATAAGCTGGCCAGTCCAGAGTTTGAAGCCCTTATACGTTAAACGTATTAAAAATACGGGTCATTAATTTGTCCTGTATTTTTTATTTTTGACGTAGAGCTACGTCTTTCATTAAGAAAACAGGTCACGTTTTTATGAAATAAAGTTAACGTTAATATCTATTTTTGCCGCGAACGGATTTTGACGATTTTCGCACCAAGCAAATCGAAAATTTCCTAAGATTTGTTTTTTATGCTATATATTACAATCTCCTGGTGTATAAGTGGTTCAAATTGATGAAAACTAGCAGCATTTATTTCCCATACATTTGTTCTGCTCATTTGTGAGCTCCCCCACCCATGACGTCAATAACGAGCAACTAATCGGCGATTAACGATGGGGGTTGATTTAAAGTCTCCGTGAACAAAGAAGAGAAGAAGAAGAAGAAGAAGAAAACGAATGAGAAAATTTGCCTAGAGCATGAATATTCGAGGCAAACTTTCAGTTTCGTTCTAGATACGAAGCAATGAGTATCGGTTGGTCTTCCTTGTTTCGCGTCATCACATGTCTTCGTTTCGAATTAAGTTTTGGACGCGACCAAATTAATTACTAGCTGATATCTCTAGCATCGCAATCATTACATCAAACTGATGCTATTGATGACAGCTCATTCGCTATCCAACTCTTGACGAGTAAAGTTCAGTGTCGGTATTGTGCGTTGCCACTTTTGCTATTGTGCTATTGGTACGAGTGAATCGTGTACGAGTGAAGGTCATTGCTGTCCGCTTTCGACCTGACCTTTTGTGAAGTGGAACGAAGGAGCAAAGGAAGCAGCGCTCTTGCAGCGAGCCGGATTGCGGCTGTTGAACTGATTCGGCATAACGGGATCGCCATCGCGTGACTGTCGCAAACGGGATTCATCATCACGTGGCTGCGTAAGCTATTCTTGCGCTATTGTGTTGTCTCCGTAGCGCGTAGCCTCTGTCTCTCCCTGATTAGGGCAGTAGAGCGCATTATTGGAACAACTTATATATTAAGGTACACATATTTATTATTAATATTATTATTCAATTCATTTGTTCATTGTTTAATATTATTATCATAATTTTTTTTTTGCTATTTTTTTTAAGATTATTGTTAAAATCAATAATAATTTAGAAATAAGACAGAAATTTTTGTAAAATGGAGAATAGTGGAGGATCTCCAGAGATGGAGATCTCCGATAATGAATCTCATACAAGATCTGGGAAAAAACATAAACGAGTCCCTCATAAGGAAGAGATTTCTTCTGGGGACGAATCCGCTCATCCTACCAAGCCCCCCTCTAAGAAAATTGCAAGCCTCCCTTCTCAACCCACTGTTACTTCCACTCCCCCTCTCCCATCATCGATTTCGCTTCCCCCTTCTGATGCTTCCGATCCAACCCAATCCTCGTCCTCGTCCTCATCCTCATCCTCGTCCTCGTCCTCGTCCTCGTCTTCCCCCTCTGTTGTCTCCGCTCCACGTGTCAGAGTTTATCCAGAAGATGCACCTGGAACTGGCCCTTGGGTTGTTTTCCTCCGGCCAAAACCGGCCAAAAGGAAAAAACCTTAACGTGATTCAGATCATGAAAGATCTGGCCAGATACACTTCTGTATCTGAAATTCGCAGGGTTAGACCGAACAAATTGCGAGTTGTCGTGAATGAACGGAAACACGCAAACGAGATTGTTGCTGATCAACATTTCACTCTCGAATATCGAACATTTATACCCTCCCATAACGTAGAAATTGAGGGGGTGATAACTGAAACGGGTCTGACGAGCGAACAAATAAAAGCAGAAGGAAAAGGCAAGTTCAAGAAGCTCCCCTCAATGGAAGTGAAAATCTTGGACTGTCGCCAACTCGGGAAACTTTCCCATGATGGGGACCAAACTAAATTTACGCCGTCCGACTCGTTTCGAGTCACCTTTGCTGGTGCCGCTCTCCCTGACTACGTTATGGTGGACAAATTGAGACTACCTGTGCGACTCTTCGTGCCAAAGCCCATGACTTGCAACAAATGCAAGTCAGTTGGTCACACTTCGGATTATTGTGCCAACAAGGAGCGCTGCGCCACTTGCGGAGATCAACATGAGGGGAAATCCTGCAGTGCGACTGAGCATAAATGTCGATATTGCGGGGGATCCCCACACGAGCTCTCAGTTTGTGAAAATTACAAGAGTCGCTGGGAGAAACAGAAGCGCTCTTTAAAGGAACGCTCGAAGCGCACATTTGCGGAAATTTTGAAGGGCGCTTCGCCCCTGACCCAACAACAAGAACAACCAATCTCAACACACAATACCTTTTCCACGTTGCCAGTTGATGAAATGGAAGCGGACACAGCTAGCGGGGGCACACCGTTTATTTTCAAAGGGAATCCCCGGCGCAAAAATGTGACCACTCCCAAAGTTCAAGAACAAGTCCCCACGGTTATATCCTCTGTTAGCTTGCCTAAAAAATCGAGTGCAGCGGACAAACAAAACCAGGTTCCTCCTGGCATCCGTGGGAATATTTCATCTTCGAACGACCCAGCACTCGAGGGGACATCAAAAACTCCAACTGTCCCTGTTTCGCCGTCAAGCTCAACTTCCCAATCGGGATTTATAAAGTTGTCTTACCTTTTGGATCAAATCTTCACGTGTTTTAATGTTTCCGACTCCATCAGAACCCTTGTCATCTCAATGCTTCCAGTATTAAAGACAATTTTGCAACAATTGATACAAACATGGCCCCTCCTTGCAATGATTATCTCTCTTGATGTCTAATTCAAATAGAGAGGTCGGAGATATCACTGTTTTACAGTGGAATTGTCGTAGTCTTATCCCTAAATTGGATACATTCAAATTTTTAATTCATAACTTCAATTGTGATGTTTTTGCTCTGTCCGAAACTTGGCTTTCATCGCGAGATGATATCCCTTTCCACGATTTTAATATTATACGCTTGGACCGTGATGATAGATACGGAGGGGTGCTTTTGGGGATCAATAAGTGCCACTCATTTTTTAGAATTGACCTTCCACCTATTGGAGGGATCGAAGCTGTTGCTTGTCATGCAAACATTAGAGGCAAAGACCTCTGTATTGTCAGCTTGTATTGGCCTCCGAGAGCTGCGGTTAGCCGCAAACAACTTGATGACATGTGCTCACTCCTTCCTGAGCCACGATTGATCTTGGGAGATTTCAACTCTCACGGAACTGCCTGGGGGGAACAGTACGACGACAATCGTTCATTGTTGATATATGACCTTTGTAACTACTTCAATATGACCGTTTTGAACACTGGGGAAACAACACGTGTGCCTAAACCTCCTGCTAACCCAAGTGCTCTTGACCTCTCGCTTTGCTCGAATTCACTATCGTTAGATTGCAAGTGGAATGTAATCCACAACCCCAACGGTAGTGATCACTTGCCAATCAAAATTTCCATCACCATAGGGTCGAATTCTTCTGAATCTATAAACATGGCATATGACCTCACAAGACACATTGACTGGAAAAAATATGCGGACGCGATTGCTCTAGCCATCAATTCCAGAGATGGTTTACCTCCATTGGAGGAGTATAACTTCCTTTCTCGTTTGATCTATGACAGCGCGGTTCGCGCTCAAACGAAACCCATCCCAGGTTCCACCATTTCCCGAAGGCCTCCCAATCTATGGTGGAATAGCCAATGTTCCAAGCTTTATGTAGAAAAATCGAATGCATTTAAAGCTTTTCGGAAACGTGGAACCCCTGAAAATTTTCAAACGTATTTAGCCCTTGAAGATCAATTTAAAACTTAATCAAAGGGAAAAAACGTGCTTATTGGCGAAATTCGTGGGAGGTTTGTCACGAGAAACGTCAATGAAAAAATTATGGAAAGTGGCTCGAAACATGAGAAATCGCTCTTCAACGAATGAAAGCGAAGAATATTCACATCGATGGATTTTTAATTTTGCACGGAAGGTTTGTCCTGATTCCGCTCCTGTGCAAAAAATTGTTCGAGATATACCACAAGGTAGGTGCGATCTTGATTCCGAGTTTTCGATGGTAGAATTCTCTCTTGCTCTGCTCTCATGTAACAATTCTGCTCCGGGATCGGATAGAATTAAGTTCAACTTGCTGAAAAACCTCCCTGATGTGGCGAAACATCGCTTGTTGAATTTATTCAATCGGTTTCTGGAGAATAATATTGTTCCAGATGATTGGAGACAAGTACGAGTTATAGCTATTCAAAAACCCGGAAAACCCGCGTCCGACTTCAATTCGTACCGCCCAATAGCAATGCTGTCTTGTATACGGAAATTGTTGGAGAAAATGATCTTGTCTCGCCTTGATCGATGGGTTGAAACGAATGGCCTGCTCTCAGATACACAATATGGGTTCCGCAGGGGCAAGGGGACGAATGATTGTCTTGCGTTGCTTTCTTCAGAAATTCAAATGGCTTACGCCGAAAAAAAAACAAATGGCTTCAGTATTCTTGGACATAAAGGGGGCCTTTGATTCTGTTTCAATAGAGGTTTTGTCGGATAAATTACACTCTCGGGGTCTGCCGCCTCTATTGAATAATATGTTATATAACTTGCTTTGTGAGAAACATTTGAACTTTTCTCACGGAGATTCGGCAGTAAGTCGGTTCTCTTACATGGGCCTCCCCCAGGGCTCATGTTTAAGCCCCCTTTTGTACAACTTCTATGTAAGCGACATCGACAATTGCCTTACACAAAATTGCAGCTTAAGACAACTTACAGATGATGGAGTGGTGTCTGTCGTAGGATCAAACGAATCCGACCTGCAAGGACCCTTACAAGATACTTTGAACAATTTTTCAACCTGGGCCATTGGGCCATAGGGATCGAATTCTCCACGGAGAAAACAGAGATGGTGGTTTTTTTCTAGGAAGCATAGACCAGCAAAACCAAAGCTTCAACTTTTGGGTAAACCGATCACTCATGCTATGTCATTCAAGTATCTTGGGGTCTGGTTCGACTCCAAATGTATTTGGGGGCCCATATTAGGTATCTGAGTAAAAAATGCCAACAAAGAATAAACTTTCTCCGTACAATTACCGGCACCTGGTGGGGAGCTCATCCCGAAGATCTTATAATGTTGTATCGAACAACTATTCTCTCAGTGATGGAGTATGGCAGTTTCTGTTTTCAATCAGCTGCCAAAACCGGAAAAGCACTCGCCGTACTTCCTTGAGAGAATACGAGAAATTTTGAGTGCTTTATCCAGACGCTGTTATGTCATTACCTTTATCTGGGTCCCTTCACATTGCTCCATTCCGGGTAATGAGAGGGCTGACTCATTAGCAAAGGTAGGTGCAATTGAAGGCGATATTTATCAGCGTCAAATCGCCTTCAATGAATTTTATTCTTTAGTCCGCAAAAATACCATCGCTAACTGGCAACGCAAGTGGAATGAAGATGAATTGGGCCGGTGGTTTCACTCGATTATCCCTAAGGTTAGCCTCAAACCGTGGTTCAAAAGTCTGGACTTGAGTCGGGACTTTATTCGCACCTTCTCCCGACTCATGTCCAATCACTGTTCGTTAGATGCACTACTCTTCCGTTTCAATCTTGCCAGCAGCAATCTCTGCGTTTGTGGCCAAGGTTATCACGACATCGAGCACATTGTTTGGTCGTGCGAGGTGTATCTGGTCGCCAGATCGAATTTAGAAAACTCCCTTCGGGCCCGAGGAAGACAGCCCAATGTGCCGGTGAGAGATGTGTTGGCTCGGTTAGACCTTGATTACATGTCCCATATATATGTTTTCCTTAAAGCTAGAGATCTTCGTGTGTGATTGCCCCTACATCCTTATACCCTCCTTTCCTTCCTTTGCGGGTAATTCGTCCCCTTGCTATAAATAGTAGAATAAGTTGAAATGTAAATTCACTATAGATATACGAATAGATTTATAAATTGAGTGTTCATCAACATTGTTACAATTTCCTTATATCCCATCCTTCTCCTAAAAATATGTCACCCTCCTGAACTCGAGTACACCGCAAGTAATCGGTTTTCCACCTTACTAACCATAGATGTAAGAAAATTGTTTATATATATATATATATATATATATATATATATATATATATATATATATAGTTTTAAAATTATATTTAAGCATTCGGCTCCTTTAAACTTAAGTAACTGAGCATGTAAAAATAAACGAATTAAAAAAAAAAAAGATGACAGCTAAGCTAATCGTGACCGGAAATATTGATAGAAAGGGCTTCTGTTGAGAAGAGCGCGGAGAACTTGAACAAAATAACAGCGTAGTTCTACGTCAACAATGGGGTCGTGTCTTGGACCCAACCTCCTATAATTTTTTTTTCTTTAAGGTGACCATTTTCATTTTAGGGTGGTTCGAGAATTTTATTTTTCTCTCTTCTTCCAAAAATTATTTTTTTTCAAAAATTCACAACTTCTAAACCACTGAATCGATCAAGATGATCGACATATCAAATTGAAGCCTATTAGCTAATTTCTATCGGAAAGCCAGAGGACTGTGGAACTATCGGCCCTCGCATTCAATTGGAAATTGTTTTTTTGCTTTTTCCAGCAGGCAGAGAAACCTAAATAAAAAATCATTCAGGGGAGCTTTCGTTGCTATCTGCTCTTTGATGGTCCTTGTTCATTCAATTTTTCTCCACCAAATGAACTTCACGGCATATTGAAATGATCCCTCTCTCAGACTGAATTCGTTTCTCTCTCGGTGGGTGGGAGAACAATGGCCATTAATGGTGTAACTACGTGTTTTGCATCAGAAATTAAGTTTTCGTTTCACTTTATATGGATGTTACAATAAGATTGCGTGCGCGGGGAACGAGGTACATGTCGGGTTGGAGTGGTGGAGTTTAGTCAGGTTGTATGGAGAGTCAGATTTGCATTCATTCGCCACGCCAATTAGAGCAACCATTTGCACCAACTGGAAATGAATTGACGAGCGTTAATAGCAAGGATAACTGATAAATCAGTCATGTTTGGCAGCGGATGCGTTCGTTATGAATCAGTGGCAAGAGAGAGGAAGACGTTTATGAAGATAGTCCTGCTCGAAGCTAAGCGATTGAGAGGGGAATTAATTTTCATGTTTCGTTTTTGAAAACGTTGGACCATGATCCGGAGTAATAAAAATCAAATGGTTTTTATATTTTTTTATGGTCAAAGCATGGTTTATTGAATAGGGGTTTCAGATTTTGGACTGGTCTGGACTTCTTTACGAGATCAAAACCCTAGCAAGAGCTTATAAGGAGTGATCGTACGAATAGTAGATGCAGCTTACAAGCAGTATGAGTGATTTGAAGAGCTTAAACGAGCAGTAACCTCTGCTTAGAATGAGATACAAACTACAACATGGCACAGCTTGGTCAAAACCACCCCGAATGGGTTACTTGAGCTGACTGAGAACTAAAGATGACCTACAAATTAGAAATTTATTGTAATTCATGTGAAATTGATGTTCATTTCGTAAAGAAGTGAGAGTTTTTCTATCTGGTTCTATAGTTATGAAACACTGGAATTTTTCTTTTTTGAATGTTTCGCGCCTAACACAACAATAAAGTTCAAATGACCAGTCTTTTTTTATGAAGATAGTTGTTGTATCCTACACTATATACTTCAATTTAACCGACTTCTTACATATCTCTGGAAACTCTGAAAAAATGAGTGGTTCTATAGTTGTAGTGTAGATAACACGCATGTACAGCCTTCGAGTCCTTATTTTAATACTAATACTCTCTTACTCCTGTCAGCTCGTCGGCTTTCAGGCTAGGGGTTCTGCTGTCTGTGCATAGTGCTTCGACGAAAAGCTGCTTGTCAAAAGCCGTTGTCCTCCACTTCCGCTCACAGGTTCTTGTTCTTCGTACCACCTCAGGGTTCCGTTGGCCGACACTATACAAAATTGCCTGGTGATCACTATGTGTGTATCCCTCCGACACTCTCCACTTCGTGTTTGCCACCAGTGATGGACTGCAGAAAGTTACATCGATGATGGATTCACGACCATCCTTTCGAAAGGTGCTGCTGGTGCCTACGTTTAGAAGTGCGACGTCTAGTTTTGCGAAGGCTTCTAGTAGACTGTACCCTCTGGCGTTGGTACATCTGCTTCCCCATTCCTCAGCCCAAGCGCTGAAGTCTCTTCTGATGATGACTGGTTTTCGGCCGATGACCTTATCTATAAGTACGTCCAGCATCTGGTGAAACTGTTCCGCTGACCATCTAGGCGGTGCGTAGCAACTACACATAAAGACTCCGTTGATTTTCGCAATCACGAAACCTTCCTGTGAGCTCTCTACCACTTCTTGGATGGAGTACCTTCCCATCACCAATAATGCCGCCTGCTTTATCAGCCACCCAGTTACCGTTGTCGCGAGGAACTCGATACGGCTCTGCGATCATTGCAACGTCGCACTTAGTTTCCATTGTTGACTGCCACAATAGTTGCTGTGCTATGTCGCAATGATTGAGGTTGATCTGGGTAACATCCATTACTTCGAAACCGACATCGCCCTTTTGTACTCCGGACATTTGAAGCTACCTGTCACATGGCTGTTTCCTTCCTCATCCTTGCACAGCATGCATTTCGGTTGCTTAGTGCAGTCTCTAGCAACGTCACCCTCCACGCCGCACTTCCTGCACAGTTTGGATCTGTCGGGGCTTCTACATTTCCTCGCCTGGTGACCGAAGCCCATACATTGGAAACATCTCTCCATATGCTTGGTCACACGAGGGGTAACTTTCAACAGGCACACGGACCACCCCACTTTTATTTTGCCCTTCTTCACCATTTTGGTCGCAGCGTCTCTCGACAGCCGTATCGAGGCCGTTTGTGTCTCACTGTACGCCTTTCTCAACCGGATTGTCATCGGTACCCCACCAAGGTCACATTGTGACTGCAACGCAGTTTGCTGTTCCTCCGCCGTCGTGATCTCGTCCAGATACCGGCATTCGATGGTTGACTCCTGGGGGAGCGCTCTTACTTTCGCCTTCTCGCCTAACGGGTGTTAAATAAAAAATGAGAATTTTTTCAATCACATATAAAAATTTTTATTTTCTTTCATCGATTTCAGTATTTTTTATTAATAACATAATGTATTTTCTTCAAAAAAATGTCAGTGAATGTTTGAGTAAGGGCCGTGGTCTGCTGTTCGACGCAACTTTGTCGCGATGCTCTCACAAGAACGTTGTACGGCACTTACGTCCATTTTCCGGATACAATTCCGGATTCTTGTAGTCAGTTGCTTCGTGTCCTTGGCCCTCCAATTGTTTTTATACACTAGGGCACTGAGTGAGCCAAAGAAATCCTCTATTGGGCGGCACTGGAGCAAGTTTGTTGGGTTACGATCTTTCGGCACGAACAGTATCTTTTTCTCCTCAAGATACGCCACCGTCTTCTTGGCGTAATGGGAAGACGCCTTGTCCGGCCAGAATACGTACTTCCCATCCGCGTGTTGCTCGTTTAGGAACGGCAGCAGGATTTTATCGAGGCACTCTTCTCGATAGATTTGTTGGTTGATTGCCAGACCGCTCGGCTTAAACCAAGGGTTTGAAATGCCCCGGTCGGAAATGGCGATGTACAACATAACCTTTTTTTCAAACTTGTGTTTGAACTTGTATTTCACTTTAGGCGGTGTGGATGACTTGTCGCTGGAGTAGTAATTATCATTTCCTGGAATATGCGTTTTGGACAGCGGAAAATAGCTTTCGTCGTCCAGAACGAAAGACGTCCCGCGATATTTTTTGGTCATCCACCGACACTGTGATTTAACCGTCTCAATCTGCTCCTCCGTGTACTCCGGCGACCTCATCTTCTTCCTGCAGACGATTCCTTCCATCTTAAGGGTCCGATGGATCAATACGTGGGAGCAGCCATATTTCCGACCGGCGTCACGCAGGCTGGTTGCGTCCTTGTTGTCAAACAGCTTCTTTAACGATGTCTTCCTCTGCTTCGTCATTATCGTCACCGGACGACCACTTCCGACCTTCCGCTCTACGTTCAGGGAACCCAGGATACGATATACCGTACTGACAGGTACATTTTCTTCCTTAAAATGTGCCACCGTGAACTTTTTTCCTTGCTGGAAATGCGTTTCGTAGAACCGTACAATGCGTTCGCGGAACACGTGCTGTTTCGATGCCATCTTTGCTTTGACTAAATTAAACTAGCAAAACCAAACACGCCTACTGTTTCTAGGGAGCTCTTTATTTGAGTTACTGAGAGGTATTGAAAAAAATCTCATTTTTTATTTAACACCCGTTATAAGTATTGATGACATTAGAAGCGCATCACTGACAGAGCTAACGGCTATCCCAAAGATCGAGTTTGAGAAGTATTTCGAGGTTTGGAAGAAGCACTGGCACAGTTTAATGATGACTTTTTCGAACGTAGACGTATGAACAATGTTTTTCAAAAAGCAACAATTCCCGTGGTGTTCTGAACATGAGTTTTACACTTTTCAGCAGATCTTCTATTTAAACAAAATTTGACAGTTCCTGATTACGAATTGCAAATATGGCATGTAAAAGTTTCTCACGCAACTAAACATATCCGGGAGATGGTTGAATTTTAGGCATAACATGTTCGAGCATGGGATGTTTTGTGAATTTATTGAAACATCCGCATTCACACAACATTCTTTGAGTTTGGATGAACTTTCAATTTTGATCGTGAAGATTCTCATGAAGATAAACGGGAGGAGAGAAAAAATCGCTCGTTAGATCACTTGTTGCTGTTATTCTTAAACGTTGTCTAAATTTGGAGGAGTCCACCTTTTATCGTAGATGACCTTCGAATTATAAATAACATGACTCGTGGATGGTAATAGAAATGAGAATATGTTATCTGACGCACATTCATTCCATGTCATTAAATAACACGTATAAATTTTAGAACGTCTGTCTTTGACAGACATGGAAGATCGATCGTGTTTGGAAATTCCATGATTTGCATGAATCGAAAGGTTAACTAGTCTAATTTTTCGACACACAAAAAATCCCATCATCTGTGGGACTCCCAAGAGCCTGATGACATGATGCGCCCGATTTTTTTTTCCAGCGAGGTTGTCCGAAATTTCCGGGATCGGTTCAAAGTTTTATTGTTTTGCAACAGATCAAGGTCGGCTGTTAAATGTAGAGCTTGAGTGCAAGCTAAACAAATAAAAGCGCTCGATAATACCGAATCATAGTCCAATTAATGACCACCATAAAGGGTATTCAACAGGGAACCAGCTCTGAAACGTTGTAGGAACAATGGTCGGCAGAGAGCGCTAATACTCAATCTATGGTCTTTTCTTTTGTCTGGGAAATCACCTCTCGTTTCGGGGGGCTTTTTATTTGACACAGAAAACATACGGATGTATCTTAATGGCCATACGATCTGTTATCCGTTTTGCTCGCGACAGAATTCCCAGGCTATTTGAAAGTAATAAATTGAATGAGAATCTTAGTATAAATGAATTGTTTCTTTCTGACAGCAAACTTGTTTGCTATTACGTAATTTGGTGACAGTCCATGACATTTCGTAGCATTTTCTTGTCTCCATAGATTGAGACTTTTTGAGGTTTCCGCAAGCACATCTTGATTGATGCGAACACATTCATGCGTTAATGCGCTAATAATTGGGATTCATTAAAAATTCTTTGAAGACTATTAACTTGATTGACCGCCGAATCTATTCGAGAATTTTAAAATCATCGCTTAAAATCCCATCAATCGTTGTAATCATCGTACAAGGTTGGCTTTCGCATCTTCTCTTTGAACTCTGCTCGCCGGGGAAGCGATATTTGCGTTTGCAGCAGCGCGCAATGGTTTCGTGTTTCCTACCTTAGCATATTTACCGAAAATTAGTGCTGATAATTATGGTCCAACTGTCCCAGAGCTGGTTTAATCGAACCTTAATCAAATTTCATGTGTGACATTTGATATCTCCTTGAAGGAGCAAGGTTTTCGGTTTTTCCATAGCACTAGCACTAAAGCTGTTAATTAACTGAATGCCAATGATTTTTGGAGAACTTCAACTGGTGTCATCGGAAGCCGTTAGAAGTTCTGTTTGCACAGAACCGGTCTCGACGCGAAACGGTGAATTACCTGACTGCACGATTTCGTAATTCAATGTACGACTGCAGCTGACCGTAAAAACGGGGCTACAAATTTGTCATCAATAATAATCCAACTTGCCGATGAATAAATCTCCCATTGCTGCAAATATCAATATTTACATAAACCATACTTTTAATTCATTGTAACATTTAATTAAGCACATAATACCCCGACCGCAACCTCTACGCGAGTAATCCCTTGTTTGTGAGGTATTCGAATTGACGTTTGGTTTGGGTCCCTCGGTGAAGGTGGAGCGACAAACGGTTGGGAAGGTCTCAGCGGTCCATCGCGTACCAAATAGCTACTGCTTTTGTGGCGGCTGCGCACAGATTTCCAAGTGATAAAATCGGCTATAAAAATGGTTTTACCGTCGAAGACGTCAAAGCGTTCTTTCACACATTTGAGCCCCGCGTTGGTCTGACAGTTGTTGCCCTTCGTTTGTTGCACGACGCGGGTTCAGTCAGCTAAATTTGGCTGCATCCGATGGTTAATCGTCGGTTGCAAAAACGACGCGTTGGGCACACCATCCCATTGGCGTTCGGAACAGCGCAGCGGTTGACGCAATTTGTCGCCACGCGGTGTCAAAATCGACGGTTCAAACGGAACACTTTTCTAAATCACCACCCAAAGCAGCAGTGAAACTGCTCGTGCGAAATCATAAATCGCGACGAGTGTCATCGAATGGGGCCGTTTGACTAATCCGATATATTGGCCGTATATTTATGGTTTCCTGGAAGACCATTCTATTATTTTCAAGTTTCAAGTTTCGTTCCGGTTTTTGAGCTTTGCAGATCCATGTGTAAGAACGTGGTCTTTCGGCACTGGAGAGTATTTTTGAGACGTCACTAATTATTAAGATGCTTTATCTTTCTCGGTTTATTCGAAGAAGTTCAATAATACTAGAAATGCTAGAGAAACTACAAACATGTCTTTTTTCAAAGTTAATAAAATATTTAAATTCTAAATTAAAAATCAGACAACTCAGTACACCAATAATAAATATCTTTGAAAATCAATCTAAGTGGCATTAGGGTTAACATGAAAAAAACGGGTTTTTTTCACTCTAACTTTTATATTTGAAACTCTACATCAAAATTGTCTTCGTACGACTTTTTCTCTCGTCTATAACTCAGCGTACAAAAACGTTCCAATTTGATTTTGCTATAGAAACCGATAATTGACGTTCTGACCTATCGTCCACATTGTCAAATATGCTGGGAATGTGTTTGCAGATAAGTTATGATCGAAAGAGAAAGTCGATGAAGAGAAATTAACGTCGAGATAACTGTAAATCTTGACGAGTAATGCCATTTTAAGACATTTGGCATCAAATTTGTTTTTTGAGAACCTCGATTTTCGGTGATGTTTCGTTTTTCAAAAAAAAAAAACTCAAATTTTAACGTTTGTGACACCAGTAAATGAAGTCAGAGTGAGATAATATTTTGCATAAGGTATATTATCGTTCAAATCAACATTTCGTGTCACGTTCCGAATGAAAAATCGAGATAACTATTTTTATTGGCACCCAAAACCATACATTTCGTTTCGTCCTCCGAAACAAACCAGTCCCAGAATGCCGATTTTGGACAAACTTTTTTTTTCGAGATGACACTAGATCTCGACGTTTCATGCAATTTTAAGACGTTTGACATAAAAAAAATAAGTTCGAAAACCCCGATTTCCTTAACTCTCCCCTTGGGTGATTTTTCGATTTTCAAAAAACTCAAACTTTGACCGCTTTGCGCCAATCTCCCTTAAGTCCGATTGAGCTGAAATTCGGCATAGGGTGTTTTTTTCGAGTTGGTGAACATTTTTTATTATTTTCTTTTTGAAATTCGAGATGACCATTTTTATTGACACCCTGGCATGTACAGCGTAAAATGTTATCAATAATAGGAAAATGGCAGCGATTATCATGCAAGGGCTTACTAAGATCGACGTTACATCGTATCACAAAAAATGTAATATAAATAATCTTCAAGACTATAGATTGATTGATAGATTGAGCAGTAGAACCAATATGACTTGATGGTCTTGATAGTCTGCAAACGAACATTATTTCACCGAAAATTCTACTGCTCCCGAAGCCTGAGATTAAGACTATGAGCCCTATTATATAAATCGAGTCGAGGATTCGATACGATCACTATCACTATCACACCGAACAAAATCTCGTATTTTGTAAATCGAGATAATCTCGTTCCGAGCTCGAATTTCATGTGTTGTGATGGCATATATTTAGGCGTTTCTGAAATGTCTCATAAAGGAAAATATGAGGGACGCAAACCATAACGAGCAAAATTTTTATCGCATCGATTTCTATAATAGGGCTTTATAAAACAATGAAAAGAAGTCACAATACTTCATGATTTCAT
Source organism: Toxorhynchites rutilus septentrionalis (assembly GCF_029784135.1). Classification (NCBI taxonomy): domain Eukaryota; kingdom Metazoa; phylum Arthropoda; class Insecta; order Diptera; family Culicidae; genus Toxorhynchites; species Toxorhynchites rutilus. Next base: position 300,661,287 of record NC_073745.1, on the reverse strand, counting down.
GTGTATTTTAGCCAAAAAATATTACGAAATCGTAAGTATTTTCAATTTTTCTTTTGTTTCTTCACCATAAACTTCATATTCAATAGAATCAATGACGATATTTTTTTTTTGTTTACCGATCCACATATACTTTATCTATCATTCCACCCTGTTATATGTCACACTGATATTCATAATTCATTTTCAGTTAGACAGTTGAACTTGGTCATTCCTCGCTAACAACTTGATGGAGCTGGATGTGCTATTCATCACTCCTCAAGCATTGTTCTCGAAGTTTTTTTTTCTCTTCTCCTCAACGAGTTGGTTTTTTTTTCTTCTCGTGTGTTCTGTGGTGAATTAGTGCCCAAAGTGCCCAAAGCAGCCAGAACCGAGGAAGCAGCGCCTCTGCAGTGGTCTGGATCGGCGTCTGTAGTGGATCAATAACCATAACGGCATCGTCAACACGTGGTTGACGCTCAGTTGAGTACAACAATAACTTCTGCTATTGTGTTGTCTCCGTAGCGCGTGACTTTTGTGTCTCCCTTAATAGGGTAACAGAGCGCATATCGGAACAACAAATTTATGTGATTATTTTTATTTTATTTGAGTTTTTTTTTTATTTTTTTTTACAAGTGAGATAAAAAAATTGTAAAGATAATAATCGTTCGTTCTAAGAATGGAGGAGGGTGGGGGTCTAGACATGGACATTTCAGACTCCCCCTCGCTTGCTCAAGCAGGGTGTAGTAAGTCCCTTAAACGGACTCCTATGCCCGAAGATTCTTCTTCTGGGGACGAGTCAACTCATACTACGAAGCCCCCCCTCCAAAAAAAAGATTGCAAACCTTTCCCCTGATTCCTCCAATACTTCCACCCAATCATCGACATCCCTTCCCCCCTCTGATGTTACTGTCCCCACTCAAACCTTGTCCTCGAATTCCTCTCCTATTGTTTCCGCTCCCCGTGTCAGGGTTTATCCGGACGATGCGCCTGGCGCTGGTCCTTGGGTTGTTTTTTTCCGGCCCAAACCTAATGGTAAAGCCTTGAGGGTCGTACAGATTATGACAGATCTGAAAAGATACACCTCTGTTTCGGAAATTTGCAAAGTAAGACCGAACAAACTGCGAGTTGTCGTGACTAACCGAAAGGACGTGAACGATATTGTTGCTGATAAGCATTTCATCCTTGAATATCGAGTTTTTATTCCCTCCCATAACGTAGAAATTGGGGGCGTTATATCTGAAACGGGTCTGACGTGCAAAACTATAGAAAGTATGGGAGTTGGCAGGTTCAAGAGGCTTCCTTCGATGGAAGTCAAAATCTTGGAATGTCGCCAACTTGGAAAAGTTACCCAGGAAGGAGTAGAAAAGAAATTTACGCCGTACGACTCGTTTCGAGTCACTTTTGCTGGTGCTGCCCTCCCTGACTACGTTATGGTGGACAAATTGAGGCTGCCGGTGCGACTCTTCGTGCCAAAGCCCATGACTTGCAACAAATGCAAGTCAGTTGGTCATACAGCAGCTTATTGCGCCAACAAGGAGCGCTGTGCCACTTGCGGAGAGCAACATGAGGGGAAATCCTGCAGTGCGACTGAGCATAAGTGTCCATATTGCGGGGGATCCCCACACGTGCTCTCAGCTTGTGAAACTTACAAGAGTCGCTGGGATAAACAAAAGCGCTCTTTGAAGGAACGCTCGAAACGCACTTTCGCGGATATCTTAAAGGGCGCTTCCCCACTGGCTCAACAACAACCATTACCAACAAACAATGTCTTTGCTTCACTGCCAGTTGACGAATTGGAAGCGGATACAGCTAACGAGGGCACACCGTTTATTTTCAAAGAGAATTCCCGGCGCAAAAATGTGTCCACTCCCAAAGTTCAACGACAAGTCCCATCGGTGGTACCCCATGTTAGCTTGCCTAAAATATCGAGTGCAGCGGATAAGCAAAATCAGGTTCCTCCTGGCTTCCGTGGGAATAGTTCACCTTCGAACGACCCAGCACTCGAGGGGACATCAAAAACCCCAACTGTCCCTTTTTTTGCGTCCAGCTCAACTTCCCAATCGGGATTTATAAAGTTGACTGACCTTGTGGATCAAATCTTCCGTGTTTTAATGTTTCCGATTCCATCAGAACCATTGTCATCTCAATGCTTCCAGTACTAAAGACAATTTTGCAACAATTGATGCAAACATGGCCCCTCCTTGCAATGATTATCTCTCTTGATGTCTAATTTGAATAGAGAGGTCGGAGATATCACTGTTTTACAGTGGAATTGTCGTAGTCTTATCCCTAAATTGGATACATTCAAATTTTTAATTCATAAGTTCAATTGTGATGTTTTTGCTCTGTCCGAAACTTGGCTTTCTTCGCGAGATGATCTCTCTTTCCACGATTTTAATATTATACGCTTGGACCGTGATGACAGATACGGAGGGGTGCTATTGGGGATCAATAAGTGCCACTCATTTTTTCGAATTGACCTTCCACTTATTGGAGGGATCGAAGCTGTTGCTTGTCATGCAAACATTAAAGGCAAAGACCTCTGTATTGTCAGCTTATATTGGCCTCCGAGAGCTGCGGTTAGCCGCAAACAACTTGTTGACATGTGCTCACTCCTTCCTGAGCCACGATTGATCTTGGGAGACTTCAACTCTCACGGAACTGCCTGGGGGGAACAGTACGACGACAATCGTTCATTGTTGATATATGACCTTTGTAACTACTTCAATATGACCGTTTTGAACACTGGGGGAAACAACACGTGTGCCTAAACCTCCTGCTAACCCAAGTGCTCTTGACCTCTCGCTTTGCTCGAATTCACTATCGTTAGATTGCAAGTGGAATGTAATCCAGGATCCCAACGGTAGTGATCACTTGCCAATCAAAATTTCCATCACCATTGGGTCGAATTCTTCTGAATCTATAAACATGGCATATGACCTCACAAGACACATTGACTGGAAAAAATATGCGGACGCGATTACTCTAGCCATCAATTCCAGAGATGGTTTACCTCCATTGGAGGAGTATAACTTCCTTTCTCGTTTGATCCATGACAGCGCGGTTCGCGCTCAAACGAAACCCATCCCAGGTTCCACCATTCACCGAAGGCCTCCCAATCCATGGTGGGATAGCCAATGTTCAAAGCTTTATGTAGAAAAATCGAATGCATTTAAAGCTTTTCGGAAACGAGGAACCATTGACAATTTTCAAACGTATTTAGACCTTGAAAATCAATTTAAAAACTTGATCAAAGGTAAAAAACGTGCTTATTGGCGAAATTTCGTGGGAGGTTTGTCACGAGAAACGTCAATGAAAAAATTATGGAAAGTGGCTCGAAACATGAGAAATCGCTCTTCATCGAATGAAAGCGAAGAACATTCACATCGATGGATTTTTAATTTTGCACGAAAGGTTTGTCCCGATTTCGCTCCCGTGCAAAGAATTGTTCGAGATATACCACAAGATAGGTGCGATCTTGATTCCGAGTTTTCGATGGTAGAATTCTCTCTTGCTCTCCTTTCAAGTAACAATTCGGCTCCAGGATCGGATAGAATTAAGTTCAACTTGTTGAAAAACCTCCCCGATGTGGCCAAACATCGCTTGTTGAATTTATTCAATAAGTTTCTGGAGCATGATGTTGTTCCGGATGATTGGAGACAAGTACGAGTTATAGCTATTCAAAAACCCGGAAAACCCGCGTCCGACTTCAATTCGTACCGCCCAATAGCAATGCTGTCTTGTATACGGAAATTGTTGGAGAAAATGATCTTGTCTCGCCTTGATCGATGGGTTGAAACGAATGGCCTGCTCTCAGATACACAATATGGGTTCCGCAGGGGCAAGGGGACGAATGATTGTCTTGCGTTGCTTTCTTCAGAAATTCAAATGGCTTACGCCGAAAAAAAAACAAATGGCTTCAGTATTCTTGGACATAAAGGGGGCCTTTGATTCTGTTTCAATAGAGGTTTTGTCAGACAAATTACACTCTCGGGGTCTGCCGCCTCTATTGAATAATATGTTATATAACTTGCTTTGTGAGAAACATTTGAACTTTTCTCACGGAGATTCGGCAGTAAGTCGGTTCTCTTACATGGGCCTCCCCCAGGGCTCATGTTTAAGCCCCCTTTTGTACAACTTCTATGTAAGCGACATCGACAATTGCCTTACACAAAATTGCAGCCTAAGACAACTTACAGATGATGGAGTGGTGTCTGTCGTAGGATCAAACGAATCCGACCTGCAAGGACCCTTACAAGATACTTTGAACAATTTTTCAACCTGGGCCATTGGGCTAGGGATCGAATTCTCCACGGAGAAAACAGAGATGGTGGTTTTTTCTAGGAAGCATAAACCAACAAAACCAAAGCTTCAACTTTTGGGTAAACCGATCACTCATGCTATGTCATTCAAGTATCTTGGGGTCTGGTTCGACTCCAAATGTACTTGGGGGGTCCATATTAGGTATCTGAGTAAAAAATGTCAACAAAGAATAAACTTTCTCCGTACAATTACCGGCACCTGGTGGGGAGCCCATCCCGAAGATCTTATAATGTTGTATCGAACAACTATTCTCTCAGTGATGGAGTATGGCAGTTTCTGTTTTCAATCAGCTGCCAAAACACACCTCATTAAACTCGAGCGAATTCAGTATCTTTGTCTCCGTATTGCGTTGGGATGTATGCCCTCAACGCATACCATGAGTCTCGAGGTTTTGGCAGGCGTACTCCCACTAAAAGATCGCTTCAATTTATTATCTCTTCGGTTCCTCATCCGGTGTAAGGTTATGAACCCATTGGTGATCGGGAATTTTGAGCAGCTGATCGAGCTAAATTTTCGCTCCGGATTCATGAGTTCATATCATGAATTCATCTCCATGCAGGTTGATCCTTCTTCGTATATTCCCAACCGTGTTTGTTTTCCTGACTAATCAATTCCTCTGTGAATTTTGATCTGTCCATGAAACAGAATATCCATGGATATTCAGATTATCAACGATCGAGGATCGCTCCAACGATCTTCGATTCAATGTATGGGGGTATCAATTGTGATAATATGTACTTTACTGATGGGTCCTCTATGAATGAGTCCACAGGATTTGGAGTGTTCAACGAAATTTTTAGCACCTCCCACAGTCTTCAGAATCCTTGCTCAGTGTATATTGCTGAATTGGCAGCGATATACTGGGCGCTGGACAGCGTCGCCTCACGACCTGTTGAACACTATTACATTGTAACGGATAGTCTTAGCTCTGTCGAAGCAATCCGTTCAGTGAGGCCGGAAAAGCACTCGCCGTACTTCCTTGAGAGAATACGAGAAATTTTGAGTGCTTTATCCAGACGCTGTTATGTCATTACCTTTGTCTGGGTCCCTTCACATTGCTCAATTCCGGGTAATGAGAGGGCCGACTCATTAGCAAAGGTAGGTGCGATTGAAGGCGACATTTACCAGCGTCAAATCGCCTTCAATGAATTTTTTTCTTTAGTCCGTAAAAATACCATCGCTAACTGGCAACGCAAATGGAACGAAGATGAATTGGGCCGGTGGTTTCACTCGATTATCCCTAAGGCTAGCCTCAAACCGTGGTTCAAAAGTGTGGACTTGAGTCGGGACTTTATTCGCACCTTCTCCCGACTCATGTCCAATCACTGTTCGTTAGATGCGCTTCTCTTTCGTTTCAATCTTGCCAGCAACAATCTCTGCGTCTGTGGTCAAGGTTATCACGACATCGAGCATGTTGTTTGGTCGTGCGAGGTGTATCTTGTCGCCAGATCGAATTTAGAAAACTCCCTTCGGGCCCGAGGAAGACAGCCCAATGTACCGGTGAGAGATGTGTTGGCTCGGTTAGACCTTGATTACATGACCCAAATATATGTTTTCCTTAAAGCTATCGATCTTCGTGTGTGATTGTACCTATGTCCTTATACCCTGCTTTTCATCCATTGCGAGCGATTGGCCCCCTTGGTATAAACAGTAAAATAAGTTGAAATGAAAATATACAATAGATTTAAGAATCGAGTGTGATCATCAACATTGTAACAATTCCCTTATATCCCATCCCTTTCCTGAAAGATGTCACCCTCTAAACTCGAGTAAACCGCGAGTAATCGGTTTTCCACCTTACTAACCATAGTGTTAGGAAAATTATTTATGTGTAGTTTTAAAACATATACTTAAGAATTCGGCTCCTTTAAACTAATGTAACTGAGCCTGTAAAAATAAACGATTTATATATATAAAAAAAAATAGACAGTTGAACTTCCTGCCCGAAGCTTATTTTATTTTTTTTTGTTCGTTACAAACCGTTTGACGGTTATGAGTACATCATAGCTCTTTTCAGGGCTTCTATTTGGAGTTTCAAAAGAGTTAAACTAACAGATTTCAGAACAATGGAAAGAATTACATTTAAAAAACAACTGTTCTTAACAATCATAGTCCTACGTCAAATTTTCGTCTGTGCCCCTAGGCTCAGACCCTTCTACTTTTATTTTAATGAAATCGTCTTTGATTTATCTAACATGTTTCCTTTTGCCCATTTCAATGCTTGAGAAATTGAATTTCCTTCGATGCCTCGTGTAGTATTCATTTGTATTTCATAAAATATCGAAATAACCATTTATTAAGCATATCATTCGAGCAGATCAGAATGACGTTTCCCGCCACTCGAACATTAACACTAGAACTACCAACCGGTCAAAATGACCGGCTAAATCATTTGTTGGCATGTTTTTGTATTGAAATTGTTTTTTATATTTTTTAATCATGTTATGGCTTTTTATAAATTCAAGTATTAATCAAAACATTATTTTGATCTCTAAGTTCCCATTTTTCTGATATACATATGTGTTATACCTATATATACCAGCCGGTCAAAATGACCGGTCGTGATTTTTAATGTTTCTAACACAAAAACTGCGTAGAAACTTCGTCAATCTGACACTACTGTGTCAGCCAAACAAAGATTCCGGAACAATTACTGCTTCTAAATCACAAAACTCTAAAAATTTCATAAATTTTTAGAATTTTGTCATATATTGTTATGTAATTTTATTTTCTTATTGACAGTTGTTATATACGGTAGAAATTAGTGCAGTTGAAATACTCACAATATTGTGGACAATTGTGTTTATTTTTTTAAATTTTACAGTTGTTGTAGTTTGCAGTGTAAGTAAATTGTGAATATTTTTACTTTATTGAGGGGAAATAATAACAATATTCTAAATATATATTTTTTCTAGTTATAAAACTTTTCCTTGAGAATGCTGAGACTCACGAACATATTCAGAGTTTAAGGGGACGTAACAGATTCATGAGAAGACTTTTCCGATATCTATCAAGGTATTTTTGAAATTAAATCCTGAAATATGACTAGCATGTATTTCATATGATCAATCAGAAAAAAAATGTTTTTTTTCCATAGGGAGCAATAGTAAAGAGAATCAATGTACGGAGACCTTGAAGAATTTTAATACTGTTGTCATGTTCAGATGAGAATGACCGCCGACAAACTGAAATTTTTATCTGCACAAAAAGGTGATAGCACTCCAGGAAGAATACAAATAAACAGCATTTTCAAAGCAATAATTGGAGGGTGTGGAATGTGTGTAGGGTAAATGATCTTGGTTTGTCCATTTTGGGGTGTTTTTACGCAACTAGTAAATGCAAATCGATTTTTCTTCATGAAAATCACACATAATCGATACGAGTTTGGGTTTGTTGAAAAGCCCCAAGTCTCTAGTGTTGAGGTGTTGAAATTATTCAAATTTTTATGTTTTTTAACGATTTTCCTTAAAGAAGAATTATGATCATGGTTTGACCACCTCTGATCATGGTTTGCCCAAAAAAATGATCATGGTTTGTCCGGTTTTAGAAATCTCCATTTTTGAATGAAAACATTCGAATTCACAATTAGATGTTGCATTTATCATTGCTTGAGTTTACTGTCATCATATTGATTCATTCATAATTTAGGCTTTCTTCAGAATATTGCCTTTTCTTGGGCATTTTAGAAGTGTTCACCTCAACACAATCAACACAGAAAAACCATACTTCTGCTATGCGCGAAGCACACCATAAACAAACATAAACAAACTGCAGCGCGCCAAGCGGTTGCCATAGAAATCATGTGGACAAAACAACATTATTGAATTGGGCAACTCATGATCAGAATTGAGTTCATCAAAATGCGTTAATTCAATGGTTTAGCTATGTAAATCCGATACAAATGGTGAGCAAGCATGATGTTTACAATATTTATAAGTGTTGTAATCCAGAAAAGGTCTGAATACGTGCCAAATAATCATCTGGTGATCGATTAAAAGTTAACTCGAATGAGGGGCGCATTGACACAAATAGAAGGTGTATTTTATAATCCTTTAAAACGTGTGATTTCGTAAAAATATACTATCAAACTACTATAAATCATGTAAAAGGCAATTTCATTTATATGTTTCGAAACATTCAAAGGCCTTATTTGACACAGGTGCGCTGAATTCGAGCATTCAAAAAAGTGGGCAAACCATGATCATATTTTCGACTGGACAAACCAAGATCATTTACCCTCTATGTAAAAAAAGATATGCATGTGTGTGAGTATCATCATTCCTTGTCATTGTCATACCCACAAACGCATGAAAACGAATGTAACAAATCATTCATTTCGAGGGTACGCATAGTATTTTGTAATTTTGGTACAGTGTGCAATGAAGTCTTCCTCTAATTTTGTCCAAACTATGATCGATCGGGTAGAAAAAACGGCGTAATGTATCAATATGAAACGTTCACTGGAGTTAAGGGGATATACTTTGCTAAAAAATTACCTGCTAACATTAAAATTTATTGCAATATATGCAAAATGACAGGAGATTTTCTAAAACACTGGCTGGGTGTGTTTTTGATACTTTTTTATAATCGAATAATTTTTTTTCGTCGAAGCAGGCAATTAGTTTTATACAGATTTGTGAATGTTTGAAGGTATTGATAACCAAAACAAATTGTGGGCGGGACGAAGTTTGCCCGGGTCAGCTAGTATCTAAATAAAAATACAAATTAAAATGTTATATTTTATTATTCGTCATGTACTTGCAATATTAGAATGAATTACGTTTTATTTTCTGTAGAACTTTTTTCAAATGTTTATATTTTGACAACTAAACATCACATCGGTCAAAATTACCGGTTTGGTAGAAATAGGTATATAACAATTGTCGGTGGTTCTAGTGTTAATATGAAACTTGTTTTTTTTGTCTCAATTCCGACAATTAAATAAATGTACTGTGTTTATTATCACCACGATTAATTCGAGTTGCTAGGTGAAACCCAGTCTCTGTGTCCCCACAGGCCGTAGTACATTCATTTACGAAAAAATTGAAAAAACTCGTATTGTTTTTTCTCTATGTTCATCTTCTTCTTCTTCAATGGCACTAACGTTCCTAGAGGAACTTCGCCGTCTCAACGTAGTATTACTTGCGTCATTTTTATTAGTACTTAGTTGAGATTTCTATGCCAAATAACACGCCTTGAATGCATTCTGAGTGGCAAGCTCTAGAATACGCGTGATCACAGTGCAAGTCGGAGGAAATTTCTTTGACGAAAAAATCCCCCGACCAGAACGGGAATCGAACCCGAACACCCGGCATGTTAGTTATGACGCTAACCACTCGGCCACGGGAGCACAAAATGTTCTATGTTCATAAAATCACCAATAAAAGATCAACGCAAAACTGATCGCCAATGTGATTAATTGAGGCGCACGGTTTCTGCTTATAGATCACTGCATCGAACCTGACCTCAATCCTCTATTCTTTTTCTTCTAACAGGAATTTTGACATTTCTGTAGTGATTCTTTTGACCATCTTCATTGCTATCTTTTTCGCACTCACGAAGAATGTTGAGGAAAAATTTATCAAAAATAAATAAGCTACATTTTTTCACCAATTAATACTATTTAGGCTCGACTGAAATTTTGGCAGGAACTGAAATTTCAGTATTATTGACTTTAAAACTTTCCTAAACTTAATTATAATTCAATTTTACTTCTCGCCAAATGTACAGTTTTTATTATTCTGAGCGCTAGAATTATATTATTTGAACTTTGTTTTCCATTAAAACGACTTAAAAATACGATTTGCACAAATTACAACATTTATTTCATTCTAGTTCATTCAAAAGATAGAGAATCAGCATCAATGCATAATACTACGGCTGATGGCTTTTTTTTCACATTTTCCTTAGTTTTTCCATATTCAATACGTGCTGTATCAACGATTTGATAAAAAACGCTTCAAACCGTGGCTGTTAGCGTATAGCAGTAATCTAACGCCACAAAGATTTCTGCAGAAAGATAATCTTTCTCGGGTGGAAGTCTGGTACGGCCAAAAAAGTAAAAAAAAACAAAGCCCGAGTCACGGAAATGTATGTTCTTCTTTTGATCGGTTAAACATTTGACAAAAAATGCGCGGGGAAAAAGGTGCAAGATTTTTTTTTCAAGCAAAATGCACTTGAAAAATATATTAACTCCGCATTACCTAGAACAATACCAATTCTTCGAAAAAATATGTGGCTTCAATTATTTGAATATGGACTTTCGTGGGGTCGGATATCGATTGAAACGACACGTATTTACGCGATTATTTATATCGAGATAAAAACAAGCGATCTTTTTATATCCGAAGCAAAACAATAAAGTAATTTATTTCTATAGTCTATAGTTCTGACCATCAAAAGCGTAATGGTCAGACGGAACAATTGAGTATTCAATTGAAACAAATCGATTCGCATTAGTATAGAATCGTGTGCAACAAAACGTGTTACGTTGCGACTGTTACGCAGGGGCTGCAACGATATCGAGCAGATGACGCTACAAATATTGCTTGTAACAAATACAAACTTCAATGTTTTCTTGTTTTCTTCGTTTTTCCTGGAACTTCATTTAATCATTGTATGGTTATATTTCAACTTCATACTCTCGTTTATTTTTATCTCGTCAGATTGCTTCCCGTGAAAAAAAAATAGTTTTTCGTACCCACACCCAAAATTGATTTTTAGCTCATGTTTTGTCATCCCGATTTATGACATTAAATGAGACATAACATAACAGAAAATGTCATGACTCACAAATACTGGTAAGCATTTGTATAATATACATGGTACAGCAATATAAGATTAATACGAGCGAGCGAAACAAAAGACAAATAAGCTTTCCGCATACTTTGTCACATACACTGCCCAGACCGAGATAGATATAGTTCTCCTTCATTCGCTCCTTTTTTACTCTTACTTCCCAACTTTATTTTATAATCAGGTGCAATATTATCACTTTTTTGCTGAACAACTGCTGAAGCATCATTAGCCATGTGGATAGCGTGGTCGTGTAAAATAGCTTTGCATTCCAGACGGTCTTGGTTCGATTCCCATTGACGTCGTATGGTCTTTTTGACGTAGGATTACGTCTTTCGGGAACATATTGGGGTACAAATTAGATATCGAAAATCGAGCACATTGTGAAAATTGTCCAATTTCAAACGTTTATTGCTAAGTCATTTCATGATGGATTGATGAAATTTTTGCGTCAATCGATTTCGGCACTTCATAACAATTTTTTATATTGAATAAAATAATATATGTCATGAAACTAATTATCGAACTATTGAAAAATTTCCACCCCTATACTAACGGAAGTATCCATTTCTGATTGGTTGAAATTGACTACACATTCCCTAACAGAGACATCAAAACCAAGATGCCTGGGGGAAATCGGTATTGCAAATACATGAAAGTAGGGGGAGCTTTTGTTCCCACCGAAATGTGTTCCCTAACAGAGACATCAAAACCAAGCTGCCTGGGGGAAATCGGCATGATGAATAAATATATGCAAGTCGGGGGCATTTTATATTGCAAATAAGGTGAGTGATACGATTAATTCTAGTAAATAAAATTTAAATTTGCAACTTTAATGCTTCGTAAAATTTCATATGAATTACCGATCGCATATTGTGAAAAATGACCCACAAGTGTAAGTGTAAAATTGTGTATGGTAGCAGTAGCAGTGACTTGATATATGAAACGATTTATTTGAATTTTCATAAATGAAAACCAAGGTGTATTCTCGCTCGAGAACGGGTCGTTCGGTTTAAGCGGTTTAAGCGGTTAAAGTCTGTTTTGTTATGTTCATTTTCACTCAAGGAAATTTTGCGTTTTTTACGTGAAGTTTTTTATGTGAAGAAATATTCGAAAAAGTGATTTCCTATATGCTCTACATGTAGTATTAGTTAGTGTTGTTAGTCCAATTAAAATTCGTATTGAGTTGAATAAACTCTCAGAAAGTAAAAATTATAAAAGAAAATTACCTTTTCCATTTCAGATATGTTTTCTATATATGAAAGTAACATGTTTTTACTGATGAGAGAAATTGATAATTGTGTTCCGTATTTTTTTTCTTTATGTCATCCATACATTACACAGGAGGCATCTCGTCTAGGGTCACAAAGGGAAGTTTTCATCATATCTCATTCCACTTCGGCATATTCTATCTGATACGCACCATCCAACGACTGTTTACCATACTTCTGTCATCATTACTGTCATCATCACTCGGTAAACACTGGTGGAGTGAATAAACAATACCCAACAACAAACAAAAACGGCCCTTTTCAGGACCACCAAATCATTATCAAAGAGTTTAACGATGCAATTCTTCAAACATATCCAGAATCAACAACTTTTTTTTCGGTACAATCCCAAATGAAATGAGAAAAGAAAACAGAAAGAGATGTCGCATACATACAAACCATTTTTAAGCTTTTAAAACAGCTCAAATAGCGCAAATAGCGCATTTGACCCTCCAGCACACTAAATGGCATAATTTCTGCAAAAGTTGAAATGTTTTCTGCCAACGCTAGTTTGGGTGCAGTATACTTTTTATCATAATGTTTTCATGTAAGGCCATCCCAAGATCTTTTTCAAGTAGTGAAATGTGACGACAGGAACCGCTGCATTGGATGAAGGAGTAATTACTTTTGTGTAAATTAACATCAGTTTATACCAGCACATGTTTCTCCGTGAGTTCTTCCGAAGTCACTACTTGCATATGAGAAACTTCCGTGTGAAGGTTTGATTCCGACCTGGGCAGATACGTTGATATTGTCATTACATAAAAAAAAACTAAAGAAAATTCAAACGACTTTGTTTTTGTGTACATATTAGCGTTACGTAACTTAAGGGGGAGGGTGGTTTATCTTGCGTTACTTATTGTTACATAAGGGAAGAGGGGGAGGTGGTCCAAAAATGGCATTTTTCGCGTTACGTAATTTGTGTACGACGCCTTATATGATAATGAAAACTGTTTGTGGGTGGCTTTCATAATAAGTACCTAGTTTAAAAAAAAATGGAGAGGGCTGAGTCGAAATTTGCTGTTTTTTGAGTGATTGGACGTGAAATCGCTCCATATGTAAACACGATCATTAATTTCTGTATTTCGTTTGTATCCGGGGGATCAATTATTATCGTTGTCTTGCTATTGTCAACACAATCCATCGTTCATCGTTGTATGTCTTTGGATCTGATTTTCTGTCGATGGCAAATTCAAAAAGACATTTCACGAGATTGGCAAGATATCCGGATAACAAGATTTCATATACCGTCGATGGGGGTGAAATTGGGTCAAAAATGGAGAAAGTTACTATTAGTAATATCTTGACAATGATTGCGAATATTTTTGAAAGCTGTTAGCCGTTTAATAGAAGACATATTCCCACAACTTCCAATGCATAATACTTAACTGTACTACAAATAGTTATTATTTAATAATTCATCAAAGTTTGGTGTGTAAATAGCCATCAAGTAACACATCAGAAAAAATCTTATGCCCAACATTATACAGAACTACTAAAATTGTAAATATTGTATAGAATTATTCTTTAAAGACTTGCCAGATGAGATGAGATGAGTTTTGAACTTCAAAAAAAATTCCATTCGAATTTGAAATTTTTCGAATTAATCTTTTATTTACACTGAGTGGGGGTGAGAATGGTTCAAGCACAAAATTAAGTATATGCCAAACCGATATAGTGATTGTCAGATTTTCATGAAAATTGGTAGCTTTATTCCTCATAGTAAAATATTACACCCGTATTTTTATTTTTTTCATCAGGGTGACCATTTTCATTTTATGGTGGTCAAAAAAATCTACTTTTCCCCCTTTTTTCCAAAAATGACCTTTTCCAATAATTCATTATTTTTGAACCACTGGACCGATTAAGATAATCGATATATCAAATTAAGGCCAAAGAGCTAGTTTTGTTTGAGAAACATTACACTTGAAAAAAAAAACCAGATTTTCGTTCGATATTCCTATGCGACTGGACAACATCTATGCGACTAAAGGGTGTGTCACATCAAATTGCATCACGGAAAAAACGCTGTAGAAATTCGCCCAGTAGACCGATCCTTTTGAAAATTGAATTTGACAGTAAAATAAAAACTATTAAACAACTTTTGGCATTTTCTTTTTATTCATACTTCGAGCCCAAGCCCGTATGCTCGTATGCATCACGAAGGGGGCGCTCCGCTTTCCGCAAGAGCAGATCGCTTGCCACACCATGTATTTTTTGGCTTGGATAGTTTCTGCTTGCGAATCTCCTCCGGAACGCTGAATTTGTCCTCTGCGGAGAAGAACAACAGGCCCGGCAGCTGACGAAAGTCCGCTTTGACGTAGGTTTCGTCGTCCATTACCAGGCTATGCGGCTTCGTCAGCATTTCGGTGTACAGCTTCCGGGCTCGCGTCTTCCCCACCATGTTTTGCCTTTCGTCGCGGTTAGGAGCCTTCTGAACCTTGTATGTACGCAGGCCCTCCCGCTGCTTGGTCTGCTGGACGAATGAACTTGACAAATTCAGCTTATTGGCGACATCCCGGACCGAACTTCTCGGATCACGTCTAAACTGCTAAACTACGCGCTTGTGATCTTTTTCACTGACGGAGCATCCATTTTTGCCGTTCTTCACTTTCCGGTCGATGGTTAGGTTCTCGAAGTATCGTTTTAGTACTCTGCTGACCGTGGATTGGACGATTCCCAGCATCTTACCGATGTTCCGATGTGACAACTCCGGATTCTCGAAATGAGTGCGCAGGATTAATTCACGACGCTCTTTTTCGTTCGACGACATTTTTCCAAATTTACGAAAAATTGACAGTGAAGCATGGTCAACGTGATCTATACATTCTTATCTGATTATAAGCCAAAGCTGAAGATATAATTCCTAAAAATTAAATTTCTACAGCGTTTTTTCCGTGATGCAATTTGATGTGACACACCCTTTAGTATCCAATGTTTATGCATATGTGGTATTTCATATGGCTTCAAATTGGTATATCGATCGTCTAAATCGGCCCGGTAGTTTAAAGGTTATAAGTTTTTAAAAAAGAAATTTTTGGAAAAAATGAGAAAAAAAATATTTTTTGGGCCACCCTAAAATGGAAACGGTCACCTATTTAATTTTATATGTAGAACATCCGAATCGCTACAATAGTTCAAAAGATATGAATTTAAGAAAAAAGTCAGTTTTGGGAAAAAATGGGAAGAAAAATGATTTTTTGTGCAACCCTAAAATGGAAATGATCACACTAATGATAAAAAATACGGGTGTCTTGCGATAAAGAACAAGACTACCACTTTTCACAAATTCTGAGAACCACTATATCGGTGTGACATGGAATGGCTGTATATAAACATTTCCATCGCACTTCTTGCTGAATTGTCACTATTTACGTAACTCAAATAAACATACAAGACACTTACATGTTGTTAAATTGTTAAATTGTCATTCAAGACACTTACATGTTGTTAACATGTTGTTGTTAAAAAATAAAAATAAAATTCCTTGAACACTTACGAGTGCTCATCATTAGAGAACAGTTCTACGTAATCAGAATTGTGTTATTCAACAAAAAAATCGAAAACTATTTTTTGTACCCTTTTTCACCCCCATCGACGGTAACTATTTTTTTTGACGTAGGACTACGTCTTTCATTTCTATACTTGGGTGTAAGTTCAAAGTTTCGAAAACGAAAGCGTTACGCCGGACATCGAGATTTTGAGCGTTAATAGCTCCTAAACAACTGAACTAAATAATATGATAAACACTTCATTCGAAAGATAAAATGTCTACGCGTAACAAGCAAGATGCTTGTCACTTTTTGATCCAAAAACTTGTTTCAATAGCCTTAAAATTGCTTTCAAAACAGGCTTGCGGAATCACACCAATCGGTATAAAAGCGAGTGACGCTCGGAAATCCACTCAGTTATGATTGCGCAACGATAGAGATACCATCGCTGGAATGAATGGATGTTTCTCTAACACAGACTTCAAAACCATGATCCAGGGGAAACTAGCATTGCAAATTAGATGCAAGCAGCAGGAACTTTTGTACTAGTTTGTGTTTCTGCAAATCGGAATGTTTCCCTAACACAGACTTCAAAACCATGGAGCCTGAGGAAACTGGCATTGTAAATGAGATGCAATCAACGGGTACTTTTGTACTCGTTTGCGCTTTTGCAAATCGGAATTTTTCCCTAACAAAGACTTCAAAACCATGGAGCCTGGGGAAATCGGCCTTGCAAAATAGATACAAGCAACGGGTACTTTTGTATTCGCTTGCATTTCTGCAAATCGGATTATTACCCTAACACAGACTTCAAAACCATTTAGCCTGGGGAAACTGGCATTGCAAATGAGATGCAATCAACGGGTACTTTTGCACTCGCTTGCGTTTCTGCAAATCGGAATGTATCCCTAAAACGGATTTCAAAACTATGGAGCGTGGGGAAATCGGCATTGCAAATGAGATGCAAGCTGCGAGTACTTTTGTACTCTACTATACTTTGTTTGCAAACCGGAATGTGTTTTCCCAACACAGATTCCGAAACCGATAAGTTGGGAAAATCGGAATGGCAGATCTTGGCAGTACTTTTATACTCTCATGCATGTTTACACTTCGGAAATGGTTTCGCTAACACGGTCTACAAAAGCGGGTACAAATGCAACGCTTTGGCTCGGTTATTTAAGACTGCATATCCCTTCATGTCATCGGTCACTGAACTTTTAAGCATACCGTTTTATGAGTAGGTAAAATATTGCTGCGAGTAGGCTATTTGCTGCGATAACCACTACCATTATGCATGAATTGACCTAAATTCCAATTTGTTTGCAATTGAATTCGTAAATTGTTTCATTCATTCTCTAGTTTAATCAATAATTTAATCAATACATACAGAAGATAGCTATGCGCAGCGGCGATATCGTACCCAATGAGGTGCGATTATTGCTAATTGGAAAAACAAATGATTGCTAAGCCAACGGCAGTCCTACGTCAACCTTGCGGTTATAACATAGGTATAACCCTATGAGGTACATATAGAGGTGGAGCAGTAGGTGAAGTGTATCTGTATTGGAAAGCAAAATATCGTGTCGTAATTATTTGCATTCAATGTGGAATGTAGATGGAAAAAACAAAGCAATGTTGAAATTACTCACGGTTGCATGATAATTTGAGCCAAAATTCTCATGAAATCATTCAACTGGTTGTTTTTTAACTGATGACAATTATATCGTGGCTTATTTCGATTATTCATGTGGTAGAAAAGTCCAGAGAACAGTCGTATGCTTAGTTCTCGAAAGCAGTAACATTTTCGGCGAAATCTTGATTAATTGGCAATTATTATCTCACAACATACACACCGACACTGAGAGCCTTCGAAACATCAACTTCATAACGGTAAAATAATGAAACTTCGTTTGTTTCTATAAACGTGGGGAAGTGAAAATGGCACATAAAAATATCACTTTTATCCGTCTTCTTCGATGTGATTTCACAAATATTCACTCCACGCTATCACATTAGCCTCCTGAAAATAGCATTTTTACATGGATGCGGTGGGCAATCAAAGATAAACACAACGACTGACGTCACTATTTGCGAGATAGTTATGGCAGCGCATACTATGTCGCTCGAAAGTCGACCATCTTCATTACCTTTTTTCCAGGACATTGGGTATAACCTGAGAGAGAGGAGCTAGCTCGCGTTTGTTGTGATCACACTTATGTCAGCGTGAACCAGTCACGGTGAACCAAGGGGAAGTATTGAAATATGTAGAAAATTTCAACATGACATTTTTTTGCAAGACGTTTTATGTGAAAATAATGTTGACGTCGGACTACATCTTTCATTTCTATACTGGGGTGTAAGTTCAAAGCTTCGAGAACGAGAGTGTTACATTGGAGAAATAGGATTTTGAGCAATAAACCCTCTTCGCCGGATGAAAAAAAATGATATGATAACCGCTTCATTTGAAAGATAAAATGTCTACGCGTTATATGTGTGTTACTTATTGATCCAAAAACTTGTTTCAACAGCTCAAAAATTGTTTTGAAAGCTAGCTATTGAAATCACAAAAATCTGTATATAAGTAGATGCCAGCTCCACTCAATTATAATCGTACAGCGGTTAGATCATTTTGGAACAGTTACTGCTGCAAAAAACAAAAACAAACTTGCTGCTGTGAAGAAGGCGACCAGCAAGAAGAAAGCTGCTGCTACTGCTGGTGTGGCTGCCCGAAAGCAAAATACTGCGGTCAAATATATTCTTTTTGTAATTTCTTCGATCAAGTGCGATCAACGTAAGATTACATCTTTCGAGCACTTATTAGGAGTACAATGAATCTTGAGAAAGACAATTCATTCTTGCTCGACACTCGCACAAAAAATGTTCACTCATCAATGTCACAAACGGGAAGTGGGTGTTGTGAGGGAGGGCAGAGTGAGCGCAACATTTACGCAGACTGATTGGAAGCGACAGATATGTTGTATATGGGAAGTGGTATACAAAGTATATCACACATAAAGGGGAGAAAGAATCTTGACCCTTTTAGTTTTTTGGACAAGACTATTGGTTCACCTTCACTATCGGTCAATTCGATTGGATCTTCAGTGATACTATTGCCTTGATTAAACCTGCATGTCAAATTTAAATATTGCATATGAATGGTCCATTAGTGATGGGCAGGAATATCATGGCAAAGATGATGAGAGACTGGTAGTATAATTCTCATCTTCATCCGAATGCCTGTTAAAAATGCAGACTCAGCATTCTTTTTAGTCAACCTAGTATTATTTCCATCGGACACAAACAAAATTCCCTCAAAATGCACCTTAGAGAAATCAATGTTGGCTATTTCCATTGGAAGATTAGCTCTTATTTTATGTATTCCACACACACAGGTTTTTTTACGCGGGGGATACGTATCTCGTAAAAAAACCGCGTTAATTGGAAAATCCGCGTAAAAAAAACCGCGTAAAAAAAACCGCGTAAAAAAACCTGGAAGAACGCTGCATATTCAAATTGCATCGGAGATAGACAATCATCGCCCACATTGCAAAAATCGATTCGTCGAGCTTGCAGCAATAGATCAACCTGGAACCAGTGAAAGAATACAAGAATTCGCGAAAACTGAATGAACGATCGGAAAAAGTCACAAATGGGCCCAAAACACCCATAAATTCACACAAGATCTCCACCAACAAACAAATCATAAAAGTCGGTTTGCTTCTAATTTCGGATTTTGTTTTAGAAATCATCGAAATAATTCTTTAGGACAACTATATCGAAATTATCAAAAGTAAAAAATGTTTGAATGGGCCGATGCCGCTAGAAGCCATGATGTGGGCTGACCTGGTACATCTTTTATTATTTCCTACATGATCAGTGTTCAAATTTTTACCCCCCATATATTCCTGTTGGACGCAGTCCTATGTCAAAAATCTAATCGGGGATAAAACGCACAAATATACTCACTAACAAAACTTCACGTCAAGTTTGAACACTTTTCTCATAAATGAATGACAACAACTTGCTTGATTGAAATTGTCAGTTTGGAATTTTCTTGATGAGAATGCGTAAATATAATAAGAAGAAAACAAACTATCTGTCATTCAGCTGGCTCCTCTCTCTCAGGGTATAACCAATCCATAGTTTTTCAAATTCAAAAAAGTGATAGTTGGTTTACACTAAAGTTTGTTAGATTCTTCCTCCATTCTGTGCGTTCATTTTTTCCGTTTTACTTTGGAATGAAATAAGCATAACCCATCAATTAGTTTTTTGTAGTCTCTATATACTGCTAACACCACCATAAACTCGGATTGTATAACATAAAGCAATTTCGCGTTCTTATTCCGTATTCTCCTGCTACATATCTACAAGTAACTTATTTCTAGCGTCGGCGCATCCGTCGCCGCGGATGATGCACATAAATTAGTTCCTGTATAATTTCAGATCGAACATCAATCTCGATTAATGTTTTGCCCAGTCTCATTATATTTTTTTTCCTTTTCACGAGCATGATTGAATTATGTTTTTTTTTCTCTCGCGAGTGGCCATTCGAGTTCGCTCGTCACCGATCCAATACTGATCCAAAGCCAGAAATAACATGCGTTCGGTTCGATTCAAGGGTGCAGCCAAAGCTCGGTTTTTATGCTCGCGCGCCGGGCTGCAGCGACCACGGCCATCCAATGTCCTCTATGAGATGCGTGTTATTTTGTCGGAAATTGCTCATCGCAGCGAAGAAAAAAAAAACGTTTATTATAGGGTCGTGCGACCCGAAGGGCTAAGCGCAGGGGAGGGAGGCAAAAATCGCATCCGAATTCCACAGAAGATTTGGTTCTTCGTCGTTCCGTAGTGTTTCTGTGGCTGTTGCTGTTGAAATCTGGCGTTTTGATTGAATCGCGCTGGCTTCTGGGAACTCAAGTCTGGGCTGCTGAGAAGATTAATCAAACTTGTTCGAGGGTATCGGTTACAGGATGGCGCCGGAATCGAGACGTTGATTGATTTGCAACCTATAAAGTAATATGTCTCGAAATATAATATTCAAATGCCATGTGAGTGTGGTATATCGGTTCTGTTCGTGCCATCGAGGATGCTATTAACAAGCGGTGATAGCAGACGAACATCATGCGCACAGATGGTGGGAAATCTGCCAAACAGTAACCTATTTGTGGTGCGATATGAGATGCACAGGTGCTCCCTGGCCGAGTGGTTAGCGTCATAACTAACATGCCGGGTGTTCGGGTTCGATTCCCGTTCTGGTCGGGGGATTTTTTCGTCAAAGAAATTTCCTCCGACTTGCACTGTGATCACGCGTATTCTAGAGCTTGCCACTCAGAATGCATTCAAGGCGTGTTATTTGGCATAGAAATCTCAACTAAGTACTAATAAAAATGACGCAAGTAATACTACGTTGAGACGGCGAAGTTCCTCTAGAAACGTTAGTGCCATTGAAGAAGAAGAAGAAGATGAGATGCACAGGGTGAACCAATCTAGGGTTGTACCGAAGAAGTTACAGATGATCCTGGAACGAAAAAACCATAACATCAAAACCGATCGACAGGAAGAGAAACTGAATTCACATATTTTTTTTTTTATCCCATTTATTTATTTATTAGGCTCATTAGCATTTTAGCTGTAACAGAGCCGGGTTTTAATCGTGTACATGTACATATGTTTATGTTTCTATAAACTGTAAATTACACAGTAGTTAGTAGTAGCCATTTAGGCGTTAGGTTTTCTGTTCCATTACATTATGGTAAATTACACAGTAGTAGCCATTTCGGCGTAAGGGTATTCTTTCTGTTCTTCCATTGTTCAGCAGACCGGACAGCGGAGACAGTTGATAGTGATCATTGTTGGGTTATTTATAGAACAGCAGCCCGATGTTTCTTGCAGAGCAGAGCAGTTGTATGGATGAATCGATCTATTTTCGACCGTGGATCGATCTCCATCGCTGATGATGTTTGCGTGGACGTAGTTATTCTATAACAACACAAAGATGGTCAATTGAGGGTCCTGAGTTTGAACTCACGACCGATCGCTTAGTAAGCGAACGCGTAACCAAGTGGCTACGAAGACCCTCTTGAATTCACATATCATCTGTTGAGCCACAAAGGTTCACCCATTAATAATAGTTGTTGCGAATTTCATCTCTCACGATCCCTAGCTCACCCTGTATGTAAACACCCGGCATTAAAGCACACGAGACACGAAATGTTCACACATTAAATGTAACACCTAATCGTCACGCTGTTTATCGTCCATTACATAGTTTCTCGTTCAACGGAGCCAACGGCGACGGAAAAAGGTCGTCCAACCAATACCGGTTGCAGTAACTAATGTCTAATCTTTTGAACCCTACGAGCATCAACTCGCGCGGTCCAGCAGCGCAGCTTCTGGACTAGCGGCATAGAAGGCATCGCCGCGAAAGAATGTGAGCTAATCCCAGCAGATGGGCCAAAGTGAGGGTGTATCTCCGCAAGCCACCCCCCGGGGGATGGATTATTATGCCACGATTTGAAAAGTGCAACGTGAAGATGAGATCGCGACCGCGTCACACGTACATACGAGCTCACACACATGCCGTGCACCACCAACCGCGTTTGGCCCCGACAGAAACTATTCAAATATCTGACGGAGCATATTTGGTTACGTAAAACTCCCCTCGGGTCTTCCCTGAGCGCACAGCGGAGCGGAGTTGGGAGAATTTGCAAGAAAAGGCGTTGAGCCGCGCTTGTTCATCACCGGGGATAAGCCGGTAGACTCGTTTTGCTGCAATTCTAGGCTGCGCATTTAGAAGCAAACGCAGCGCCACCGTATCATACCAGAGTATCTTCTTCTTCCTCTTGTTGGCTTCCCACAGCTATCCACAGGTTCGGAGGGAGGGAATGTGAATTATCAATAGCTGGTTAGTGTTTCGTGTATATATTAGAGAAAATTGTGTTACATGGCAGCTGTAGCGTATGACATTAATCAGTAGCCGTTTTACGTTCAAACTGTTTACTTGTCTGACTTATTTAATTATCGTTCACAGAGTTAATTTCCATTTTAAATAAAGTTTATAGTGGATTTGAAGAAAACACAGAATTGAGCAGAACATCAGGTTGAGGTCAAATCTAGCGGAAAATATTCGGTTGGATTGAATATAAGATAAGAGAGAGTCTGTTTATTTCAACAAATACAATATATCTTTGAGTGAATTTACAATCTGATACGTATATGACAAACTATTGACAGACTTTTTGGATTTCTGTATTGTATTGGGACCTTGAATAACTTCTCGCAGACTTTCCACAGAGTGTGTAGGTAAGGATGGTAACACTATTATAGGGAAGCAATAAAGTGTGAATTTTTAAGAGGTTCGTTCTTCTTTTTGAAATTAAAAAGTAGACGAGTCTGGGCCTAGAGTTAAGGACGGGAGCTTGATGTAGGATAGTGATTGTTGGGAGTAATTGCATTTGAATTGATTTTTTTTATTGTTCAGAAATCGGTAAATTTTTCTGGAATAGCTGTTTGTTATATGAACCGGTATCCTTTAAACGGGTTGGAGGAGTTAGCGTGGTAAAATCGGGAACCACATCCCAATACGGCCAAGAGAAACTCTATTTTTTCTATATCGATATTCAAGAATGTGCATTAAATTGCGTTTCCTTGGATCTTAGATTCCTGAGGCATTTTTACCTAAGTTTAATTTTATATGTAACTACTGGAAAATTTTATGGATAAAAGTAGCATTTTCTCATTCGTTACCACGTTACATGGAATTTGGAAAATCGAAAAAATATGTTCGACGCCAATGACTTAAAAATGCATAAAACGTCGAGATCTGGTGTTATCTCGAAAAAACATTTTAGGCCAAAAATCGACGTTTTGGGACTTAGTGGCCAACAAATCAAGAGCAGCAAGACCTGCAGGTACCTGAGTACCTGAGCATAAATCTAATAAATTCTTTATCAACGATATAACCATCTTCCAAGATCATGCCTTCATTGTTTCAATTGTAGGATAATTCGTAACACGCGTCGACTCAACTAGTAACCTAACGTCATAACTGAAGGCAAAAAGATTGCTCGTTACGTTGTCGGGGAAAACGAGAGGTGGACGGAAACGAAATAACATACCAGATTTTTTTTACGTCACAATGTTTACTTGTTAATAACGATTGTGCATTATATTCGTTTGAAGTCTCTTGATGATTCGGTACATGTCTTATTTTCGATTTTGTAGAGTGACCCCCTATATAGAAATCAAAGGCGCAGTCTTACGTCAAAAAAATGCACTATAATTACCAAAGCCGATTTGAACTGATGAATTATTTATGTTCACTCGAGTAATAATTAACGTGATTTTTTTAATAATTCGGTTATTTTGAAAAACTCGGCCAAACTCACAACCATACAGCCATTCCATGCCAAACCGATATAGTGGTTCTCAGCTTTTCGTGAAAAGTGGTAATTTTGTTCCTTTTCGCAAAATATTAGACACTTGTTTTTTCATTTTTTCGTTAGGGTGACCATTAGGGTGCCAATGAATGTATGGGAAAAAATCGAGCCTAAAATTTCAAAAAAGTTACCCTATACAAAATGTTTACCACCTCCAAAAAACACCCTATGCCAAATATCAGCTCAAACGGACTTAAGGGAGAGTGACGCAAAGCGGTCAAAGTTTGAGTTTTAACGTAGGAATACGTCTTTCATTTCTATACCGGGGTGTAAAATCTAAGTTTCGAAAACGAAAGCGTTACGCCGGAGACCGAGATTTTGAGCGTTAATAGCTCCTAAACAACCGAACGAAATGGGATGATAAACGGAAAGATGTTATCGTTGCTGAAAAATAATCTGCCAGTTCCCCTGGGAATTGAAAAAACATTCAAGCGAAAGAGTTTATTTTAATGTTTTATAACCATATAACACTGCGACAAAATACATTTGGTTTTGTGATTTGTTTATCAAGTGCAATGAACAGGTGGTTATCGAGTTAGCATTAACCACTGGTGGGCTTCGAGTATCGAGGAGAATCTGGAAAGATGTTATCGTTGCTGAAAAATAATCTGCCAGTTCCCTTGGAATTGAAAAATACATTCATGCGAAAGAGTTTATAGGATAAGTCATTTGGAAGCAATTTCAAAATTTCAGATTTAACACTCAGCCTTAAAATACCAGGTATATGAATATGAATTCGGAATTTGAATTTTGTCCCTATATGAAATTCTGAATGTAATCACAATGATAACATTACATCCTTTTTATTTATTTATTTCTTGTCAATCCTTATACCATTTTCTTAAAACCAAAGAATGCTAGTTGGAGAACTAATTCATTTAATTTTAAAACACGATTTAAACAAGTTATATAATCTAAATATTTATTTATTTATTCATTTCGTCAAACCAGCGTAGACTATATATACTGTCCACATATTAACATTAAATTCATTCTATTCAGATAGTATTTAAGCATTGATTTTGACTCCATTTGCTTCCCTCCTTCGTTTTAGGTTCTTCTAAGGACACGATCATCAATGTGCAAGATTGACTCCTTTGCTCTTTTCACTGCAGTGCACTCTGAATTTGAATTTGTACATTCTACTACAGGGTGGGCCATTTAAAGTGGAAGGATTTGTTTCTGCAATAGCAAAGTAAAGAAGTGGAATTAAAATTTTTTTTTAAATTCATTTATTTTGGTCCAAGGAGATTTGTTCTAACTACTTTTTGATTATGATATCTCGTAAATGACCACCTCTGGCCTTGACCGCAAAATGTGCTCTTTTTTCGGCATTTTCCATCACTTTGCCCAATGTTTCGGCCGATATGGCAGCAATTTCTTGTCGGATATTGTCTTTCAGCGCAGCCAGGGTCCTTGGTTTACCAGTGTATACCTTGGATTTTAAATATCCCCATAAAAAAAAGTCAGGAGGCGTCAAATCAGGTGATCTCGGTGGCCAGTCATAATCGCCGTTTTTCGATATTAATCTTCCGGGGAACATTTCGCGCAATAATTTGGTCGTGGCAGCCGCTGTATGGCATGTAGCGCCGTCCTGTTGGAACCAGTAATTGTCCAATTCATTTTCACGAACAAATGGCAATAAAAATCGGTTATCATTGTCCGATAACGCTCCCCATTCACGGTTACCAGTAACTTTTTGGTCGTAAAGAGGTTGCGTTTCGATGAATTGAGGGTTTTCAGTTGCATAAAACCGACAATTTTGTTTATTCACTCCTCCATTCAAGTTGAAATGCGCCTCATCAGATATTATGATTTTTTGCCAAAAGCCACAATTGAGAAGTTATTTTGAATGTACAGCTGAACAATTTCAGCGCGTTGTTTAGGTGTGTATTGTTCGATGGTTAAAATTGTACTGAAATGACGCTTTCAACACGGTATGACATTTGTTAATCTGACATCTCTGTCAAAAGTTATGGGGTTGCCAGATGCTTCCACTTTAAATGGCCCACCCTGTATTATCTCTCACTTCGTCGCCTTCGTTATCCTTGACTTGGTTGATCGAGTTGTGGTATTCAGTCGCGGAATGTTCGTCCAAATAGACACCCTCATTCTTGTTTTCGAACGAAAAGAAATCGTTCGAAAGAATGTACCATTTGTATTCTTGTTTTCGTACGAATCAAATCCATTCATTCGAATTTCGAAAACTGAACAATTCGAACGAATCGGCCATTCTAGTTTTCGTACGAATGTGTTTTTTCACGTGGTTTCTAAACGTCACTTTTTTCTTGCGAATTCCGTTCGATTGTTAAATCAGTACATATTCGTGTTTTTCGGATAAATTGAGCTTAAGTCGTACTGATTCTGCTGTTCAATATATTATAGAAGGAATTGCGTCATTGAGGATTATGAATATGATTCATGAACATTATTAATATTTCATTTCTTTGTGTACTTTTTATTATTGTTTTTGCTGTTTTGCAGTCCAGTTAGTAAAATTCAATAATTGGGTTGATTTTCCGGCAAAATTAACGAATAATCACTGTATGGCGACACTTTTACCGTTGCTTCGATGAAATCTTGTATGAAATTTTATTGATGCATGAAATCTTGCATCTGATGTTTATCTTCGAAAAAGGTCTTGTTCGAACGGATAGGTACGAAAACAAGAAAGTATTTTTCGAAATTGTTCGAATCTAGTCTTTCGAACGAAAGTCAGATACGGCCGTAAACAAGAATAAGGGTGAGAATCTCGGCTGGAGAATATTAAGTGGCCAGACGAGGCTAATATGCTGTGGTGCGACGCAGCGTTATTCTGAATTCCGCACAAAATGTTTCCATTCCTTTGCTTTGTACGATGTCGCAATTCGGCACTAACGTCCAAAGTTGCAGTCTTTCGCACCACTTCGATATTAGTTATGTAAGGGTCAATGATCACCAAAAGCGACTCTTCCGAATTCAGAGGTCCAAGAATATCCAGATACAATTCTTCCCACGGTTTTTTCCGTAGTTTTTTAATCGTCTTCAGTTCCGGAGGTGCCGCTTTCCCAACTACTTGACAGTTCAAACAGGTACGTACAGCTTTCTCTACGTGCCTGTTTATTGTTGGACACCAAACTCCAGACCTGGTATCTGGTCAGAGATAAACTTCTGAAGACATTAGCGCCGACATAGTGAGTGAAGTGCCCTGCCTGCAAGTGGATAGAGGCTTTCATCCTCGGAAAGCCAAGCATTGGTTTTTGTTTTGTCGCTGCTTCGCCGACATTGGAGATTTCGCCGAGTCATCGTGCCAACAGTGACAGTGCGGGTAAGCTTTCACCGACGACTGTGTGTAGTGGTGTCGTAGGGACATTCCCACCACCAACGAGCTTTCAGCACGCTCCCGTTCATCTGCACTGGAGTGCGTTCATAGGTGAATAACATTAAATATACTGAGAGAAAATATTTAATAATTATAAGTTTTTTTTTGTTTTTGTGAATTATTTTATTGTGAAATATTGTTTAAAAAAAATACTTAGAATATAAGTGAAAATTTAAAATGGCAGAGAGTGGGGGACCTTCGGATATGGAGGTCTCTGACTCTAGTTCCCTCCTAACGGATAAAAAAAAAGTCACTCAAACGTGTTCCAAATACGGAAGATACTTCTTCTGGGGACGAGTCAGCTAACCCTACCAAGCCTCCCTCCAAAAAACTAGCAAATCTCCCATCTGCCCTTAACGATCCCACTCTACCTTCAACCTCGTCTTCTCCCTCTGTTCTTCCCGCTCCTTCTCAACCTTCGCCTTCCCACTCTCAATCCCCGTCCTCGCCTTCCCCCCTGTTATTCCCACTCCCCGTGTAAAGGTCTATCCAGAAGATGCGCCCGGAACTGGTCCCTGGGTTGTTTTCTTCAGGCCTAAGCCAAATGGAAAGCCGTTGAGAGTCATGCAGATCGCGAAAGATCTGGCAAGGTATACCTCCGTTTCGGAAATTTCGAAGGTTAGACCAAACAAATTGCGAGTTGTCGTGAATGATCGAAAAGACGCAAACAAGATTGTTGTCGATCAGCATTTTACAATTGAGTATCGGGTCTACATTCCCTCTCACATAGTCGAAATTGAGGGTGTGATAACCGAAACGGGCTTGACGTGCGAATACATTACGAGTGAAGGTACCGGCCGTTTTAAAAAACTGCCCTCGACGACTGTTAAGATCTTGGGTTGCCGCCAGCTCGGAACAGTCTCCCATGAAGGAGAAGAAAAGAAATTTACGCCGTCCAACTCGTTTCGAGTCACCTTCGCTGGTTCAGCTCTCCCTGACTACGTGATGGTAGATAAATTGAGGTTAGCCGTGCGACTTTTTATTCCAAAGCCAATGACTTGTCTAAAGTGCAAGTCAGTTGGTCACACGGCTGCTTATTGTGCCAATAAAGAACGATGTGCCACTTGCGGAGAACAACATGAGGGGAAATCCTGCAGTGCGACTGAGCATAAGTGTCCATATTGCGGGGGATCCCCACACGTGCTCTCAGCTTGTGAAACATACAAGGCTCGCTGGGAGAAACAGAAGCGCTCTTTGAGGGAACGCTCTAAACGCACTTTCGCAGAAATTTTGAAGGGCGCTTCTCCACTGGCTCAAGAACAACAACCAATCAATACACACAATGTCTTCGCTACGTTGCCAGTTGACGAAATGGAAGCGGATACAGCTAACGGGGGCACGCCGTTTATTTCTCAAGGGAATCCCCGGCGCAAAAATGTGACCACTCCCAAAGTTCAAGGACAAGTCCCTCCGGTGATACCCCCTGTTAGCTTGCCCAAAAAATCGAGTGCAGCGGATAAGCAAAATCAGGTCCCTCCTGGCCTCCGTGGTAATAGTTCACCTTCGAACGACCCAGCACTCGAGGGGACATCAAAAACCCCAACTGTCCCTGTTTTTCCGTCAAGTTCAACTTCCCAATCGGGATTTATAAAGTTGTCTGACCTTGTGGATCAAATCTTCACGTGTTTTAATGTTTCCGACTCCATCAGAACCATTGTCACCGCAATGCTTCCAGTACTAAAGACAATTTTGCAGCAATTAATGCAAACATGGCCCCTCCTTGCAATGATTATCTCTCTTGATGTCTACTTTAAATAGAGAGGTCGGAGATATCACTGTTTTACAGTGGAATTGTCGTAGTCTTATGCCTAAATTGGATACATTCAAATTTCTAATTCATAAACTCAATTGTGATGTTTTTGCTCTATCCGAAACCTGGCTCTCTTCTCAAAATGATCTCTCTTTCCACGATTTTAATATTATACGCTTGGACCGCGATGACAGATAAGGAGGGGTACTATTGGGGATCAATAAGTGTCACTCATTTTTTAGAATTGACCTTCCACCTATTGGAGGGATCGAAGCTATTGCTTGTCATGCAAACATCAGAGGCAAAGACCTCTGTATAGTCAGCTTGTATTTGCCTCCGAGAGCTGCGGTTAGCCGCAAACAACTTGTTGACATATGCTCACTCCTTCCTGAGCCACGATTAATCTTGGGAGACTTCAACTCTCACGGAACTGCCTGGGGGGAACAGTACGACGACAATCGTTCATCGTTGATTTATGACCTTTGTAACAGCTTCAATATGACCGTTTTGAACACTGGGGAAACAACACGTGTACCTAAACCTCCTGCTAACCCAAGTGCTCTTGACCTCTCGCTTTGCTCGAATTCACTATCGTTAGATTGCAAGTGGAATGTAATCCAGGATCCCAACGGTAGTGACCACTTGCCAATCAAAATTTCTATCACCAATGGGTTGAATTCTTCTGAATCAATAAACATGGCATACGACCTCACAATACACATTGACTGGAAAAAATATGCGGACGCGATTGCTCTAGCCATCAATTCCAGAGATGGTTTGCTTCCATTGGAGGAGTATAACTTCATTTCTCGTTTGATCTATGACAGCGCGGTTCGCGCTCAAACGAAACCCATCCCAGGTTCCACTATTCGTCGAAGGCCTCCCAATCCATGGTGGGATGGCCAGTGTTCCAAGCTTTATGGAGATAAATCGAATGCATTTAAAGCTTTTCGGAAACGTGGAACCCCTGAAAATTTTCAGACGTATTTGGACCTTGAAAATCAATTTAAAAACTTGATCAAAGGGAAAAAACGTGCTTATTGGCGAAATTCGTGGGAGGTTTGTCACGAGAAACGTCAATGAAAAAATTATGGAAAGTGGCTCGAAACATGAGAAATCGCTCTTCATCCAATGAAAGCGAGGAATATTCACATCGATGGATTTTTAATTTTGCACGAAAGGTTTGTCCCGATTCCGCTCCAGTGCAAAAAATTATTCGAGATATACCACAAGATAGGTGCGATCTTGATTCCGAGTTTTCGATGGTAGAATTCTCTCTTGCTCTCCTTTCATGTAACAATTCTGCTCCGGGATCGGATAGAATTAAGTTCAACTTGCTGAAAAATCTCCCTGATGTGGCAAAACATCGCTTGTTGAACTTATTCAATCGGTTTCTGGAGCATAATATTGTTCCAGATGATTGGAGACAAGTACGAGTTATAGCTATTCAAAAACCCGGAAAACCCGCGTCCGACTTCAATTCGTACCGCCCAATAGCAATGCTGTCTTGTATACGGAAATTGTTGGAGAAAATGATCTTGTTTCGCCTTGATCGATGGGTTGAAACGAATGGCCTACTCTCAGATACACAATATGGGTTCCGCAGGGGCAAGGGGACGAATGATTGTCTTGCGTTGCTTTCTTCAGAAATTCAAATGGCTTATGCCGAAAAAAAACAAATGGCTTCAGTATTCTTGGACATAAAGGGGGCCTTTGATTCTGTTTCAATAGAGGTTTTGTCAGACAAATTACAATCTCGGTGTCTGCCGCCTCTATTGAATAATATGTTATATAACTTGCCTTGTGAGAAACATTTGAACTTTTCTCACGGAGATTCGGCAGTAAGTCGGGTCTCTTTCATGGGCCTCCCCCAGGGCTCATGTTTAAGCCCCCTTTTGTACAACTTCTACGTAAGCGACATTGACAATTGCCTTACACAAAATTGCAGCCTAAGACAACTTGCAGATGATGGTCTGTCGTAGGATCAAACGAATCCGACCTGCAAGGGCCCTTACAAGATACTTTGAACAATTTTTCAACCTGGGCCATTGGGCTAGGGATCGAATTCTCCACGGAGAAAACAGAGATGGTGGTTTTTTCTAGGAAGCATAAACCAGCAAAACCAAAGCTTCAACTTTTGGGTGAACCGATCACTCATGCTATGTCATTCAAGTATCTTGGGGTCTGGTTCGACTCTAAATGTACTTGGGGGGCCCATATTAGGTATCTGAGTAAAAAATGTCAACAAAGAATAAACTTTCTCCGTACAATTACCGGCACCTGGTGGGGAGCCCATCCCGAAGATCTTATAATGTTGTATCGAACAACTATTCTCTCAGTGATGGAGTATGGCAGTTTCTGTTTTCAATCAGCTGCCAAAACACACCTCATTAAACTCGAGCGAATTCAGTATCTTTGTCTCCGTATCGCGTTGGGATGTATGCCCTCAACGCATACCATGAGTCTCGAGGTTTTGGCAGGCCTACTCCCGCTAAAAGATCGCTTCAATTTATTATCTCTTCGGTTCCTCATCCGGTGTAAGGTTATGAACCCATTGGTGATCGGAAATTTTGAGCAGCTGATCGAGCTAAATTTTCATTCTGGATTCATGAGCTCATATCATGAATTCGTCTCCATGCAGGTTGATCCTTCTTCGTATATTCCCAACCGTGTTTGTTTTCCTGACTACATCAATTCCTCTGTGCATTTTGATCTGTCCATGAAGCAGGATATCCATGGAACATCAGATTATCTTCGATCGAGGATCGTTCCAACGATCTTCGATGCAAAGTATGGGGATATCAATTGTGATAATATGTACTTTACTGATGGGTCCTCTATGAATGAGTCCACAGGATTTGGAGTGTTCAACGAATTTTTTAACACCTCACACAGTCTTCAGAATCCTTGCTCAGTGTATATTTCTGAATTGGCAGCGATACACTGGGCGCTGGACAGCGTCGCCTCACAACCTGTTGAACACTATTACATTGTAACGGATAGTCATAGCTCTGTCGAAGCTATCCGTTCAGTGAGGCCGGAAAAGCACTCGCCGTACTTCCTTGAGAGAATACGAGAAATTTTGAGTGCTTTATCCAGACGCTGTTATGTCATTACCTTTGTCTGGGTCCCTTCACATTGCTCAATTCTGGGTAATGAGAGGGCTGACTCATTAGCAAAGGTAGGTGCAATTGAAGGCGATATTTATCAGCGTCAAATCGCCTTCAATGAATTTTATTCGTTAGTCCGCAAAAATACCATAGTTAACTGGCAACGCAAATGGAACGAAGATGAATTGGGCCGGTGGCTCCACTCGATTATCCCTAAGGTTAGCCTCAAACCATGGTTCAAAAGTCTGGACTTGAGTCGGGACTTTCTTCGCACCTTCTTCCGACTCATGTCCAATCACTGTTCGTTAGATGCGCTACTCTTTCGTATTAATCTTGCCGACAACAATCTTTGTGTTTGTGGCCAAGGTTACCACGACATCGAGCACGTTGTTTGGTCGTGCGAGCTGTATCTTGTCGCCAGATGGAATTTAGTAGTCACCCTTCGGGCCCGAGGAAGGCAGCCCATGGTGCCAGTGAGAGACGTGTTGGCTCGGTTAGACCTTGATTACATGTCCCAAATATATGTATTCCTTAAAGCTATCGATCTTCGTGTGTGATTGTCCTTATACCCTTAGTTTTTCCTTTTCCTTTTCCTTTGTGAGAGATCGGATCCCTTCTTAAGAATAAGATGAAATGTAAATACATATTAGATATAAGATAGGTTTAAGAATTGAGTGTGATGAGTGTGATTGAGAGTGTGAGTGTGATCATTGTCAACATATCCTCATATCCCCTCCTTTTCCTGAAGAAAATATGTCACCCTTCTAAACTCGAGTTGACCGCGAGTAATCGGTTTCCTATATTATTAACATTAGAATTAAGGAAAAATGTATATATACTAGTAACAATACAGTAAGGAGTTCGGCTCCTTTAAACCTATGTAACTGAGCCTGTAAAAATAAACGATTTAAATAAAAAAAAAAAAAAAATTAGCGCCGATCTACAAAAATGCACTTCGGATTATCTTTGACCTACTAGCATTCACGTCTGCAGAAAAAACTTGCCACATTCCCCAGGTGTTCTCTACCGAAACAGCTGGTATATTCGAGGATTTCGTCAATCACACTGGTTCACGGATTCGGCAAACACCATCGACACAGTCGGTGCGGTTAGGTGCAAGCCATTAGAAAGTACCTGTCGCTTGAGCCTGTCTATATGAGGGGTCCTAGACATAGCGATATAGCCGGCGATGTGGTGACCTACCGTTTGACTGGGGTTGGTCACAGCGGACTAATCCAAACGTGATAATTGCCACCGGGTAACCTAAAGCTGTTGATCACCGTAACTCCTTCAGCATGTTTTGGGCGAAGAATGGTCCGCAGTGGGGCTGGGGCTGTTCCTACGGGAAGAGCTTAATCACGAGATTTGAAGACGTGGTGAGGGAATATTTGTGAATAAATTTATTTATCCATTCACTCACTGTAACAAGTCACAAGGCTTCAACAGGCGGTCCTTTCGTCTACTCATCAATCGATGCCAGGTCCACAACTTGGTCGAACATTTCTTTAATGTCTGTTCGAAACCTCCGAAGCGGGAGCGTCTGAGACATCCTAGAACTACCACCTTGATCAGCTACTTCAAAAACACACAAACAGCGGATTTGCAACGAACAGTCTTGTTCCTTTCCCTTCGCGATTAGGGAAACAAGAACAGTCGGCATTTTCGAACAGCGTGGGTTAATTTGTTTTAAAAATTTGTTCAAACATTGACATGTATACGTCTAATGTTACAACGTCTAATGCAGGGGTTCTCAAACTGTTTTGGGCCAGAGACCCCTTTTCCAGAATTAAGTCATACCGTAGACCCCCATAGCCAATTTTTTTTGAAAATCATATCTTTAGTTTTTTTTTCGTACTGAATAATTATCAATTTGAAAAAATTGCAGTTTATTAAATGAATAAACTTGACATTATTTTCTCACAAAGGCGATCTGGCATAGTGGTAATATCTGCAACTCTCACGCAAAAGGTGACAACTTCAATTCAAACTCCCGACATTCTTCCAAAAAATGGAAGTAATGGGACAAACCAGCCAAAAGTGTTGAAAGTTACTATAATACAGAAAAAAAATATTTTCTCATCATATTCAACAACATAAATAGAGATAAAATTTAGTAAATATCTATTATAATGAATAACTATTGATTCAAATTCGCGTTGTTTGTAACTACAATGAACCTTTTTCGACAAAGTATGATGATGGAAATACGAGAAGATATTTTTCTATGTTGCGTTATAACTAGAGCATATGACAACCATGATTGTACTCCTGAGTCATCTGTGCTGATAATAATCAACTTTTCTTGCAAAATGTTCAAGCTTAGGTCAATAATAGACTCGGTACCCTAAATGATTTGCCTACGCTCATACTTTATCGCGCAGAACATTATTATCCCAAAAATCTAATCTGCATACGCACAAAGCAGATAATAGTTTTATAATCCCTTTTGTCACAGAACGAAACGAAAGACAGATAAAATTAGATACACCGATAGCTTCAGCCTCTTTCTACGCAGATAGTTCACAGAGTACGCATCAGAAATTATATCGTCGGTCAAATACAATTTCGAGCAAAGGAATTGAATAGTTTTTCCATTACTTATTCGCGCCAACAGTGTCCCGTCCACAATCCGGTGAACCAGTCGAATTTAGTTAGTTTCCCTACAATCACCTTGGCTCATTCCATGGATGTGATATAGTACTGATTTATTATCCATTAAGGAATTGGAAAATTTTGAAGATCTAAAAACATTTTGGTAAAATCCTTGTGTAATGCGTCCAACTGAGTGACATATGATAATATAACATAGGCTTGAATCTTTTGTGATAGTTTTGACAAACGCGGAAACTGTGAATATTATCTTCTGCTTAAATTTTGTTTTGATAGTTTTGTCAGAAGGGCCGATATTATTGATATTGTTTCAATCATTTTGAAATCGTCACCCTGCAGCTGAAACACAAATTCAAAAAAGCAGAAAATCTTGCTATGCAAGAGATTATTGGTGGTCAACGAACTCCAGCGTGTAGAAGTAGCCGAGTAACGATTTAGTCGTTTTTCTCATATAGCTGAGCAAATAATCGAGTTTCCAAAGAATTGCTTCACAGGTTTTTGATAGCATTCACAACATATAGTAAAGACTGATGCGATCTAGGGCTCAGAGATTTTTTGCTACTAAAGGGTGTGTCACATCACATTGCATCACGGAAAAAACGCTGTAGAAATTCGCCCAGTAGACCGATCCTTTTGAAAATTTTAGACAGTAAAATAAAAACTATTAAACAACTTTTGGCATTTTCTTTTTATTCATACTTCGAGCCCAAGCCCGTATGCTCGCATCTTCCTCTTTACCCCGTCCATAAGGTTCTGTACAACGTCAGGTTGTAGTTTTTTTTTTAACAGAAATCCATTTTCTCTTGAAGTCCGCCTCCGATTTGACAACTTTTGGATCCGGCCAGAAGATGGTCGGGCCCTCGTGCTGCTTCAATAGTGGTAGTAAGCGCTTCTGTAGGCACTCCTTAAGGTAAACCTGCCCGTTTACCGTGCCGGTCATCACGAAGGGGGCGCTCCGCTTTCCGCAAGAGCAGATCGCTTGCCACACCATGTACTTTTTGGCAAACTTGGATAGTTTCTGCTTGCGAATCTCCTCCGGAACGCTGAATTTATCCTCTGCGGAGAAGAACAACAGGCCCGGCAGCTGACAAAAGTCCGCTTTGACGTAGGTTTCTTCGTCCATTACCAGGCAATGCGGCTTCGTCAGCATTTCGGTGTACAGCTTCCGGGCTCGCGTCTTCCCCACCATGTTTTGCCTTTCGTCGCGGTTAGGAGCCTTCTGAACCTTGTATGTACGCAGGCCCTCCCGCTGCTTGGTCCGCTGGACGAATGAACTTGACAAATTCAGCTTATTGGCGACATCCCGGACCGAACTTCTCGGATCACGTCTAAACTGCTTAACTACGCGCTTGGGATCTTTTTCACTGACGGAGCATCCATTTTTGCCGTTCTTCACCTTCCGGTCGATGGTTAGGTTCTCGAAGTATCGTTTTAGTACTCTGCTGACCGTGGATTGGACGATTCGCAGCATCTTACCGATGTCCCGATGTGACAACTTCGGATTCTCGAAATGAGTGCGCAGGATTAATTCACGACGCTCTTTTTCGTTCGACGACATTTTTCCAAATTTACGAAAAATTGACAGTGAAGCATGGCCAACGTGATCTATACACTCTTATCTGATTATAAGCGAAAGCTGAAGATATAATTCCTAAAAATTAAATTTCTACAGCGTTTTTTCCGTGATGCAACTTGATGTGACACACCCTTTAAATGCTGTCTGTGAATCACGCAGTGAATTGCTGAGTTAGCTGTAAAACCACGATGACGACCAAACATAGATGGTGCACCATCAGTATCAATTTTCTTCCATGGAATAGCTTTTTCGTTAAAAAAAAACCGATCGATTCTTCTCTGGTATCAGTCTTCATATATGTAGCAAAAATCATTCCTTGGCACATATTTTTATCTTTAATATATCGAACATACCCTAACAACAGAGCTTAATTGCTGGGTACTGTAGACTCGTCAAGCTGGAGAGAAAACCTGTTGGTCTATAATAAATTGAATAACATTTTCCCCCTTCGGGACCCATTTCAAGTTTCCTGAAATAATAAAAAAAAATTGTTACGTCATGCACATTTTGCAAATTCTTTTTCAATGACTTTATTCTAGTACACTTCATTTAGCTACGTAAATACCTTGTAATCTTTTGAATTAAATTAGCCCCGCCGCACATGCCCACACTCGCACTCGTTCACGACACTGCGCCAATGTCACATTGACATTGGTGGGCACGTGTGTGTCCGCAATTCGTTTCACGAGTCGTACATCAGTCAGTGAAGCAAGATAGACGCGATTGATATAAGTTCAGAATCCGACAGTGATAACGAGTTTTCAAATAGATTATTGTTAATAAGGAAATCGGGGGGTCTCCGTAGCCACATTGGTTGCGCGTTCGCTTAGTAAGCGATCGATCGTGAGTTCAAAACTCAGGGCCCTCATTGACCATCTTTGTGTTGTTACAGAATAGCTACGTCCACGCAACAATCATCAGCGATGGAGATCGATCCACGGTCGAAATAAGATCGATTCATCCATACAACTGCTCTGCTCTGCCAGACACATCGGGCTACTGTTCTATAAATAACTCAACAATGATCAAACAACTGTCTCCGCTGTCCGGTGGTCCAACTGGTAATGGAAGAACAGAAAGAATACCCTTACGCCTAAATGGCTACTGTGTGAATGTACCATATGTAATGGTATAGAAGGAATACTGGCGAATGGCAACTGTGTAATGTGCTAATTATAGATATGATAATCATGTGACATGTACACGATTAAAATTCGGCTCTGTTACAGCTAAAATGCTAATGAGCCTTAAATAAATAAATGGAAAAAAAAAATAAGGAAATCATCCGAAAAAAAATATGGAAGAGCTCTTACCTGTCCAAAAGGAAAACACATGGAGAATTCAATTTAACTTCTGAGTTTTCAGATGAAAAATTTAAAAATTATTTTAGAATGACTAGGAACGATTTTAAGGAAGTACATGCGATGATTGCTACAGATTTAGAAGATCAAGGATATGGTGGTCATGAACGAATTAGTACTGAAGAAAAATTGGCCGTTTTCTTAAGGTAAGTTTATTATGTAGGTAAACGGTTACAAAATTAAGTGGAACTATTTAAAGCACCATAATAATTTATAAATTTAATTTAAATAGTTTGAAACGTATTTCCAGAATTGTCGAGTTCATTACCCTGAATGACTATAGTATTTGGTGTCAATGGTGTCCCACCTTCCTGTGGCTGTTGTTGTATA
Source organism: Toxorhynchites rutilus septentrionalis (assembly GCF_029784135.1). Taxonomy (NCBI): domain Eukaryota; kingdom Metazoa; phylum Arthropoda; class Insecta; order Diptera; family Culicidae; genus Toxorhynchites; species Toxorhynchites rutilus. The sequence goes on along the minus strand of NC_073745.1, from coordinate 300,622,895 downwards.
GGAGGAGGCATACGATATGTTTCTGCATCAAAATGTGGCTGTTGTTCTGCAGGTGAAGGCGTATATGATGAATAATATGATCCTACATCACTAACATGTGAATAGGAAGAATGTGGACGAGGCGGATATTCTACCAAGTATTTAGATTCTTCTTGGGACACCAATGAAAATACGTTTGTTTTAATATTGTGTTGAGCCAGTGGCGGCAATCTTTTTGTGGTCTCGTATATACTCATAAAAAAATGTGGATCATGTTTAACATTGCTTATGGTGAAATCATTACTGGTGTTAGCAATTAAGCGCTCCCGTTGTTGCTGTCTTTTAGCTGCTCTACGTTCATGGTCCTCAATCGATTTAACTAGTAAGTTATTTAAAGTGTTCTTTTTTCGTCGTCTTTTACTTCCTTCATCAGCTGATGTACCAGGAGATGGTGATTCAGGGTTTTCAATAGTTTCTTCAACTACTGATTCATGAAAATCCGTATCATCAACATTTTTTGAATGTCATTTTCTGTAGTATTTGAATTACCATGAGATGATTCGTCATTTAGTATGTCTTCAGTAAAATTTGTGTTACTTGGCCTATTTGCCATATGCGGGATTAAAAATGCCATATTTTCTTGAAAGCGCCATGGCTTTATATTAACAGCCCCTGATCCACTTTTCGGTTTAGAAATTTTCTGCCGACGAAGCGCATCTCGGTGATTGTATCTCAGTTTTTCCCAACATTTCTTGGCTTCACTTCCTGTAATAAAATTAGTCATCATTAACAAGCATGACTATATGAAATATAATAAATGTATTTTTTTTCTGTACAGATTTGTCGCGAGCGGTAACTCATATCGGAGCATTGGTTATAGTTACAGAATGGGAGAAAGGACTATCTCAAATATTATAACCAAAGTATCTTCAGCTATTTGGAGAAACATGCAACCTATTTACTTGCCGGAACCTACACTGGATATATAAAAAAAAATGCCGTCGATTTTCTAAATATATGGCAAATGCCTAATACCGTGGGCGCTATCAATGGAAAACACGTGACAATTAAGAAACCGATAAACAGTGGATCTCATTTTTTAATTATAAGCAACATCATTCTATTGTGCTGTTGGCGGTAGTAGATGCAAATTACAAATTTGTATTTATTGATGTCGGTTCTAAAGGCAGATTTCCAGATGGAAATATATTTGATAATTGCATATTAAAGAGAAAAATGATGGACAGACAGCTGCACCTTCCCGAGCCCAAGGGTCTACCTGGAAGAGAAGACATAGTTGTGCCTTATGTTATTGTTGGTGACGCTGCATTTCCTTTAATGGAAAACCTTATGAGACCTTTTCCTCAGAGACAAGTGGTAGACAATTATAGAAACAAAGTTTTTAATTGCAGACTCTCAAGAGCAAGCCAAACAGTTGAATGTGCATTCGGCATATTGAGTTCCCGGTTTAGAATATTTTTACGGCCATTTGAAATGAAAGGAGAAACAGTAGACAAAATTGTTATGGCGAGTTGTGTCTTGCATAACTATTTACGCACAAAAAGTATAACTAGTACTATGGATGAGGAATATGAAAATTTACCAAATTTTCAACAATTACTGCCTCTGCCGCGATTGAGAGGTCGCGTTTCGAAAAGGGCATTTGAAATAAGAGACCAATTTACGGATTATTTTAACTCCGTAGAAGGACGAGTGACTTGGCAAAACCACAGCGTGCAACGGGGCGCGTATTGATATCGTTCGACAATTAATACAACATTGTTACTTGTAATTATTTTGTAAATACCTACACATATTAGTATATTAAATAAATGTTAGAATTTCATATCTGCCTACAGAACAGTTTTAGTTTTTATTACCTACATACCTAATCTATTTTATATAAATACTAGACTATATTTTATGCCATGAACAAACAAACATCCATACTTTCACATTTATATCATCAGTAAGATTTATACAAGTAATACTCACCATCCTTGAGATTTAGCGCCTCTGCTATTCGTTTCCAAATAGAATCCTTTAATTTTGTATTTAAATAGTCTTGGTGTTTTACCACGTATAAGAATTTTTCACTTCGAACAGCTTCAATCAGTTCCTCCATTTTGCACTCGTGACACTGCCACTCGAAAACAATGTCTCGGTCACCTAGCAGACACGCACGTGCACGTTCATGTACGTGCCTGCGTCGACACGTTAGAGTAAATGCGGAGTTTGGTACTGCGTCATAGGTTTTAAATAGTGAGTTCGAAACTCAGGGCCCTCATTGACCATCTTTGTGTTGTTACAGAATAACTATGTCCACGCAACAATCATCAGCGATGGAGATCGATCCACGGTCGAAATAAGATCGATTCATCCATACAACTGCTCTGCTCTGCAAGAAACATTGGGCTGCTGTTCTATAAATAACTCAACAATGATCAACAACTGTCTCCGCTGTCCGGGTCTAACTGGATAATGGAAGAACAGATAGAAAACTCTTACGCCTAAATGGCTACTGTGTGAATGTGTACCATATGCAATGGTATAGAAGGGAATACTCTAACGCCGAAAATGGCAACTGTGTAATGTGCTAATTATTATAGATATGATAAACATGTGACATGTACACAATTAAAAAATTCGGCTCTGTTACAGCTGAAATGCTAATGAGCCTAGAATAAACAAAAGGGATAAAAAATAAAAAAAAAATAGGTTTTAAATACAGCCACTCGCACTCGGCTCGTGGCGGCCAATGCGAGTGTGGGCATGTGCGGCGGGGCTTAGAAGTTGAGAACATTATCATTCAAGCTCCCACGTAATTCAGAACACATATGAAATTGCAGCCTAAGGACAAGCTTTTATACAGTAAAATATTAGGAGCATGTTTGGACATGAATTTGATGATCACTTCATTCGTGTTAAATCACGTATATGTTTAACCCTCCTGTACTCGCGTGCAAAATCATAACACGTATACTCGCGCACGGTGTCACAGACCGAAAATTGAACTTCTCTGTAATAATGCCATTGTGTATTTTTCAGGCTCTATTGGCATTTATTTGAAGAAGAGGATATGATTGAATGAAAAAACTCCAAAAAAATATGTTTTCTTCATCTTTATCATGTTTTAATAGTCATCTAATTCAGCATCCTCAAAACAGAGTAATTTTTATTACTTTAACACAAATAACGAAATTCGAATTTTTCACTGTTATTAATTAAAAGTAAGCAACTGAATATAATTTATGGAAGTATAAAGAGCTATAAAACAACATAAAATCGTATTAATCGATTGTGGTTTCATTGGAGTAAGAATCATAACATAGCATAACTGCATGCTCGAAACAAACATATTTTTTACATTTCATGCAGTTGTTGCGTATTTTTCGGGTCTTTTATCAAAGAGAAGAATGTATAACAACCATCTAGATAATTATGATAAAGGTTCTGGAATATAAAGTTTGCATATTTCTATTATTCTTTGTCTCTGTATTCTTGGTAAACTAAGAAGTAATGCCTTTTTTTAGATAGGGCCTAAAAAGATGATATTAAAGGATTTCTAGGAACTTTTTTCTTCTTGTTTTCTTGTCTATATTGTCCATTATAAAAAAATATCTCCGAAACAGTAACTGTTAAAAATTACCATAAGCCACCGATTAGTTTATAGTTAACTGTTTACAATTCTTCCACAAGTGAAATTCTTTCACATTTGGGTATATGTATGACCATTATATTTAGCGAATAACTATACGAAAGTCAAACATTTATATTTTGCTTTTGAATGTATGAATCTAACGACGAATATATCGACGAATAGTTAATATATGGATCCGTTCAATCCAGATACAAAAGGGACTGAAATCAAATGAAAATAGTCCGGTAATGATATTATGCATTATATTCAATAAATATTCCACGCCACTAACATTAATTTATACATTTCATTGAACAATATTTTAAAATAAGAAAAAAGGTTCTTGTCCAAAAAAGTTACACCTATACTCGCGTCGGTGTGTCAGACCGAAAGTGTTAAAAAAGTGGTACACGTCTCTTTTGTACCAACACATGCGATACGCTAAACGATGACGAACGACGAATAACGAAGCTAGAGAGAATCGCAAAGTCGTAGTGTTGAAATTTTTCTGAGAAATGAATGAATTATTGATTTCTCGGTCTGACAGACCAATGCGCGAGTATAGGAGTGTTAAAATACAGAGAAATGTTAAACAGTCCTGAACGACTCATACGCTCAAACACATTGTCTTTCACGAACCTGTTAACGTTTTTTTACTAGCCGAATTTTTCATCTTGTACTTTTCTATTTCCATCTTGTGGACACTCATCGTCTTGATGAGTTTTTCAAATGTACAGCAATAATATTTTCTACTAAGATATTAGTCATTCTCGGGGTTGCCACATATACAGAATATTTTGTATTTTACAGATTTCACGAAATACAGAATCTGTATATACAGAATTACAGATTTTCAGCAAAGATACATATTTTAAAGATATTTTTTTTTTCAAATTTAAATTTAAATGTTGAACTAATTACAGTTCATTTCCACTGTCTTCCTTCTTAATATTTAATAAACTTTGTTTTTTTTATCGTTGAGTCATGAAGATATGTACCTTGATTTATAAAAATGTTGAACCATATGAAATATCACTTCACTTTTCCATTCCTGCTAAGGATGTTTCAGGACACTTTTTGATGATTCCACATTCATCAGCGTGCGTTGAGTGTATATTCTAGCTTCACAATGCCAACAAAACAATGTTCTGAAATCGGTTGGCATCCACAATTATGGACTCTATTTTAAATGCATCGAACTATGTATCGGCTCAAGGAGGAGCGCCATGGATGAAACTAACGGAAAACAAAACAAAACAATGCCATGTATAAACATCATACAATTTATCATGAGAAAACTTTTTTTATGATTTATTTTGTTGTATTGATACGACTGAGGCAAACCATAAATAAGAACAATAAATTTAAAATGAAAATAAACCTTTCTTTTCATTTTTCCCGTTAGTTTTTGATACAGATTTTTTTTTTGGAAAAATACAGATATACAGATTTTCTCAGAAAATTTCACAGGATCAAATGTGGCAACACGTTCACGTAACACAACTTATGGAGAATAATGGAGCAAATATTTCAAATAAGAACTTGTGTTATTTTATAGGGGTCGACATTCAGACCCCGTCGACCCCCAAAATCAATTTTCGTTTCTGTCGACCCCTGGGAAACCGAAATCGACCCCAGGGGGTCAATATCGACCACTTTGAGAAACCCTGGTCTAATGGAATTACTTCGGTCGCTTCACAGAGATGAGCAAACATTTTATACGTAGTTTCTGTAGATAATTGTGGGCCTATGTACGAGAGTTGCCAACTCTTTTTTGATTATGGCAGATAATTCGGGTATTTGGCAACACGTTCAGCATCCACAATCATCGATGATGACAGAGGTAGAGCTAGTATATACATGTATTGGTAGCGCATAGAATGTGATAACAATATTGGCAATTGTCAGTGGAGCAGATAATTATCATGAAATAGGGGCATGGAATTCAAATTCATGTATTCAACCTTTTTGTTCTGTAAATCATAGTTAGATGTAAGTCCAATAAAATTTGACAGTTCGATGTTAACCGTGGAGATTAAAAGTTGTATAAATCACTAGTAGTCTCGTGTTCAATTGTTACGTGGCTTGGCCCTGTATTTCTCGAAGTGTTGGCCTGCTGGATCGACGAAGGTATTCATCGAAGGAAACCCGCCAGGAACCGGAAACCTAGGAAGTCGTGGTTCAGTATCCCAACAGCCTATATTGAGATGACGGAGATTCGGTCGAAACTTTGGTACGAAAGCTCTATTACTTTTACAAGTTTCAACGGCCTTTAACCCTTTAACGGGCCGTGAGAACTAGGCATGTAATCAACGCAAACTCCAATACAACGACATGTTTAGAGCAAAGAGTGCTAAAATACACACGATAATTTTTGACGTAGGATTACGTCTTTCGGGAACATATTGGGGTACAAATTGAAAATCGAACATCATGAAAATTGTCCAATTTCAAACGCTTATTGCTCAGTCATTTTATGATGGATTGATGAAATTTTTTCGTCAATCGATTTCGGTACTCCATAACATTTTTTTATATTGAAGAAATTAATATATGTCATGAACTAACTACTGAACAATTGAAAAATTTCAACCCCTATCCTAACGGAAATACCCACTTCTGATTGGTCGAAATTGACGACACATGCAGCGATTCCCTAACAGAGACATCGAAAGGAAGCTGCCTGGGGGAAATCGGCATTGCAAATACATGATGCTCTTAGATTCAAAGCTTAATTTTAAAGACCATATTGCTTACATTACTTCCAAAGCTTCGAAGTGCTTGGGCTTCATTTTCCGAGCTGCTAAGAAGTCCTCAGACATTCACTGTCTAAAATTTTGTATTGTTCGTTATTCCGATCTATTTTGGAGTATGCTGTTGTTGTACGGGCTCCGTACTATCAAAACAACATACTACAAATAGAAGCAATACAACGTAAGTTTGTCCGCTTTGCTCTGCGACGGTTGCCCTGGAAAGATCCCTTCAACTTTCCCAGCTACAAAAATCGTTGTCGATTAATCGATCTAGAGCTTCTCGAAAATAGACGGAACGTAGCGGAGGCTGCTTTCGTCACACATGTTGTTCAGTCTTGAATAGACTGTCCTGCTGTGCTGAATGAATTCAACATGCATAATCCTCGTCGTACTCTGAGAACCCATAAATTCCTCCGAATTTGTACATTTCGTACCAATTATGGCTATAATGAGCCTATTAGTAGTATGTGTCATGTGTTCAACCGATGTTTTCATGTTTTTGACTATCACTTGTCTCGTTACGTCAATAAGAGTAGGTTCCGTGGAGTGCTTGGACATTCTAACCTAGTTTTAAGTTAGAATAAGTCGTATTCTTGTTAGGATTAAGATTGTGTCATTTGGACTGTCTTTTCTGTTGACGCAAAAATGAGCAGGTTTTATGCCCATTTTTATAAAAGAAAAAGATGATGATGATGATATTAAATTAGAGAGACTTTAAAACTTTTCAGTTCATTCGTCTCTAGCCTTGGGAAAGGCCATTGGAAAAACTTTACTCTACTCCATTACACCTTCACCCTCACTGCCTTGAGAAAGGCACTCGATCCCTCGTTGTTCAGCTCGTCCAGCAACGATGTTGTCCAGTCGGTGTCCACACAAAGAATGCAAATACACGAAAGTAGGGGGAGCTTTCGTTCCTACCGAAATGTGTTTCCTAACAGTAACATCAAAACCAAGCTGCCCGGGGGAAATCGGCATTGCAAAAACAGGTCGGACTCGATTATATATAGTCGACCATTTTTTTCCAACAATTATTTTCAAATCCTATACATAATGGAATCTCAAGAAAACAATTTTTTCATTAATGTATGCATGCCAAACATTAATAGAAAAATAGCTTTTTTGTGATTCGATTATGTATTGGATTCGAAAATTAACGTTGAAAGTGAAATTGCGATTATATATAATTGAGTCCGACCTGTGTATGAAAGTCGGAGGCATTTTTATATTGCAAGTAAGGTTGAGTGTTACGATTATTTGGATTATTCTAGCAAATAAAATTTAAATTTGGAACTTTAACGTTGGTTGCTTCGTGAAATTTCGTATTAATGACCGATCGTGTATTGTGAAAAATTAAGCACAATTGTAAGTGTAAAACTGTATATGGTAGCAGTTGTGTTAAAAATGACTTGATATATGAAACGATTTATTTCAATTTTCATAAATAAAAACTAAGGTGTATTACCGCTCGAGAACGGGTCGTTTGGTTTAAGTTGTCTGTTTTGCTGTGTTCATCTTCACCCAAGGAAAGTTTGAACGGCGAGAAGGATTGGAAAAGCTAAGAAGTAATAGAAAAAGTGTATATAGCATATAGCATATAGTATTAGGTGTTGTTAATCTAATTAAAATTCGCATTGGGTTGAATAAACACTCAGAAAGTAAAAATTTTGAAGGAAATTACCTTTTCCATTTCAAATACAAAAAAATAAAAAAATTATGGAATTGTATACCATTCCCCTAGTTCCAGTGACCAGCGATTTATTGAAATTTTGGAGAACTGGTGGGAAAATATCGTTGATTGCAGTAAATTAAATGTAATTGCTGGTGATTTTAATATTGACTGGCTCAATGTACGAAATTCGAATCAATTGAAACAATTATCGCATTATTTCAACTTGAAACAAACGGTTCTCGAAGCTACTAGAATTTCTAAACATAGTAGAACTCTGATTGATCACGTCTTTTCAAATTTTGCTACTGTTCATTCTTCGACCGAGGCCAAATTTAAAATAACTGACCATGAGACAATTTTTGTATACATTGAGAATGGACAGCATGACAGTGATGGAAATAAAGTAAAGATCAAATGTTGGAAACGATATTCTAAAGAATCCTTGTCTCAGCTTGTGTCGGCAAGCCTGGATTTTGTGGCAATGACTGGACATCTGAATGATAAAGCAGCTGTTCTAACTAATATTTTGAGAGAGTGTACGAATAAATTAGTAGTTGAAAAACATATTGATTTGAGCAATTCGAACAGCTGGTACTCTTTGGATCTGATGCGCCTCAAACGCAAAAGAGACAAAAAGTACAAAAAGTTTTTGAGAACTAATTCAGAAAACCATTGGAACATGTACACCTTAGCGCGGAACATATATTCACGGGCCTTGAAAAAGACTAGATGTGAATATATACAGAGGAAAATCGATGAACATCAAAATAATAGTAAAGGGCTATGGAGAATATTAAAAACATTATTAAATTCGAAAAATAGTATACCGCGTTCCATAGTTTTCGGAGGGTCAGAAGAACAGTCAGACCAAATTATTGCAGAGAAATTTAACAGTTATTTCGTTAATAGTGTTCTGCTGATCAACCAAAGTATTGCGTTGGTCAGAGAACCTGACGAAATAATACAGCCGATTACTATCAATAGCAGACTAGATTGTTTTTCACCTATCACTTTTGTTGAATTGAAAGGTATCTGTTTTTCATTGCAAAAATCGGCTGGTACCGATAATGTCAACGCGAAAGTGATTCAAGATTGCTTTCACATCATTGGACACGATCTGCTGGACCTGATAAATGACTCTTTACGAACTGGGCACGTGCCAAAGGTTTGGAAGGAATCCCTTGTGGTTCCAATCCCCAAAGTTAATGGGACGGATAAAGCCGAAGAGTACCGCCCTATTAACATGCTGCACATATTAGAGAAACTGGTAGAACTTGTTGTGAAAGGTCAGCTGATACATTTTATAGATAATAACAGTTTGCTAATTCCAGAACAGTCGGGATATCGAGAGGGACACTCTTGTGAAACCGCGCTGAATCTGGTATTAGCAAAATGGAAAGAGAATATCGAGGCGAAAGAGACTATATTTGCGGTATTTCTGGATCTTAAACGCGCTTTTGAAACAATTTCTAGGCCCTTATTGTTACAAACACTGAAGCGCATTGGAATTGTAGGGATGGCGTACAAATGGTTTGAAAGCTATTTGTGCGATAGAACTCAAAAGACTCGTTTCAACGATTCTGTTTCCGATCCCATTGGCAACTCACTCGGGGTGCCACAGGGAAGTGTTTTAGGGCCCATTTTGTTTATTTTATACATAAATGATCTGCGACGAATTTTACGATACTGTGACATTAATTTGTTCGCGGATGATACTGTCCTGTTCATCGCAGCTAAGGATATAAAAGAAACCGCGGAACACATAGACGAAGATTTGCATTCTCTGGCTCAGTGGCTTAAATTTAAACAATTAAAGTTAAATGTTGGCAAAACAAAATACATGCTCATTTCTGCAGCAAACTCCAGTATTGACGTAAATTTTGAAATAGATGGTGAGACATTAGAACGCGTGAAAGAAATCAAATACTTAGGAGTTATTATTGATGACACGTTAACTTTCAAGTCTCACATCAATAATGTCATCAAAAAGATTGCCAAGAAGTACGGCGTTTTGTGTCGTTTGAAGAAAGAGTTGACAATAAACAGTAAAATTAAATTGTATAAATCATTGATTTCACCGCACATAGATTTTTGCTCGTCGATCCTCTTCCTTGCAAATAATACACAATTAACGAGATTGCAGCGTTTACAAAATAAAGTAATGCGTTTGATTTTAAGATGTAGTAGATACACTTCCTCCAGTTTGATGTTGGACGCGCTACAGTGGCTATCTGTGAAGCAAAGAATTTATTACATGACAATGGTGTTCATCTTCAAAATTTTGAACGATATGCTGCCTCGATATTTGTGTGATCGAATTGAAAGAGGAAGTGATGTTCATAGATACAATACAAGAAACGCGAATGATGCAAGAACACCCAACTTTATGTTTAGTAGGTCGCAGAACTCGTTGTTATATAAAGGTATAAATTTCTTCAATTCGATGCCCAGAGAAATTAAACGTGCGGCAACAATGGCAGAGTTCAAGAAAATGTGTATTTCACACGTAAAATCTGTTTTGTAAACAGGTTTTATAATTTTTCCTAAATCATTCATTTATGTTTGCAATTGATAAAAATTAATAAAATTTATTTACAGGTTAAACTACCATGTTCGTACTGATGATGATGATTTTTTTTTTGTTTTGTTTATGTATATTGTAAAAAAAAAAGTAATAAGCGTTGTCTACGAGAGTTTGAGCCTCGCGCGCGTTTGGTCGGCCTGGACTATGTTAATGGAACACTGGCAGAACACTGATATATAATGAAATTTTTATGTGGGTCTGAAGTGGAAACTGGAATGGGGATAGCTCATTCAGAATTGTCGTAAACTATCTTATCATAAGATGGTTATATCGAGTATTTGTGAATGTGGCAGATCTCTATCATGTTCTAAGTAGACACTTTTAGATATTGGGTTCGATTCCCAATCTGTCAAGGATCTTCCCGGGTTGGAAATTTTCTTGACATGCCTTAAAAAAACTTTGGGTCTGAAGTTGGGATTATCATTATGATAATGTCGATAAGGATAGGACCATTGTTTTTCTTTTAAAGTTTTTGCCTATTTATGATGTTCGATTAATAGAAATTCATGCCTGCAACAGAGTCAGTTCGCTGTTTTGTTTTATAATACTGATATCTTAATTTGGTTAAATATAAATATTATCTATTAGATAAATCGGCCAGTTCAAACCTTTGTAGGGGTATGAGGTGGGTCATCATCATCATCATCATACGTTTTTGACGTATGACTACGTCTTTCATTTCTATACTGTGGTGTAAAATCAAAGTTTCGAAAACGAAAGCGTTACGCCGGAGACCGAGATTTTGAGCGTTAATAGCTCCTAAACAACCGAACGAAATGATATGAAAAACACTTCATTCGAAAGATAAAATGTCTACGCGTTATATACTTGTTACGTTTTCATCCAAAAACTTGTTTCAATAACCTTAAAATTGCTTTCAAAACAGGCTATTGAAATCATCAATCGGTATATAAGTGAGCGCCGCTCGGAAATCCACTCAGTTATAATTGAACAGCGATTGGAACATGTTGTCGCTTTTGTGGCGAAGCTAACTTCGTTTATCATGAAAGCGCTGATGAACGGTGTCACCAAGAGCCTGTTTGTGCACCTTAGGCCAGAAGGGAGTCCATCAGGAGGAGAGTGATGCCACAAACGACTCCGCTTGAGACATCGGAGCAGCCGCCACACACATACACGCGCGGAACTATTTACGTTTGGTTGCCATCCAGCGTCGAGAAGATTCCGGAAAGTTATCGTTGCTGGAAAATAATCTGCCAGTTCCCTTGGGTATTGAAAAAAACATTCAAGCGAATGAGTTGATTTTAATGTTTTCTATCCATACAACACTGCGACCAAATATATTTGGTTTTGTGATTTTTCAATCAAGTGCAATTAACAGGTGGTTAACGAGTTAGCATTAACCACTGGTGGGCTTCGATTATCAAGGAGAATCTGGAAAGATGTCATCGTTATCGAATTCCCGCTCTACGCGCTCTGGCAAACGATGTTTATTCAACAACTTCTCAAACGAGAAATGGGTGTTGTAAGAAGGATGAGCGAACGCAAAAAATTATATACACTGATTTGATGCAACAGATTTTTTGTCTATTGAAAAAGGAATAGAAATCATATCACAATACAAGCAATGTGTTATGTATTATACAACTTTCGTGTGATTGCTTCTTTTGCTGAATATTGTGCCTTCAACGTAACACTCTTGTTTTCGAAGTCTCCCAAATATTCATTTATTCATTCATTCAGAATTGATACAGATGCAACTAAAAAAATTATCACTAAATCAACGATAGTCCTACGTCACCCTTGCGGTTATACCACAGATATAACCCACTTCCTGTTTTTCTATATGAAAGTAACATGTTTTTACTGTTGAGAAAAATTGATAATTGTGTTCGGTATTGGTAATTATCTTATATTACATTGGTTAGTTTTTTCCTTTATTCTATCCATACATAACACAGGAGGCATCTCGTCTAAGTTCACAGAGGGCGGTTTTCATCGAATCTCATTCCACTGTGTATATTGCTGAATTGGCAGCAATACATTGGGCGCTGGACAGCGTCGCCTCACGACCTGTTGAACACTATTACATTGTAACGGATAGTCTTAGCTCCGCGAAGCTATCCGTTCAGTGAGGCCGGAAAAGCACTCGCCGTACTTCCTTGAGAGAATACGAGAAATTTTGAGTGCTTTATCCAGACGCTGTTATGTCATTACCTTTGTGTGGGTCCCTTCTCATTGCTCAATTCCGGGTAATGAGAGGGCTGACTCATTAGCAAAGGTAGGTGCGATTGAAGGCGATATTTATCAGCGTCAAATCGCCTTCAATGAATTTTACTCTTTAGTCCGTAAAAATACCATCGCTAACTGGCAACGCAAATGGAACGAAGATGAATTGGGCCGGTGGCTTCACTCGATTATCCCTAAGGTTAGCCTCAAACCATGGTTCAAAAGTCTGGACTTGAGTCGGGACTTTATTCGCACCTTCTCCCGACTCATGTCCAATCACTGTTCATTAGACGCGCTACTCTTTCGTTTCAATCTGGCCGGCAGCAATATCTGCGTTCGTGGCCGAGGTTACCACGACATCGAACACGTTGTTTGGTCGTGTGAGGTGTATCTTGTTGCCAGATCGAATTTAGAGAACTCCCTTCGGGCTAGAGGAAGGCAGCCCAGTTAGACCTTGATTACATGTCCCAAATATATGTTTTCCTTAAATCTATCGATGTTCGTGTGTGATTATCCTTATATCCTTATACCCTCTATTTCTTCCTTTGTGAGTAATTGGTCCACTTGCTATAAACAGGAGAATGAAATGTAAATTCACAACAGATGTACGAATAGATTTAAGAATTGAGTGTGTGTGATTATCAACATTGTAATAATTTCCTTATACCCCATCCTTTTCCTGAGAAAAATATGTCACCCTTTTAATCTCGAGTCCACCGCGAGTAATCGGTTTCCCACATTACTAACCATAGATTTAAGAAAATTGTTCATATATATAGTTTTAAAAATATATTTAAGATTTTGGCTCCTTTAAACTTATGTAACTGAGCCTGTAAAAATAAACGAATTTATAAAAAAAAACACAAAAATGGCTCCAAAATGAATAGTTTTTGATTTTAACGCGCTCAAAAAAATCAGGCATGTTGCTAGACATTAGAAGGTTAGAAGGCATAATTTTTGGGTTTGGGTGATAACTGAGTTGAATGAAATTCGTCTACGCAAAAAATGACAAAAAAAGAATCAATTGTGTAGAATTTTTAGTGCAGTTTTAAGAAGTGATACTATACGAATCAAAAACAGTTAAGAGATATTCTTTCTATTATCCAGCCATTAATCTTTTGAAATAACACTTTGGTGGAAACGAATTTATGTCAAATTGTTGAATGTCAGATAGATTGTATTATTGAACATTCAGAAGACACTATCTTCTATTACTTCGTTTCCCGACATGATACACTATTTATTTTTAGCCATTATTTACGTGTATCACAAGCAGCAAAAAATCAATAACCATTCAGACAAACAAACAATGTACAGCTATCCGATCGCGGAGAATAAAAATAAAACTTGTCTAAACAACTCATTGCAATTAATTCGCATTCCTCACAAATGCGTTGGTCAACGGCTGACTTAATCCCAAATTAACATACTATCACACCTTGATGGGGCGCTTCTTCATCGTGACATTTGGCGCAATGTTTTATTTATTGACGTGAAGCAATTCGTATTAGGCTCCCAGCAAACATGTAGAAGAACGTGTCTTCTTCACTTGCGAAATGACTCCCGGCCGGGTGAAACTATTAAAAACCCATTTGCCGATGAGAACAAAATTGCACCCAGAAACAAAAAAAAAACAGACAAACGGTTAGTGAAGAATTCGTTAGCTTTGCCATAAAATTTTAACTACCAAACCAAGCGAAGTTTAATGATTTGTTGACGTGAATCGCAAATTATGGTGATCAGAATTCGGGAAATGTTGAACGAGAAACGGAATCGTGTTTCCCCCCCCAAAAAATCCATCCTCATCGCGAAGATTCCCTTGAACTGGACAAACGATCAATCACATCAACGATCATAAATCGAATCCACCGCGGATCGAGCGGACAATGGTTCAAATTCCGATTAAATAACGTTACCGAGCCCAGCTGCCGTCAATTGCCAACAAGTATCGCACAAATCCACACCAAAATCGTTGGATCGTGCCGATCGTGCTTAAATTATGTCCTGAGCATCCCCGCTTCCTGTCCTCTCCCACAATGTTGACCGACGAAATTAACGCATCGACAGCCATATTTGACATTTCAGGCATGCTGCTTCGATTGCGATCTTCAATTCGACCCGCGAAGACACCGCTAGCTCGTTTAACACTTCAATTATTTTTCTATAACTCAATACTCCGATCGAACAACCCGGCCACTATTCGAGGCAGCTTGGCAAATAAATTAGCTTGAAGGTCCTCCCGCCGAACATGGATTTTGATCCAATGTCTTATGACATAAACTTCTGGCTGCATGCTAGTTGCTGTTTTTTTTCCTCTTCTTCCGTTGCTCATCTGCGGCTCCCTATCCCCGTGGGGGTGACCCCTCTCGAAAATTCACCCATGGAATTCAATTCTACCGCGAAATTGTCGATTGTAACTACTGGTAGCATCTGGGGTGACCAACGATATTCGCTGGCTTTAAACCGACGGCGGCTGGCAGCCCTAAGCACACAGTTGGTGGTTCTTGTGACAACTTCCAGTTGCAGTTTCCTCAAACCACAATTCGATGCGGTTTTCACGAACGTTAAATATCACCATCGTCATCGCCTTCGGAGGTTGTGGGTTAAGGTAGTCCTGAGTTGGTTGGTGAGGTGCACATTATGGAAGAATACGAATAATAGACGGAGAGGGATTAACAACGATCCATAGTAGTTGAGAGATGCGCAGGCTAGCCGGGCACGAGATAATTGAGGTAATTTACGAACAAATTACACTTTTCGAACAGCAGCAGCACGAGACGAGCTATAAGTCAAGTCTCAAAGGCTGATGAGCTGTGGCGCTTCTCGCCTGAGCCAGTTGGGAATACAATCTGGAGAATAGGATTGATTTGTTGGAGTCCAGAATATGTTGTATTTCTGATGAATTTTCCTCAATTATTATTGATAAATAATTTCGTAAAGTATTACGAGCTTAGTTGGCATTAGTTGTCAACTGTATCTTTAACATAGAACGATAAAATTTGCTTAAACGCTTGGTTGTATTTTAGCGCTCTAACAAAGCCACATGCTTTCATAAAAACATAGCAGAGCCAAAACAGTCATAGTACATAACTGTATTGTGTTTAATTCTAAAGTATTCTTTATAAATTATAGGTTATATCTATTATACAACCGCAAGGTTGACGTAGGACTACCGTTGACTTAGTAATCACTTGCTTGAATTTGCATCTGAATCAATTCTCAAAAAATGATTATTTTGAAAAATTGCTGAAAAGTCGAAGCAAGTGCAAGAAAAAAATATTCTACAAAAACAGAATCAAAGTTTCCTAAACTCCAATAATCTTCTTAGCCCATTTCAATCGGGATTTAGACCAGGTCATAGCACTACTAGTGCAATTTTGAAAGTTCATGATGATATCCATAGGGTAATCGCAAAAAGGGGGTCGCATTTTTATTGTTTATTGATTTTTCGAAAGCCTTTGATCGGGTGTCCCATGTGAAGTTACTGGACAAACTCTTTTCCCTTTTTTTATTCTCGCGAGCATCCGTTAAGTTAATACAAGCATACCTAACAGGTCGGAATCAGATAGTGTTAGTCAACGGTATGGATTCGCAGCCAATCTGTATTTTATCCGGACTACCACAAGGATCTATGCTCGGTCCATTATTATTTACGTTATTTATAAATGACTTGGCTACGATCTTGAAATCATGCAAAATTCATATGTTTGCTGATGATGAGCAACTTTATCTGAGTACAAATAAATTAGATATTATCACAATGGCTCGGTTGATCAATGGCGATTTAGAAAGGTTATATCAATGGTTATACCAATTAATGTTAGTAAAACAAAGGTGTTGTTTTTTTCAAGATCTAGAGTAGACTACATCCCACCACCGCTAGCTCTTGGACATGATGTTATCGAATATGTGCAGTCTGCGCCTGTTCTTGGATTCATAATTCAAAACAATCATGAGTGGGTCAAACATGTGAGCTCCCAATGCACTAAAATTGTTTATGGGCTTCGTCAACTAAGTCTAACACGCTTTTCTAGAGTAACACATCTTCAACAGCGATTACTTGGTTGTCCTTTCTATGAATTCTTCAAGCTTACAACTTGTCTTTTATTATACTTTTATTATACAAAATTATACAAAATAATAGGACACCAACATGTTTACACGAAAAACTTGTATCTTTTAGAAGTGATCATGTACGGAATTATGTTTTACCGATCCAGAGCACGTCCCATTATGGCAATATTTTTTTTTGTAAGGGAAATAGCATTTTTTAATCGGCTTCCTAGCGATATTAAGAATAATGTTTCGTTTAACGGTTTTCACTAAGACAGCCTGAGTAGTAAATTTTATTGTGAGATAAATTGTTAGTTTGCATTCAGAAGAGAACTGCCCATCATTGCATAGGATACGTAATCGACAACACCATTACTGCCGTGATCTCGCAAAGTGACGCAAGCGCCAAAATTGACATTTTACTTTTTATGTTATAGATCGATAAAGAATACCAAATTCTTTCAAACGACCGCGAAGTTTTATAGAAATGTGGAAAAATGACCCCGTAAAAGCTTGAAAACGGAATGGCGTAAGCGCCATTTCCCTTTTAATGTAACGTAATTTGAATCTGATGCGATGTGATTTTTAATCCGTTCTGATGACATAGAATGAACGAGAAGGGGCAACAAATTTCAAATAACAACATCAATCAAGGGACAAAGCATCTTGACGATGTTCACTTACCTCACTTGCTCAATGTTTTTTTCGGATGAATTGATGCTGAGAGTTGATCGAAGGGTAAATGTCGGATTTACTGAACAGCTGCACTCTTCTAAAATCTCCATCGAAACGCATCTTATAACAAAACTCCTCGCGTAAACTGTATTTGCTTTACATCGGATAATTTCGGACGGCATTATCTTATTCAACACGGTTTCAATTGCATTTTGGATTGGAAAAGAAGGTGCTGTCGATAGTTGTTACAATCGGGTTCTCAACTACGTTGGCCCGCTCGACACATGCTACAAAGACGGAAAATGTGTAGAAATCTTTCACCTGATGCAACCTCATGCTCCACTCAACGGTGGCATGTTGTGGAAAATATTTGGGAACAGATTCTCCCATACTTTGATGGATGAACGCCAATCGGTTGTGGAAACAGCGATTAAAATTTGCTGTTTCCACAACAAACTGGCGTTGGTAACATAGCTTAAATAAAACTGCATTTTTTCAAAAATCGAGCCGATGGCAATGTTTTTCCATCAATTGTACACAATTTGTACAGATAAGATTTTCGTAATGTACGCGTATGCAAATTATACATGCAATTTTGTGAAAAGTCTCGTACTGAAAATTTCTCCCTCTGGCGCTTGCGTCACTTTGCGAGATTACGGCAGATTAGTGTTGTAAAAACGCATTTTTGTTGTTTTTTGGTCTACAAGCATAACCATGCAAATTTCCGATGAAATGATCTGTCCAGTTGAAGGATATTATCGGCAAAAAGAGGGCCTAGGTGATTTTGCGGATTATAATAAATTTTTTCCATTTGGAAAACGCTTGCGTCCATTTATGCGGATAATCAATCGTTTCCATGAATATTTGTCCGCATAGCTAGACGGAATCACCAGGTTGCTCTGTTTGTAGTGTTAGTATTTACAATTTCAGTTGTTATCAGTTGTTATCGGATAAAATCAAAAAGGTTCGGAAGAAATTTAGTGAAATGTCTGGAAAAGGTGCTCTTGATTTGTTGCGAGTCTATGATAGTACTTTTTTCCTGAAGAATACTCTGGGATGTGATAAGAACAGCAGGTTCGTGTTTTTTCAATTAATTGAATTTGTAAAGGCAATCTGCAATGTTGGTGATTTTAGCAACATGATTTAACGATATCACGATCAAACGCATAAAGATGGTGGAGTGACTTACACCAACGGTATGAGTAAATGCTGAGTATGTGGAATAATTCAATATTGAATCCTAGGAGTTATAATGGTAAGAACCAATATTATTTTAATTTTACTACTGATCTGATTGTTTAATTACCTACTTGAAGATTCAAATGCAGAAATTCAGGCAATTATAACATAAAAAAACACAATTGCTTCTCTTTGTTCATCGTGTACAGAAAATAGTAATTATATGAGCAGCGTTTCAATGGTTTCTTATATTCATCTATTAGAAAACACTAAGTAATAAGACGTTATCGTGACAGACATGTTTGGACTCTACAAAGAATATGATTCAAATGTAGATTTAGCTAATAGCACATAATACTGACAATTGTTGATTTTCGAAGAATATATGAAAGCTGTATAGAAATACGTCTGTTATGCGGACAAACAGTGATTTTTCGGAAACCCTTTTTTTTTAAATTTCTCAAATATTTTCGAACAAAAAATGTTTGTTTGCATGTTGAGCTAACGTATTACATTGTGTAGAATGCGAAACAGCGAAAAAGTCGATTTTGTTCATTTTGTCGTTTACGTCTCCTATACCAACATGGGCAGAGAATTCGTTAAATACTCGCGCGTTGCAGTAATTTAAAAGGATTTTTCCTCACACTGTAGCCTTTATATGAATACATTGAAATTTAAATAGAAACGGGATTAGCCAGGGCGAGCATAATTGACCAATCGAACAATCATGATAGATTTTGATTTTTTGATTTCAATAGTTTATGTTCAAAGATTTAGAACTGTTGAAACAGATTTTTGAATACAAATGAATAATTTGCAGATCCAAAATTCCAGAGCCCATACAAAATCCCGCACGGATTCACTCGAAATTTATGGTAACGTTGATGTACAAAACAACATGTTGCTTTTCTGTGCAAACCATCGGTCCAACAAAATCTCCAACGAAGGAATCTATTTCTCTTTGAAAATATGCAGCACAAAATGCCTGGCTGGGCGAGGAAGTAAAAATGCTCCCAAACCAAATCACCGGCTCTATGGAAAATATTGTATAGGGTACCAAATGTAATGTTTTTACTATTTTTTTAAATCTCTTTACGGTTTACCATAAGATCTATGGTGAAAAACGTACTTTTTATTTGCACGCCATTCTCAATAGCTTCGAGAAAAATCTATGATTACATTTTATTTGTGTATTCGTGAAAAGAGCCCAAATCTTATCGCTAACGCTATGGAACCACCCGAATTTCACTCACCCGAATGTAACAAATACCCGAAAGCGACAGCTACCCGAATGTAACATCTACCCGAATTGACATTTACCCGAATGCGATATTTACCCGATTGCAGCAATCACCCGAATGTAACAGTTAGCCCAATGTAACATCTACCCGAATGCGACAGTTACCTGAATGTAACAACTACCGAATGTATCAGCGAAACTTACTCGAAAGAAGGATATATTCGAATAATACACAAATTTTATTATTAGGAAGTATTTGTTTATTTATTTCTGATGAGTATTATATAAAGATCATAGTTGTCTTGTACCTTCATTTCCATTCAAAAAGTTCGTATTTTTCGTGGGTAGTGCAATTTGGGAAATAGCGGCGTTGGATCCAATCCTTTTCAAAATAATAAAAAGTGAAATAATGCAGTTTTATAACGTATTATGAGGTTTACCTATTCATATGGATGACGCAGCCCGTTCACTCTAAAGAAAGCTGACAATTTTGGTTCATACGTATTATGGCACTGAAGTGCAATTTATTTTAGAATTTATTGTTCCACAATAAAATTGATTCTGAGATCATTATAATGGGGGAGAAATCCCCATCTAACGAGGATGAGGAACCGAGGTGGCCTCGAGCCGACAAGGTGATGTAATCTGAGTTGGCCGCCGTAATGCACCAGGTAAACGTATGTCGACCTAACTAAAGGATCGTCTCCTATGTTTCAAACAAACCGGGCAATCGATGGAACACAGGTTTGCTTGCGAGAGGTCGCCGCTTCCGACGACTGGTCGGAGGCCGACTCGGATTGCGTAACCTCGGCGGCTTGGTGCCGCCTAGGTTCCTTATCCTCGTTAAATGGGGACTTCGCCCCCATTACTTAGACCTCAGAATAAATTTCATCACGAATTAATAAATTCATGATAAACATTGCGCTGCGGTGGTTAATACGTGAGTACCATTTTTTTTATCAATTCTTTTCACATTGTCATGGCATTTATGCTTATATTTTTATGTTAAAATTACCTGATTAATTTCCGAAATAATCCATAATCCATGCTCATTTTTGACACGGAAAGGAAAGGAAAGAAGACGGCATGTCAATTGTGCTTATACTTATTTTTAAAAATTACACCACGAAGTCTTCAAAATCATTTTCAAATTTCCTCATTAAAGTTTCTTATTTCACTTCGTATTGTTTTGCCTTATCATGTTGTTTTAATTTTAATCATATTTGTCAACAGGAGATTCGACGAAACTCACAATCTGATTTATCAGAATCTACCCTTCTCATTCGGGTATACATTCCATTCGGGTAAATGTCGCATTCGGGTATTCGTTACATTCGGGTGAATGTCATTCGGGTATGTGTTACATTAGAGTAATTGTGTTTTGGGTGAATGGTATTCGGGTGAATGGGACACAACCGTTAAATTATTTGCCAAAGAACAAACATATAATTGATGTTTTATGGGAAATTGGATAATTCTACAAATAAATCAGATGTTGATATATTTTGTTTTATGAATTTATATCCATGAACAAAATCAAATCATCGATTCCATGAAAATACAAACAATCCAGAATGTACCTTGATACATTAAAAAAAAAAAAAAAAAAAATTTAACCCTCTACCGGCCAAGTTTTTTATTTATCTAAAAAAACATAAAGGGTGTGTCACATCAAATTGCATCACGGAAAAAACGCTGTAGAAATTTAATTTTTAGGAATTATATCTTCAGCTTTCGCTTATAATCAGATAAGAGTGTATAGATCACGTTGGCCGTGCTTCACTGTCAATTTTTCGTAAATTTGGATAAATTTCGTCGAACGAAATTTATCCAAATCGGGACATCGGTAAGATGCTGGAAATCGTCCAATCCACGGTCAGCAGAGTACTAAAACGATACTTCGAGAACCTAACCATCGACCGGAAGGTGAAGAACGGCAAAAATGGATGCTCCGTCAGTGAAAAAGATCACAAGCGCGTAGTTAAGCAGTTTAGACGTGATCCGAGAAGTTCGGTCCGGGATGTCGCCAATAAGCTGAATTTGTCAAGTTCATTCGTCCAGCGGATCAAGCAGCGGGAGGGCCTGCGTACATACAAGGTTCGGAAGGCTCCTAACCGCGACGAAAGGCAAAACATGGTGGGGAAGACGCGAGCCCGGAAGCTGTACACCGAAATGCTGACGAAGCCGCATTGCCTGGTAATGGACGACGAAACCTACGTCAAAGCGGACTTTCGTCAGCTGCCGGGCCTGTTGTTCTTCTCCGCAGAGGACAAATTCAGCGTTCCGGAGGAGATTCGCAAGCAGAAACTATCCAAGTTTGCCAAAAAATACAAGCGATCTGCTCTTGCGGAAAGCGGAGCGTCCCCTTCGTGATGACCGACACGGTAAACGGGCAGGTTTACCTTAAGGAGTGCCTACAGAAGCGCTTACTACCACTATTGAAGCAGCACGAGGGCCCGACCATCTTCTGGCCGGATCTCGCTTCGTGCCACTATTCAAAGGACGTGTTGGAGTGGTACGAAGCCAACGGGGTCACCTTCGTGCCAAAGGAAATGAACCCGCCAAACGCGCCGAAGCTTCGCCCAATAGAGAAATATTGGTCGATTATGAAGCAGGCCCTCCGGAAGAACCCAAAAATTGTCAAATCGGAGGTGGATTTCAAGAGAAAATGGATTTCTGTTAAAAAAAACTACAACCTGACGTTGTACAGAACCTTATGGACGGGGTAAAGAGGAAGGTGCGAGCATACGGGCTTGGGCTCAAAGTATGAATAAAAAGAAAATGCCAAAAGTTGTTTAATGAAAATATTCTAAAGACGTTCTAGTGGGGGTGAACATTGAAAATAACGTCTGAATAATTTGAAGAGAGAATCCGCGAAGGCCGTATAAAGGCGGGCTTGGGTTGTAGAGGGTTATAAAGAGGAATCATTTTTAAATTATTTTTAAAATCGATAGATTCTTTCTAGGAGACGCACTTTGAGTATTTTCACAAATTTTCATTTCCAAACTTACCGAGAATGTCGTGAAAAAAAAGAAAAACTACGTTTTCCATTATCGATCTTGAAGTGAACCCAGTTCACAATGGTCCAGGAGGTGCATTTAAGTGGAAATTTGCATCTAGAGCTCGACAATTATTCTCTAGACAAAACCTGTCTTCCACAAAGTTGTTACATATGATAAAGCGCTTATTTTGATGATGTCAAAAATAGGGTTACCAAAATTTTCGATGAAAAAAAAAATCTAACTTTCTTATCTTTATAGATAGAGGTAGATATGGATCGACAATGTTCTAACCTCAGTTATTTTAACTAAATTTGTAGAACAAAGTTTTTTCTATCTCTTGAAATAACCGATATAACGCACCATGAAAAAACGATTTTTTGCTCTAAAGGTGGCCGTACACTCTTTGACCAGAGGTCAAATATTTGACATTTTTTGACAGAAAAAATTTGGTCAAAATTTAGTACAAATTTGATGTTTTATATAAAAATAAAATATTTAAAAACCGTAATTACACCTATTTGTTTTTATCAAAAATTTGACATAAAATTATTTGGTGAAATACAACTATTTGGAGCGAATGACAAACACGGTTATCACATAGTACAATGTTTGTCGAGTCGGATACTATTTTGTGTGCGTCCGTTGTCATTTTTCAAAGAAGAAAATATTTATAGATTAAGATGGCTTCAACAGCAGCATCATATGGCGCTATAGCAGTAGCTCTGGCCCCTGCAGCTATGATAATTGGGGAGGATAGACCAAAAAACCAAAAACAGTTCCGTAATCGCAGCATCTTGGTGAGTGAATAGGTCAAAAAGCGCGAAACGGAGGGAGTTTACGTGAATCTGCTGCGAGAGCTACGAGATGAGTCTCCAAAGTTATATAAGAATGAAGGGTGTGTCACATCAAATTGCATCACGGAAAAAACGCTGTAGAAATTTAATTTTTAGGAATTATATCTTCAGCTTTCGCTTATAATCAGATAAGAGTGTATAGATCACGTAGGCCATGCTTCACTGTCAATTTTTCGTAAATTTGGAAAAATGTCGTCGAACGAAAAAGAGCGTCGTGAACTAATCCTGTGCACTCATTTCGAGAATCCGGAGTTGTCACATCGGGACATCGGTAAGATGCTGGGAATCGTCCAATCCACGGTCAGCAGAGTACTAAAACGATACTTCGAGAACCTAACCATCGACCGGAAGGTGAAGAACGGCAGAAATGGATGCTCCGTCAGTGAAAAAGATCACAAGCGCGTAGTTAAGCAGTTTAGACGTGATCCGAGAAGTTCGGTCCGGGATGTCGCCAATAAGCTGAATTTGTCAAGTTCATTCGTCCAGCGGACCAAGCAGCGGGAGGGCCTGCGTACATACAAGGTTCAGAAGGCTCCTAACCGCGACGAAAGGCAAAACATGGTGGGGAAGACGTGAGCCCGGAAGCTGTACACCGAAATGCTGACGAAGCCGCATTGCCTGGTAATGGACGACGAAACCTACGTCAAAGCGGACTTTCGTCAGCTGCCGGGCCTGTTGTTCTTCTCCGCAGAGGACAAATTCAGCGTTCCGGAGGAGATTCGCAAGCAGAAACTATCCAAGTTTGCCAAAAAGTACATGGTGTGGCAAGCGATCTGCTCTTGCGGAAAGCGGAGCGCCCCCTTCGTGATGACCGACACGGTAAACGGGCAGGTTTACCTTAAGGAGTGCCTACAGAAGCGCTTACTACCACTATTGAAGCAGCACGAGAGCCCGACCATCTTCTGGCCGGATCTCGCTTCGTGCCACTATTCAAAGGACGTGTTGGAGTGGTACGAAGCCAACGGGGTCACCTTCGTGCCAAAGGAAATGAACCCGCCAAACGCGCCGGAGCTTCGCCCAATAGAGAAATATTGGGCGATTATGAAGCAGGCCCTCCGGAAGAACCCAAAACTTGGCAAATCGGAGGTGGATTTCAAGAGAAAATGGATTTCTGTTAAAAAAAACTACAACCTGACGTTGTACAGAACCTTATGGACGGGGTAAAGAGGAAGGTGCGAGCATACGGGCTTGGGCTCGAAGTATGAATAAAAAGAAAATGCCAAAAGTTGTTTAATGAAAATATTCTAAAGACGTTCTAGTGGGGGTGAACATTGAAAATAACGTCTGAATAATTTGAAGAGAGAATCCGCGAAGGCCGTATAAAGGCGGGCTTGGGTTGTAGAGGGTTATAAAGAGGAATCATTTTTAAATTATTTTTAAAATCGATAGATTCTTTCTAGGAGACGCACTTTGAGTATTTTCACAAATTTTCATTTCCAAACTTACCGAGAATGTCGTGAAAAAAAAAGAAAAACTACGTTTTCCATTATCGATCTTGAAGTGAACCCAGTTCACAATGGTCCAGGAGGTGCATTTAAGTGGAAATTTGCATCTAGAGCTCGACAATTATTCTCTAGACAAAACCTGTCTTCCACAAAGTTGTTACATATGATGAAGCGCTTATTTTGATGATGTCAAAAATAGGGTTACCAAAATTTTCGATGAAAAAAAAAATCTAACTTTCTTATCTTTATAGATAGAGGTAGATATGGATCGACAATGTTCTAACCTCAGTTATTTTAACTAAATTTGTAGAACAAAGTTTTTTCTATCTCTTGAAATAACCGATATAACGCACCATGAAAAAACGATTTTTTGCTCTAAAGGTGGCCGTACACTCTTTGACCAGAGGCCAAATATTTGACATTTTTTGACAGAAAAAATTTGGTCAAAATTTAGTACAAATTTGATGTTTTATATAAAAATAAAATATTTAACAACCGTAATTACACCTATTTGTTTTTATCAAAAATTTGACATAAAATTATTTGGTGAAATACAACTATTTGGAGCGAATGACAAACACGGTTATCACATAGTACAATGTTTGTCGAGTCGGATACTATTTTGTGTGCGTCCGTTGTCATTTTTCAAAGAAGAAAATATTTATAGATTAAGATGGCTTCAACAGCAGCATCATATGGCGCTATAGCAGTAGCTCTGGCCCCTGCAGCTATGATAATTGGGGAGGATAGACCAAAATACCAAAAACAGTTCCGTAATCGCAGCATCTTGGTGAGTGAATAGGTCAAAAAGCGCGAAACGGAGGGAGTTTACGTGAATCTGCTGCGAGAGCTACGAGATGAGTCTCCAAAGTTATATAAGAATAAAGGGTGTGTCACATCAAATTGCATCACGGAAAAAACGCTGTAGAAATTTAATTTTTAGGAATTATATCTTCAGCTTTCGCTTATAATCAGATAAGAGTGTATAGATCACGTAGGCCATGCTTCACTGTCAATTTTTCGTAAATTTGGAAAAATGTCGTCGAACGAAAAAGAGCGTCGTGAACTAATCCTGTGCACTCATTTCGAGAATCCGGAGTTGTCACATCGGGACATCGGTAAGATGCTGGGAATCGTCCATCCACGGTCAGCAGAGTACTAAAACGATACTTCGAGAACCTTCGAGAACCATCGACCGGAAGGTGAAGAACGGCAAAAATGGATGCTCCGTCAGTAAAAAAGATCACAAGCGCGTAGTTAAGCAGTTTAGACGTGATCCGAGAAGTTCGGTCCGGGATGTCGCCAATAAGCTGAATTTGTCAAGTTCATTCGTCCAGCGGACCAAGCAGCGAGAGGGCCTGCGTACATACAAGGTTCAGAAGGCTCCAACCGCAACGAAAGGCAAAACATGGTGGGGAAGACGCGAGCCCGGAAGCTGTACACCGAAATGCTGACGAAGCCGCATTACCTGGTAATGGACGACGAAATCTTCGTCAAAGCGGACTTTCGTCAGCTGCCGGGCCTGTTGTTCTTCTCCGCAGAGGACAAATTCAGCGTTCCGGAGGAGATTCGCAAGCAGAAACTATCCAAGTTTGCCAAAAAGTACATGGTGTGGCAAGCGATCTGCTCTTGCGGAAAGCGGAGCGCCCCCTTCGTGATGACCGGCACGGTAAACGGGCAAGTTTACCTTAAAGAGTGCCTACAGAAGCGCTTACTACCACTATTGAAGCAGCACGAGGGCCCGACCATCTTCTGGCCGGATCTCGCTTCGTGCCACTATTCAAAGGACGTGTTGGAGTGGTACGAAGCCAACGGGGTCACCTTCGTGCCAAAGGAAATGAACCCGCCCAACGCGCCGGAGCTTCGCCCAATAGAGAAATATTGGGCGATTATGAAGCAGGCCCTCCGGAAGAACCCAAAAGTTGTCAAATCGGAGGCGGACTTCAAGAGAAAATGGATTTCTGTTCCAAAAAAACTACAACCTGACGTTGTACAGAACCTTATGGACGGGGTAAAGAGGAAGGTGCGAGCATACGGGCTTGGGCTCGAAGTATGAATAAAAAGAAAATCCCAAAAGTTGTTTAATAGTTTTTATTTTACTGTCTAAAATTTTCAAAAGGATCGGTCTACTGGGCGAATTTCTACAGCGTTTTTTCCGTGATGCAATTTGATGTGACACACCCTTTATTTGATAGAATAAAGCTTTTTTTGCTGATAATGTCTGTTTTTCATTGATCTCAAATAGACTACAATTTCTGAAAAAAAAAATATTTTTCAAATTATTCACAGGTTCCACAAACAGAGGCTGATTGGGATTTCATTGCGGAGAAGTTCAATAGGTCGTGGAACATCCCGAATTGTATTGGAGCAGTAGATGGGAAGCATATGGTAATGACCGCGCCATCAAATTCAGGCAATATCTTCTCCAACTATAAGGAAACGCACAGCATCATAATTATGTAGATGTTGATTCTAATGGATGCATATCCGATGGTGGCGTATTCAACAACTGTTCGTATAAAAAAGCAATGGACCAAGGAAAACTAGGCATTACAGGACCAAAGCCTCTGCCAAATAGAGAAACTTCAGTACCACATGTTTTGGTTGGAAACGACACTTTTGCGATGAGACCCAGTCTGCTAAAACCATTCAAATGGTAGGAATTTGACATGATCGCAACGAGTATTCAACTCCCGCCTGTCGCGAGCACGAGGCAAGATAGAAAATGTGTTTGGCACGTGACGACACGCTTTAGAGTGCTTAGAAAGCCTATTAGTTTAAATGCTGAAAAAACACGAAAAATTGCTCTGTCCTGCTGTGCTTTACAGAACTTCTTGATGATAAGAAGCAATAGATTATACGCACCACATGGCGTTTGACGACTACGATGCCTCCGGAACATTTGTGCCAGGAGAGTGGAGACAAAGTTTGCCTGACGCTACATTTTATCCTGTTAGAAGCGGTACATCATGTATTTCTGAAGATGCGAAGAAAATTCGAGAAGAATTTGAAAAATATTTTGTGAATGAAGGTGAATTTCCATGGCAGTACTCACTAATTTAGGTTTAGTTGAACTCCAATAAACTGAAATAATTCTCGAAATCTCATGTCAACCTTATACTGTTTTCTTATATTCAAAATGAACTTATTAATAATCGAACTACTCCTATATATTTCACCCAAAATTCACTCAAACACATCTAAAGGATTCTCTTAATGCGCCTTCAAAAAGATTCTGATTGAATATTTTTAGAAGCTCTATAAATCTCCAGCAGCTTCTATTGAAAAAATCTATTAAATTCCCATCAGCATTCACAAAAAAAAAAACACTTGGAAATTTCAACCAAGATTGTTCAACAATTTCGGAAAGTTTTTTATGTAAATACTACAGGTATTCTACAATAAGTTTTCTGGAGCAAGCTAATGAAGTTACAATGCTGCTACCTGTATAAAACCTATAGTAGAACCTGTTGAAGGTTCTTGGAAAAAGCAACTGTAGATCGATTGTGTCACATTTACTCAGAAGACAGTTACCCGAACGACAGCTACCTGAAAGACGGTCACCCGAATGTAACAAATACCCGACAGGTAAACAGGAATGTAACGATGTGCCAGGTACTCGAATGGAACATCTACCCGAATTGCTTTCGTTGAATCTTGTTCGCAGCGTTTACTTCGGAAATCTTCCGCAGCTCCTTAGCAATGTAATTTCCGAACACATGGACGCTATCAACATCAGACATTTGCTTTAGTGCTACTTGCATTCCTTCCATAGCAATTGCCTTGGTGGGATATCCTGTAGACTCTGTAGATTGTCGGGTATGCTTGTTTCTTGGGTTGCTGACATGCGTTTTTGGTGTCCCCTCGACGGAGTCCTCCTCTAAAACCTAGAGAAAAATAACATTTTTCGACTTATTCACTGGTCCCACAAACAGAGATTTTAGGATAACAATGCAGTGAAGTTCATTTGCTTGATTAGTTCTCGAGTTATGTAGAAATTTGTATTTCATTCGTACGGCATAAGAACATCCAGGATGAGTGTGTTCTGCTGCCGGAAGTAAGAGAGGAAGGAGAAATCTTTCAACCAACTGCTGTTCACCGGCCCCATCCTTCTGCCACTTCGTTTACCGCAGGAGTCACCTTTTGGATACTTGCTTCCATCTCCAACAAACCAGTCTCCCCTGCATCTATAATACAAAATTTTAAAATAATATTATATAGATAATAATAAACTTACCTTTCGGTCATATTGCGAAATGTTTACTAATGTTTACTTTCAGGCATGAATGCCAGGTGCACAGATTGATCGATGTTGCCCTATTTTTGTTCAATGTATTTCAGGCTGAAAATTCATTGATTAATTTTGTTAGGGTTGATGAAATAAAAAGAAGGACCAACTCGGCTGATCAATTTAAATAGAAATTAAATTAAACATATTTTCACTGATTTGAAAATGAATGAATAAAAAATACAATAAAAAAGATCTGGCATCTTTTTCGGCAGTTTTATTTGCTACTTGCCACTTTGTTTGCCACTCTTCAATTATCAACAATGCCAAACATCAAAAATACAAAAAAATTGATTGAAAGATTTAACGTACGTCAGTACATTGTTTGACAAATTGGTCTAAAAAAGTTTATGTAAACAAGTACTAAATATTTGCTCGTCGTGTTTTGCGTCGAAAATATTTGATCAGTACACGTTGATCAAATTTTATCTGTCAAAAATAGTCAAATATTTGGCATCGGCCAAACAGCGTATGAGCACCCTAACTTTTATATTTCAAATTTTACATGCAAACTGTCTTCAGAAGACTTTTAGAGCTTATTAAGACAAACATTTCGCGATGCAGAACATGTCATTATCTCAACTATACTCAAAGTTATTGATATTTCTTCCCAAAAAATACGCTCTCTTGATTCGCTTGTCATTATTTTTGGGGCAAATATTACGAATGTTCGTTGACGGAATTTGAAAGAGTATACTTGACTCTACATAATGTTGGATTTCCAAAACTATGTTCTTTTTTGTATTTGAGTAAACTAACATTGAAATCATGAGTTTTTGGATGAAAAAGCATCAATAACTTTAAGTAGGATTAAGATATTCACAAGTCCTGCATCGCAAAATATTTGTTGTAATAAGCTCTAAAAGTCGTTGC
The DNA here is from genome assembly GCF_029784135.1 of Toxorhynchites rutilus septentrionalis. Taxonomy (NCBI): domain Eukaryota; kingdom Metazoa; phylum Arthropoda; class Insecta; order Diptera; family Culicidae; genus Toxorhynchites; species Toxorhynchites rutilus. The sequence continues at coordinate 300,592,474 of NC_073745.1, read as the reverse complement.
AAGACAATTTTGATGTAGGATTTGAACAGAACAGAACAGAAAAACCAGTTCTTTCATGGTCACCCTAATGAAACTTGGACTAAATATATTTCAATATTTCAAGAGATAGAATAAAACTTTGTTCTACAAAGCTGCTTAAAATAATTGAGGCTACAACATTGTTGAACTATATTTGGCTCTATCTATAAGGATTAGAAAGTTATATTTTTCATTTAATCGAAAATGTTGGTCACCCTATTTTCGATGACATGAAAATAAGCGCCCTATCATATGTAACAAGTTTGTCGAAGACAGTTTTCGTCTAGTGAATAAAGATCTTCCATAAAGTTGTATTCGATCTAAGTTGCGTTAGGGTCACCATGAAAAAAAAGGGGTTTGCTCTAACTTTTATATTTCAACCTCTACATCAAAATTGTCTTGGGACGACTTTTAGAGCTTATCATGACCAACATTTTGTGATGCAGAACTTGCCATTATCTTAATACTACTCAAAAGTAATTTAATGGTTTTCACCCAAAAACTCATAATTTCAATTTGAGTTTACTCAAATACAAAAAATAACATAGTTTTGGAAATCACACATTATGTAGGAGTCAGTATGCTCTTAGAAAAAACTTTGTTCAAAAAAGTTTTCTTAAATAACTGGGGCTATAACATTGATCAAACTTATCTGAACAAGAAATGTATTTATTATAATACTAGCTGACCCTGCAAACTTCGTCTCGTCAAAAATGTTTATTTGTTATAAATACTTTCAAACATCCACGTTTTCTAACTAAGCGAACGTCCATGTCTTCACTCGCAGAAATGTTCATTGATTAATTTTGACCCTTTACACATTACTTTCACTAGAAATTTCCTAGTACTTCTTCCAGAACTCATCATTATAATATCAAATTATTTTCAGACCCAATTCTCGTTTAAGATTTTTCAATCACTTGTAAATAACATGTTTCTCCCTTACATGGAATACATGTTTGATACAGAAAATATAATAAAATGATGACATCTGAAATGGGTCGATTCCTTCCTCGAGCTTTACCCTTACCCTTTTGCTTGATTAGCTCTCGAGTTATGCAGAAATTTGTGTTTCCCAATAAAACCAATTTACCATAAAAACATTTTTTGCTCCCTGAAACCTCCACATGTCAAATTTGGTTCCATTTGCCTAATTAGTTCTTGAGTTATGCAGAAATTAGTGTTTCATTTGTATGGGAGTTCCACTCTAGAGAGGGGAGAGGAGTGTCTTACCACAATAAAAACATTTTCTGTCCCCGAGAACCTCCACATGCCAATTTTGGTTCCATTTGCCTAACTAGTTCTCGATTTATGCAGAAATTTGTGTTTCACCCCTCCTTCTTTAGGGAGGGAGGAGTTAAATATTTGTTGTTTTTGATTAAACAGTTATTTTCAATGTATGGGTTAACATATCGTAACTCGTAACTCTCAGACTGTGCGTGTCTCTGTAATATTGCTATTGAGTATTTAAGGCGTTATTGATATTTATTTCAAGAAAAAGATGTAATTGAATGAAAAAACTACAGAAAATATTTTTTGTGTAACTTCATTCAGTTTTAATAGTCATTTAATTCAGAAACCTCATTGATTCTCAGTCTGTCAGTCCGTATGCGCGAGCTGCTGTTTTCTTTGCAAAAATGAGTAACTGCCATAAAAAATTGCTCAAATTTGAACTGCCACGCGTATTCTAGAGCTTGCCACTCAGAATACTTTCAAGACGTGTTATTCGGTGTAGGAATCTCTACTGACTACTGTTAATAATGACTAAAGTAATATAACGTTAAACTACGATGTTCCTCTAGGAACGATAGTGCCATTGGAGTAGATGTCTTTTTTACCCTTTTTTTTCTTAGGCTCATTAGCATTTTATTTGTAACAGAGCCGGGTTTTTATCGTGTACATGTACATATGTTTATGTTCCTATAAATTGTAAATTACACATTAGTAGTAGTAGCCATTTAGGCGTTAGGTTTTTCTGTTCCATTACATTATTGTTAATTACACTGTAGTAGCCATTTAGGCGTAAGGGTATTCTATCTGTTCTTCCATTGTTAAGCAGACCGGACAGCGGAGACAGTTGATATTGATCATTGTTGGGTTATTTATAGAACAGCAGCCCGATGTTTCTTGCAGAGCAGAGCAGTTGTATGGATGAATCGATCTTATTTCGACCGTGGATCGTTCTCCATCGCTGATGATGGTTGCGTGGACGTAGTTATTCTATAACAACACAAAGATGGTCAATTGAGGGCCCTGAGTTTGAACTCACGATCGATCGCTTAGTAAGCGAACGCGTAACCAAGTGGCTACGAAGGCCCCCTAGATGTCATTGATGTAAGACAAATTATAAGCCAGTGCTGCTTTCTGGCGGATTATAAGTTGTACTTGCAATAACATTAACCCTATCGCAAATGGGATGTTATTTCAATTTTTCGCACATTTTGATAGCTGTTACAAAACAAACCTATGTGAAATAGACTCTGTTGAAAAACACTTGCAGTAACATATATGCTAGCTCCAAATCAATCGATAAAAAATTAGAGAATCAACCTAGATATATTCATGTTTTCTCCATAGGCACATACCGTTTTGTCTCAAATTCCAAACACTTAAGCTTTGGTGGTCATTAAACAGTGCCTCATTACTCAAAATGGTACTCTTTCGCGAAGTTAAATTGCTTTTTGGATACGATAGAGCCTTCTTTTTAACTTGACTACAATAAAATTGATTTACAAATGAATATTCATAGTGAATAACTACAAATATGTTTAATCACTTTTGTCTCAAATTCCGAACAGCAAAGATGCATTTCTTAAAAAAATCATACCTTTTGAACTAAAGGGTGTGTCATATCAAATTGCATCACGGAAAAAACGCTGTAGAAATTCGCCCAGTAGACCGATCCTTTTGAAAATTTTAGACAGTAAAATAAAAACTATTAAACAACTTTTGGCATTTTCTTTTTATTCATACTTCGAGCCCAAGCCCGTATGCTCGCACCTTCCTCTTTACCCCGTCCATAAGGTTCTGTACAACGTCAGGTTTTAGTTTTTTTTGAACAGAAATCCATTTTCTCTTGAAGTCCGCCTCCGATTTGACAACTTTTGGGTTCTTCCGGAGGGCCTGCTTCATAATCGCCCAATATTTCTCTATTGGGCGAAGCTCCGGCGCGTTGGGCGGGTTCATTTCCTTTGGCACGAAGGTGACCCCGTTGGCTTCGTACCACTCCAACACGTCCTTTGAATAGTGGCACGAAGCGAGATCCGGCCAGAAGATGGTCGGGCCCTCGTGCTGCTTCAATAGTGGTAGTAAGCGCTTCTGTAGGCACTCCTTAAGGTAAATCTGCCCGTTTACCGTGTCGGTCATCACGAAGGGGGCGCTCCGCTTTCCGCAAGAGCAGATCGCTTGCCACACCATGTACTTTTTGGCAAACTTGGATAGTTTCTGCTTGCGAATCTCCTCCGGAACGCTGAATTTGTCCTCTGCGGAGAAGAACAACAGGCCCGGCAGCTGACGAAAGTCCGCTTTGACGTAGGTTTCGTCGTCCATTACCAGGCAATGCGGCTTCGTCAGCATTTCGGTGTACAGCTTCCGGGCTCGCGTCTTCCCCACCATGTTTTGCATTTCGTCGCGGTTAGGAGCCTTCTGAACCTTGTATGTACGCAGGCCCTCCCGCTGCTTGATCCGCTGGACGAATGAACTTGACAAATTCAGCTTATTGGCGACATCCCGGACCGAACTTCTCGGATTACGTCTAAACTACTTAACTACGCGCTTGTGATCTTTTTCACTGACGGAGCATCCATTTTTGCCGTTCTTCACCTTCCGGTCGATGGTTAGGTTCTTGAAGTATCGTTTTAGTACTCTGCTGACCGTGGATTGGACGATTCCCAGCATCTTACCGATGTCCCGATGTGACAACTCCGGATTCTCGAAATGAGTGCACAGGATTAATTCTCGACGCTCTTTTTCGTTCGACGACATTTTTCCAAAGGGCCTGGCCGGGTAAGGGAGTAAAAAGTGCCCCCAAACCAAATCACTAGCTGTATGGCAAATATAGTAAAGGATATTAAATAAGAAATTTTGGCGGTTTATTTGAACCCCTATGTGGTTTGACGTAGGATCTATAGTGACAAACGTACTTTTTCGTGCATTTCACGCCATCCTCAATAGATCCGAGATAAAAATTTGAAAAAAATACTGAATGTGCATCTTACTACGATGTATCAAAAAAAATTATCAAAAAAAAATTTCATCAAAAATTTTAGTACTAAAAAAAATAATGAAATCTTGAAAATTTTTTTTTTGGGATTTAGAGATTCAGTACTACTCTAATTCATATTTTAATGTGTTTCTACGGCTTTTCTAGATATGTGTGATTTTTTTCAGATTTTTTTGAGTGTTGCGCGGTATCAAAAAATTTTTTTTTTATGTTTCCAAAGAGTGGTTAGGTAAGGGAGTAAAAAGTGCCCCCAAACCAAATCACTAGCTGTATGGCAAATATAGTAAAGGATATTAAATAAGAAATTTTGGCGGTTTATTTGAACCCCTATGTGGTTTGACGTAGGATCTATAGTGACAAACGTACTTTTTCGTGCATTTCACGCCATCCTCAATAGATCCGAGATAAAAATTTGAAAAAAATACTGAATGTGCATCTTACTACGATGTATCAAAAAAAATTATCAAAAAAAAATTTCATCAAAAATTTTAGTACTAAAAAAAATAATGAAATCTTGAAAATTTTTTTTTTGGGATTTAGAGATTCAGTACTACTCTAATTCATATTTTAATGTGTTTCTACGGCTTTTCTAGATATGTGTGATTTTTTTCAGATTTTTTTGAGTGTTGCGCGGTATCAAAAAATTTTTTTTTTATGTTTCCAAAGAGTGGTTAGGTAAGGGAGTAAAAAGTGCCCCCAAACCAAATCACTAGCTGTATGGCAAATATTGTAAAGGATATTAAATAAGAAATTTTGGCGGTTTATTTGAACCCCTATGTGGTTTGACGTAGGATCTATAGTGACAAACGTACTTTTTCGTTTATTTCACGCCATCCTCAATAGATCCGAGATAAAAATTTGAAAAAAATACTGAATGTGCATCTTACCACGGTGTATCAAGAAAAATTATCAAAAAAATAATTCATCAAAAATTTTAGTATTAAAAAAAAATTATGAAAATTTGAAAATTTTTTTTTGGGATTTAGAGATTCAATACTACTCTAATTCATATTTAAATGTGCTCTTACGGCTTTTCTAGATTGATAAATATCGTCAAGCTGTTTTTTTTTAAATATCTAATAATAAAAATAAAATAATAAAAAAGAAAAATACACAGTACAAAAAAATGTTATAGATTTTCTGGCATTTCGAAATTTTGAAAAAAAATATAACTTTGAGACCACAAATTCGATTTGTTTTTTTATTTTAATCTTTCAATTGAAAACCACGAATACAATAAAATAATCGATTTCAAAAAAATAAAAATAATAATGCAGACGATGAAGAAAATTATTTTGTGTCACACAATGCTCTTAAAAATTCAGGAAAAATTACGCCACATGTAGAAAAAAGACACATACGAACGCATTTAAATAAAAATTTGAGCAGGAGTGGGTCTCAAAGTTATATTTTTTTTTCAAAATTTCGAAATGCCAGAAAATCTATAACATTTTTTTGTACTGTGTATTTTTTTTCATTTTATTTTTAGTATTAGATATTTGAAAAAAAAACAGTTTGAAGATATTTATAAATCTAGAAAAGCCGTAAGAGTACATTTGAATATGAATTAGAGTAGTACTGAATCTCAAAATCCAAAAAAAAAAATTTTCAAAATTTTAATATTTTTTTAGTACAAAAATTTTTGATGAAATTTTTTTTGATAATTTTTCTTGATACACCATGGTAGGATGTACATTCAGTATTTTTTTCAAATTTTTATCTCAGATCTATTGAGGATGGCGTGAAATAAACGAAAAAGTACGTTTGTCACTATAGATCCTACGTCAAACCACATAGGGGTTCAAATAAACCGCCAAAATTTCTTATTTAATATCCTTTACAATATTTGCCATACAGCTAGTGATTTGGTTTGGGGGCACTTTTTACTCCCTTACCTAACCACTCTTTGGAAACATAAAAAAAAAATTTTTTGATACCGCGCAACACTGAAAAAAATCTGAAAAAAATCACACATATCTAGAAAAGCCGTAGAAACACATTAAAATATGAATTAGAGTAGTACTGAATCTCTAAATTCCAAAAAAAAAATTTTCAAGATTTCATTATTTTTTTTAGTACTAAAATTTTTGATGAAATTTTTTTTTGATAATTTTTTTTGATACATCGTAGTAAGATGCACATTCAGTATTTTTTTCAAATTTTTATCTCGGATCTTTTGAGGATGGCGTGAAATTAACGAAAAGTACGTTTTTCACTATAGATCCTACGTCAAACCAGATAGGGGTTCAAATAAACCGCCAAAATTTCTTATTTAATATCCTTTACAATATTTGCCATACGGCTAGTGATTTGGTTTGGGGGCACTTTTTACTTCCTTACCCGGCCAGGCCCTTTACGAAAAATTGACAGTGAAGCACGGCCAACGTGATCTATACACTCTTATCTGATTATAAGCGAAAGCTGAAGATATAATTCCTAAAAATTAAATTTCTACAGCGTTTTTTCCGTGATGCAATTTGATGTGACACACCCTTTACTGGACCGATTCATATGATCGATATATCAAATAGAAGTCAATAAGCTAGCCTTTTTGGGAAAAATGTTATACTTTCGTAATTATTGATGGTATTTGCTTTTTATAGTTTACATGGATTCGGGACCAAGGGCGCTATATCGGTATCGATACCTGTAAATGATGTTAAAATGAAGTCTATAACCAAAATTGATTATTAAATTATTTATAACATGAAAGTTCAGTAAATTCACATTGAGAAATGAAGTATTCGCAAATTGAATCATGCGTAGAGACTTGATTCATATTTCGAACACTAATTTTGATAAAGAATTCTGCATAAAATATTGTTTTGACGTGGGACTACGTCTAACCGGAGTATATGGGGGGTAAAATGAAAACCTACACGCATAACATACAGGAAAAAAATGAAATATTCCAAATGCTTATAACTCGAATATTTCTTACTGTATCGGGAAGATGTTTGCATCAATTGATAGGGAATATTTCTACGCATCTATCGTAATTAATAAAATGTTGTTTATTATTCGATAAACAACTGAATAACTGTAAAATGTTAAGCGTTATCTAAACGCCCTAACTACTTTGTTTTGATAGGCCCGATTTACAGTTTCTCCAACACAGCCATCAAAACTAAGCAGCCTTTGTGAAATCGGCATTGTAAATACATGAAAGCTGGGGGTATTTTTGTTCCGACTGAAATGTGTTTCCCTAACACAGACTTTATATCCATGGAGCGTGGGGAAATTGGCATTGCAAATGCATGTAAGTCGGGGGTATTTTTGTTCCGACTGAAGTGTGTTTCCCCAACAAAGGCTTCAAATCCATGGAGCATGGGGAAATTGGCATTGCAAATTCATGCAAGTCGGGAGTATTTTTGTTTCGACTGAAATGTGTTTCCCCCACATAGACTTCAGAACCAAGGTGTCTGGGGAAATTGGCATTGCAAATTCATGCAGGTCGGGAGTATTTTTGTTCCGACTGAAATGTGTTTGCTCAACACAGTCTTCAAAACCAAGATGTCTGGGGAAATCGGTTTTGCAAATAAATTCAAACTGCGAGTACTTTTGTACTCACCTGCCTTTGTGCAACCTAGAATACGTTTCCTGAACACAGTATAAGTTAAAGTTGTTGATTCATGCAAGCCGCGTGTTTTTTGACGTAGAACTACGTCTTTCATTAAGGGTGCCAAATCAGAAAACAGGTCACGTTTTTATGAAATAAAGTTTACGTTAATAACTATTTTTGCCGCGAACGGATTTTGGCGATTCACATACTTAAACGAATCGGAAATTTCGCAAGATTTGTTTAATATGCTATACATTAGAATCCCCTGGTTTGTAAATGGTTAAAATTCATGAAAACTTGAGACGTTTCCATTTTCCCATACATTTGTTCTGTCCATTTGTGTGCTTTCCCGAACAGACGTGTCAATAACGAGCAACTTATCGACGACCAACGGAGGGGAAATCGTAGGATTCAAAGTCCCCATGAACAAAGGAAAAGTAGAAGAATGAAGGAGAATACTTGCCTAGAGTATAAACAGTGGATCTCACTGTGGCAAACTTTCATTCGGCATCGGACTGTTGAGCAATCCAGTTCACTTTGCTTTTGCCGCGCTTCGATCTAAGATTGGACCCCACCAGTGGTAATCTAATTTGGATATCGTCGTTTGATTTTTCTGTTATTCGTATCGTGTGTTTTTCTTTCCGCGTCATAAATTGGACGCTTCGCGTAGTGTATGATGAGCAAGAAGAAGAGGAAGGCAGGCTCGAGCCCTGCAAAAAACTAACACATTGCCAGGGCAATAATATTTCGAGGCAAGCGTCATCCAATGATGCACGCGATGTTGGTGCAGTGAAAAGCGCTCGCACTGAACCGAGCCTTCGTGAGTGTGACACCGCATCGCACTACAGCGAAGTAAGCGATTTCGGCGCGTCGGTCGAAAATGTAAACGCCGTTACCCAGGCAGCAACCAAAATCAAGCTCCCCTGCTGGTGGTGAAGGCGGTCGCTCTTGACAAACTCAACAGCGAATTCGCATCGATGGGTGTTACAGCAGAGTACAAGCTGCGTGGCATAATTCAGTCTTTTTCCAAGCAGTTAACATTGTTTGTTTTCCGTTATCATAAGGGCTTCGTTGGTGCCTTTGGAATGCATCAATGCATTAAACTGACGTTATGGCGAAGCAGGCGTTAAGGTTGTGCGTCAAAAAATATTTGGGGAATACCAAGCATCTTGAATGTTTTACTGGAATGTTATAAGTTATTTGGGTTCGCGTGCCAGTTGCAAAACTGCCTTCAGCTAGGATTGCATTAGCGCTATGAAGCATTGCTACTGTTTTCGAGGTTGTTATTAACAAAATGAGTTTATTTCGCTTGTTTAGTCACCGAGAAAGTAAATGTCGTTCTGGAATTTTGTATGTGGTTTCGCTTGCCAGTAGCAAAACTTCCTCCACTAAGGATGATAGCTGCGCTTCTCTCGAGCATGAGAAAGAAATACAACTTTTTTTGAGGCCAGTAATATTAACAGAAGCGTTTCTTTTGAGAATAGCGGAAAATGATAAGTATTTGTATTCCTAGTAGCTTCAAGCCACCAATGTATGGTTCTGTATGCATGCTATGGCGAATGCTTGTTTGTCGCTTGGTTTACGTGGTACGAACGATGCCTAGAGGTGCGATTCCTTTAAGGAAATACTAAACAACATGTAGCATGATATTTGATACTTGCAAGTGTTGTCATTGTTGTTGTTTCTATGCGGTGCCAAAGATATATTGATGTAGTTATGAGATGTGGAATAATGGTGCTGGTGCAACATGTATATAATCGACTCTAGCCGAGTCTATGTCAATTGCGAAAAAAGGAAAAAAAAATGAAAAGCGTTCGAGGTAAATTTTCATTGCATTGGCATGAAATAAATTGCGACTTACGATCAGCTAGTGTATTGTTTTGCGAGGGCAAGAATGAATCATCAATCAATTATCGTCAACAAATTCTACAATGAAAAAACCATTTCAGAGATTATTCTACTAAGCAGTTGTTTCTAAAATTTCACAGCATTATAGAATAATATCCGAAGGTATAAATAAGCGACTTATATAGAATAACAGCGTAGTTCTACGTCAACAATGCGGTCGTATCTTAGACACAACCTCCTATAATTTTTTTTCGCACTCCGAAAAATGTTTCCTAACACGGATTACAAAAACGGGTACGAACACAATGCTTTGGCTCGGTTATTCAAGATTGCTTTGAAGGATATGCCTTCATATCTTCTACTCACTGAATTTCTGGCACTGAGTACCTGAAGTTCATCAAATCAAACAAATTCGCGGTTCGAGAAGTACGTACACTTGAGAGATGCAAACTTCAGAAGGAAATGTAAAATAAAATAATCGTTTGATAATTTTCCCGTTCACATACTTTGTCCGAGGTATCGTACCAAACGAAAAAAGACATTAAATTTACTTGTAACGAAGAACATAATCCACCACAATGCATGATTTGACCTTACATGGCATTTATTCAATCCGTTTACTCACAAAGTAAATATATTGAATTCGATTGAATTCGGAAATTGTTTAATTCAATCAAAAATTTAATCAATACAAACAAATGATTGCTACGCTAAGCTAGTCCCACGTCAACTTTGCGGTTATATCATAGCTATAACCCACCCATTTTTTTTATCCATTTATTGTAGATTCGTACAAATTCTAGCACTTACCATAAAAACAACAAACAAAAAAGTTGAAAAAACTACTTAAACTGAAAAATGCTTGATGCTTGTTTTTTACAGAATTTGCTAACGTAAAAATTTAATCATTGGTTTTGACTGTCACTTTTTTGCAAATGCTCAATACTATAAATTATAGGCTGTACCTATACCTGTAAATGATGTTTTTCCCTTGTTGGGTGTGAACAACTGCGTCCATTATTTTGAACTATTGTGGTAAAATGGTGGTAAAATGATGTTAAAATGAAGGCTATAACCCAAAGAATTTCGAGGTTTTGATTATTCAATTATTTGTAACATTAAAGTTCAGTAAATTTACATTTGAAATGAAGTGTTAGGAATTTGAATCATGCGTAGAAATTTGATTCATATTACGAACACTACTTCAGTATTAATTTTAATGAAGATTTCTGCATAAAATACCTTCACCCACTTTTTGTAGGTTCTTACATTGTCTAGCACTTAACAGCAATCAGCAATCAAAACAGTTGAAACAACTACAAAAACTGAAAAATGAACGATGCTTGTTTTTTACGGGATTTGCTAACGCAAACATTTTATCATTGGTTTTGATTATCACTTTTTTGCAAATGTCTAATATTATAAATTATAGGCTGTATTGATACCTGTAAATGATGTCAAAATGAAGGCTATACCTTAAAGAATATCTGTGTTTTCATTATTCGATTATTTTTACATAAAAGTTTAGTAAATTTATATTTAAAAATGAAGGGTTCGCAATTTGAGACTGTTTGGAATATGAGACAAAACGGTACTGCATTGTGCTATTGCTTCCAGAAATTTCCGCTTCTGAGAAGAACTATTACAAGGTTCTTTTTTATGTCCGTACCTGACAACGATTTGGTTGACCACCGATGAATTCCGCCATCACTTTCAAATTCCTCTGGATATGATGTGATCAATAATCGATACCTGGTCACATTACAATTATTTGCAAGGCTTCCATTAACACTTTTTGCGCTGATAATTCGCTTCAATCAGCACTTTGTGAGAAGTAGCGCTTCTCTGTTCGCATTTCAGCAGTAACCAATGTACGAAGCAACAATCACTTCCCATGAGCAATAGTCGCATCATCCAATAATCGATGCTGCTGACCGTGCCTTCAGCACATTGCGAACCCCCGAAGCATTGTAAATCAAGTTAATCTGACCCTTTAAGCTTAAAAGCTTGATACCTCGCTCATTTGAAAACCTATTACGAATGTCAGGTTAAATGTCACGCATGACGCCAAACCACCGCGTACCTTTGTGCAAAACTCTCAATGAACGCAATAAGAGGCTAGTTAAGAATGCAAAAAAAAAAAACTAAATACAAACATGATTATTCCTAGCGCATCTCACGAATTGTTGAATTTGCTGTTAATGACTTGCTCTGAGCTCTGAGCTAACTTGCGTGTTAGCTTAGCCCACACCATATGGATCAGCAGGGTATAGTGGGGGGCATACGTCCATCTCTATTCACGTTTTTTAAGCACCGAAAAACGGTGATGATGAACGACCTTAACAATTATGTTACACACTTCTTGCGCGGGTTAGGCCGGACACTCGTGCGCTGTGAAGTATTTTATTTTTGCTCATTTTGCCCCAGGCCAGCACTCTTGAGGCACACATAGCTGTTGCTGTCTGACGAAGCCGCACTGCAAACTGTCTTTGAAGTGATCAATAAAATCCTAATCTCCAGCGAGTATTGGCCAATCGCTGTGCGGTGGGATGCCTCACAAAGGTCGGGAGCGTTGTCTATGAATACTTGAACGCCCGGCCCGCGACGATCCCAGCAATGCACACCTAACCATATCGTGTCGTTTTCCACCTGGTAGCGCCAATTTTCCACCTCTCGATCAACCTTGACATTCAGGGTGCTAAACTGAACGGCACACGACGTGTTCGTCTTCATTCACATCGCGCGAAACAAAAAGAAACACATTCCACGATCCTTTCTACATCAACTCTCCGCTCCTTATCGGTAGGTTCAGTTCCGTGGATCGACGAGCATCAAAAAGCACTCAGCGCCATTGCAATCCGTTGCTGCAGCCGGGGAAACAGAATTGCTATTCCGTATGACTCAATTACCATAAACGGAATTTATGAACTCTGCCCGACACCGAAATGCTATCGCGCGAACGGAAGGGAGCGAATGCAACAATGAGGTCCCACTCGGAGTGGACTCCTCGCGTGAAGATCCGCCGAGTGGTATTTAATGAAGTTGACATTTTCCGAGTGCAGGCTTCTTTCTATCGATTTCTAAGCAGAACACCCGGTGGAAAACTCGTTCCAAATGGTCACAGCCGCTCAATAAAACGGAATAAAGCCATCCCCGATTGAAGTTTTATGATCGCAGAGTTGTAATGTGAGCACATCCGTTTCGATTGTGACTTTTCACATTTTGCGGGGCGCGCAAAACCGAGATATATGTGTGCGCTTATAATCATGATCGGAGGGTATAACACTATCGACCGCTTTGTCAGGCTTGTGTTCAGGTCGACATTGACTGTTTTGTGAGGGTACCGGTTATTGATGTTACGACCGGTTGTAACAAGTGTTTTGATGTGATTCACAGTAAGCTTGCCGCGAATGAATCTAATTTACATGCCGGTAGGGAGGGCTCTATCTGTCAGTAATTAAAGTCTCATATTTTCAGTGCCCGTGTCGTCGAGAGATTTGCAACATTGGCTGTTTGATTAAAATGTGGGCAAAATGTTGTTCTGCCCTGCTGGGTCTCCGATCACTCACTGGGAATAGGGATACCATCTGCTCGGAGTTGAAAATCAGGACACTTATCACAGTTACGATTACGACCAAACCATTATGATTCTATGAGATATAAATAAATAAAAACACATGAAGTTTATTTATTCAACATATTTCTTGAGCGATCCATGCGGTGAAAATATTTCGGACATGATGGCTTCTGTCCTTCTACGAGTGCAGGAGATTTTTTGGGCGCTCCTTCTACAAACCACATTTTCTGAGCGGCTGGATTTCGGCACCACAGAGTTCACCATCGTTTTGAAAATGTATGCCAATCGATATTCTGGCAATGTTTTGGTGTTTCCTTCCTTGTTTGTATTAGAGAGGCTTTAAGCTTTGCAGTTTATTCACCTATAATTCGATGTTTGAATATGTTATCCTAATCAGATCTACCTGTTTCATTGTTGATTTCAAACTCCTGTTACAACTAAATGGTTAAATCTAAACACCGCTATGAGCCACAGACACTTGTGAATCACATATGTAGCGTTGACCTCATAGTCCTTAAAATGTTTTGTGAAAAAGGAGTTCTTCTGGCACAAAAACATCACCGGAAAACAAAATCTTTAAATGAAAATAGTTGAAAGATCTCGTGGAAGATCCAACTGCTACTCTTTATATGCTGACAAAACTTAGTTCTTCAATGAGAAAAGTTTTACTCAAAAACATAAATGAAAATAATTCTGATTCTGCAACAAATAAAAATCAGGACAAAGGCTAGATTGTGAAAATAAATCAGGACGCCCCAAATAGATCTCATAGGCAGGACATGTGACGAATTACATGCCAACTCGACTGGCCGATGGCAGCACCATCTCAGATAGTAGTGAAACGTTGTGGGTGTGAAGGCATGGGTCATTTAAGCAACTTTGCATACTTGAAATATTCGAAAAACAATTAGACTACTTTTCGGAAAAAGCCAAATTTTTTTTCTTAAATTTTTACAAAAATTTATAACTTAAAAACTATGATATCTACATGTCAAAGGATGAAATGTAGGAAATTGTTTGAATTTTCACAACAAATTATCAAAAAAAAAATCGCTGACAAAAAAGTTATTTTAAAAATTAAAATTCATTTTTCTCAAAAACGTATTTTTTTAAAATTCCCAAAAATATATATATGAATAGCAATTACAAAAAGGATAATAATAGAAAATAGCCCTTAGGAAAAAATACCAAAAACTTTCTGGAAAAAATTTTCGCTGAAGAAAAAGTTATTTTGAAAATTAAAATTCATTTTTCGCAATTTTTTTTTAATTCTCAAGTATATATGAGAAAAATGAATTTTAATAAATAGCAAATTTCCAACAAGTCGTCCATATATCGGAAGATTGGCACTTTTATAGGGAAAAAGTTTTTCTAACAACAACTTTTTATTTTCTTTAAAAAAAAAATACGACTAATCATAATTTTGTTTAAGGTCAAGATAGCGATATAGTGTATTCAACAAAGTTTTAGGTCTTTTTGAAATGTGAACTTTTGTCGAAGACGTCAACTTTCTATTTGTTATAGTTTATGGAATATGAGTCATTTCTGTATGAAGACTCCTGAATAAAAATAATGTTTTGCTCGTAACATTTTTGTGTGTAAATTCTCCCGTTTGATATGTTTCCAAATAGAGAAAAGTTAGCAGAGCATGTGTTCACTACTTACCTAAAGAATACCTGAAATGAAATTAAACGAAATATGTAAATATGTAAATACTCACCTACACGATGCACTCACCATACACCTAGAAAATAAGAACACATAATTAATACTTACCAGTTTTTACACACATCACACACTGTGCGAAACCAGAGACAGGCGGTGAAACACGCCTTGTTGACAATACACAAACAACACAAAAACACATTGTAAATAGAACACAAGAGAAAACAAAAACGAGTATACAAATAGAGACGAAATAGACAAGTTTGGATTGCTAGCAGCGAACGGAAGATTTATAGTTTTTATCGCGAAAGAAAGTTTTCCGAAATTCTGTTGAGGGCGGTTTACGGTTACGGTTGGTAGTGAAAATACGAGAAAGAAGGTGCCGCAAGTGAATAAACAAGTACTGCGGCAATCAGTGCTTAAACAGCATGTAATTTGCGGTAATTTATACATAAAAAAGTTACGAATTAAACATTAATAGTATTTTTTCAAAGAAAAAAATGAAAAAGTTGTTGTTCGAAAAACTTTTTCTATGTAAATGTGGCCACCGTCCGAAGTATGGAAAACTTGTTGGAAATTCTAAGGGCTATTTGTATCTATTTTTTCAGAATTTTAAAAGCATATGTTTTCGAGAAAAATAAATTTTAATTTTCAAAATATTTTTTTTTCAATGAAATTTTTTCCAAATGATTCTTGGATAATTTTTAATGAAAACCTAAGCAATTTCCTACATTTCATTCTCTGACCATCTTTGTGTATATGTGTAAAGTTTTTAAATTAAGATTTTTTGAAAAAAAAAGTTGAAAAATCTCAAATAAGTTGAAAAAAAACCTTCAAAAAATATCAGACCTACAAAGTTTTAGTCAAAGAATGGAATGTAGGAAATTATTTTGTTTTTCATTAAAAATTATCAAAACATTTTTTTTGAAATAAATTTCATTGAAAAAAAGATATTTTGAAAATTAAAATTCATTTTTCTCGAAAACATATGCTTTCAAAATTCTGAAAGAAATAGATATAAATAGCCCTTAAAATTTCCAACAAGTTTTCCATACATCGGACGATGGGCACATTTACATGGAAAAAGTTTTTCGAACAATAACAAGTTTATATTTTAACAAGATCTAAAACTTTGTCCAATACACTATATCGCTATCTTGACTTAAAACAAAATTAGGATTAGTTGTATTTTTTTCAAAGAAAACATGAAAAAGTTGTTGTTAGAAAAAAAATTTCCATGTAAAAGTGCCCATCTTTCGATGTATGGACGACTTGTTGGAAATTTTAAGGTCTATTCATATATTAGGCTGTCAAAAAAGTCCTGCGGTATTTCCGCGAGGTGTCGTTGTAAGCGCGTAGTTCTAGTTGTATTCATTGTATCGAGTCATACTATAGCTTGTTGGAAAGGTATTTTTGCGCGCTATAATATAGCCCTTGGCAGTGTTTTGTTTGGTAAGTCGTTCGTGAGTTATAGTGTCGCAAATATGGAGCAAAATAAAGAGCAAATCCGACATATTTTACAGTACTACTATGACAAAGGCAAAAATGCATCTAAAGCTGCCAATAAAATTTGTGCAGTTTCTGGACCCAATACAGTTTCCATTTCCACCGCACAACGTTGGTTTCAACGTTTTCGTTCTGGTGTAGAGGTCGTCGAAGATGCGCCACGCTCCGGAAGGCCTGTCGTCGAAAATTGCTACAAAATCGCTGAATTAGCCGAGAAAGACCGGCATAGTAGCAGCCGTAGCATCGGCCAAGAGCTGGGGATAAGTCATCAAACCGTTATTAACCATCTGAAGAAGCTTGGATTCACAAAGAAGCTCGATGTATGGATGCCACACATGTTGACGCAAAAAAACATCTTTGACCGTATCGACGCATGTGAATCGCTGCTGAATCGCAACAAAATCGACCCGTTTCTGAAGCGGATGGTGATTGGCGATGAAAAGTGGGTCACTTACGACAACGTGAAGCGCAAACGGTCGTGGTCGAAGCCCGCTGAAGCGGCTCAGACGGTGGCCAAGCCCTCATTAACGGCCAGGAAGGTTCTGCTGTGTGTTTGGTGGGATTGTCAAGGAATAATCTATTATGAGCTGCTTCCCTATGGCCAAACGCTCAATTGGGACCTGTACTGCCAACAACTGGACCGCTTGAAGGTAGCACTCATGAAGAAGAGGCCATCTTTGATAAACAGAGGCCGCATTGTCTTCCATCAGGACAACGCCAGGCCACACACTTCTTTGGTGACGCGCCAGAAGCTCCGGGAGCTCGGATGGGAGGTTCTTTTGCATCCGCCGTATAGTCCGGACCTTGCACCAAGTGACTACCACCTGTTTTTGTCCATGGCGAACGAGCTAGGTAGTCAGAAGTGAGCCACAAAAGAGGCCTGTGAAAATTGGCTATCCGAGTTTTTTGCCAATAAGGAAGCGATCTTCTATAACAGGGGTATTATGAAGTTGGAATCTCGTTGGGAACAAGTCATCGAACAAAACGGCGCATATTTGACTTAAAACAGATTTTTTTTTATCCCATTTATTTATTTAAGGCTCATTAGCAATCTAGCTGTAACAGAGCCGAATTTTAATCGTGTACATGTCACATAGTTATCATATCTATAATTAGCACATTACACAGTTGCCATTCGCCAGTATTCCTTCTATACCATCACATATTGTACATTCACACAGTAGCCATTTAGGCGTAAGATTATTCTTTCTGTTCTTCCATTATCCATTTGGACCACCGGACAGCGGAGACAGTTGTTGATCATTGTTGAGTTATTTATAGAACAGCAGCCCGATGTTTCTTGCAGAGCAGAGCAGTTGTATGGATGAATCGATCTTATTTCGACCGTGGATCGATCTCCATCGCTGATGATTGTTGCGTGGACGTAGCTATTCTGTAACAACACAAAGATGGTCAATGAGGGCCCTGAGTTTTGAACTCACGATCGATCGCTTACTAAGCGAACGCGCAACCAATGTAGCTACGAAGACCCCCTGATTAAAATAGATGATTGTAACTAATTTTATGAACAAATGAAAATACAGAAAAAAATACCGCAGGACTTTTTTGACAGCCTAATATATATTTTTGGGAATTTAAAAAAAATACGTTTTGAGAAAAATGAATTTTAACTTTTAAAATAACTTTTTTGTCAGCGAAATTTTTTGTGAAAATTTAAACCATTTGTTGTATGTTGTAGATATCATAGTTTTTAAGTTATAAATTGTTGTAAAAAAAAATTAAAAAAAGACGGGTGGGTAATGTCGGGGACATAACCGGAGTGACGTAGGACTATACAAAGGGGACAGCTTTTGTTAAATATATATTTTAAATATATTGTTTTATTTTCTTCTCCTACGTGAATACCTACCTATCTACCTGAAAAATGGATTAGTTTACTGTTTAATCACTCGATATCCCCATCTTGTTCGGTTAAACCTTCCTGTTTAGCTATTGCGTTTGCCACTCGCCACAGCTTTCACAGTTGGAAAATTTCTTCCCATCCAGCTTGTGACGTGTTGTTCAGTAAATTACATTTAATGCGACGTGCCGGAGAAACACTCAGTGTCGCATTTGAGGCGATTTAAACCTGTAATTGAACATTTCCGATGACAGTGGTACAGTGTCGACTTTCAATGTGGAGTCATAATTTAGACCCCGAACTCTATATTTACAAAAATGACGCATTACAGATCCATCCAATTAGCTCAATGTCGAGCTAAATATAAATTACTGTACTTTCAATCTAGAAGCAATTTAAGAATTGGTGAAAATTGAATAATCGGGAAAGTCCCCAACCATCAATAAGCTCAGAACAACTGCCAAATTCACATACTCATCATATCCTGGCAAACAAATTATAAAAAAATCAATTTGTGTTTTATTATTATTTTGGATATTATTTTAGAATGCATTGAACTGTATTTCGTAAATTTTTTTTTGAAAGGTTTAATGGCCCTGATAAGCGCCGTGTTTTATGGAATGGTTCCAATTTAAAAAACTTAGTACTCGTGGTTTAAAAAAAAAACATTTCGAACGCCCTTGATGCCGCCTTGTTCTGGATTCGCCACCAAAGCAGTTTGTATAAAGAACAAACTTTTTTCTTCTGCTACCTGATGCCGTTTTGCGATTGCGTTTGCCACTCGCCACTTGCTGCAACTGCCTGTTGTGTTGTCTTGATGTGTTCTGTTCTGAATGCGGTGTAAATTCGTCATGTACCTCGATGTTGCTTTGTTCAAATGTAAGAAATTTCACAAATGAAAAAAAATCTGTTACAAATTTTCGACGAAAATCTGTACCCTGTACCGTACAGAATCTGTACCAAAAATAACGAAAAAATCTGTACCATCTATATATATATATATATATATATATATATATATATATATATATATATATATATATATATATATATATATATATATATATATATATATATATATATATATATATAAAAATGGAGTGATGTCTGTCTGTCTGTCTGATTCTTATAGACTCGGAAACTACTGAACCGATCGACATGAAAATTGGTATGTAGGGGTTTTTGGGGCCGGGGAAGGTTTTCGTGATATTTTGAGACCCCTCCCCCCTCTCCCCCCTCTGCCATACAAATGAAACACAAATTTCTGCATTAATCGGAAATTAACCAAGCAAACGAAATCAAAGTTAGCATGTGAAAGTTTTAGGGTGCAATAAATATTTCTATGATGGTTAGACAGCCCTTCCCCCACTCAAAGAGGGGGCTGCCATACAAATGAAACACAAATTTCTGCATTACTCGAGAATTAATCAAGCAAATTAAACCAAATTTGGCATGTGGAGGTTTTAGGATGCAATAAATGTTTCTAGGGTGATAAGATACTCCTTCCCCCTCTCTTAGAGGGGGCTGCCATACAAATGAAACACAATTTGTTGCATTACTCGGAAATTAATCAATCAAACGAAACCAAAGTTGGCATGTGAAAGTTTTAGGGTGCAATAAATGTTTCTATGATGGTTAGACAGCCCTTCCCCCACTCAAAGAGGGGGCTGCCATACAAATGAAACACAAATTTCTGCATTACTCGAGAATTAATCAAGCAAATGAAACCAAATTTGGCATGTGGAGGTTTTAGGATGCAATAAATGTTTCTAGGGTGATAAGATACTCCTTCCCCCTCTCTTAGAGGGGGCTGCCATACAAATGAAACACAATTTTTTGCATTACTCGGAAATTAATCAATCAAACGAAACCAAAGTTGGCATGTGAAGGTTTTAGGGTGCAATAAATGTTTCTATGATGGTTAGACTGTCCTTCCCCCACTCAAAGGGGGGGCTGCCATACAAATGAAACACAAATTTCTGCATTACTCGAGAATTAATCAAGCAAATAAAACCAAATTTGGCATGTGGAGGTTTTAGGATGCAATAAATGTTTCTATGGTGTTAAGATACTCCTTCCCCCTCTTTTAGAGGGGGCTGCCGTACAAATGAAACACAAATTTTTGCATTACCCGAGAATTAATCAAGCAAATTAAACCAAATTAGGCATATGGAAACTTAAGGGTGCAATGAATGTTTCTATGGTGGTTAGATACCCCTCCCCCCTCTCTTGGGGGTGGCTGCCATACAAATAAAACACAAATTTCTGCATTACTCGAGAATTAATCAAGTAAATGGGCGGGACGAAGTTTGCCGGGTTAGCTAGTTCCAGATAAATCTGTACGTGAGGCAACACTGATTGCCACCTTGGCTATTCGCCCACGTTGTACGACTAAAAAGTTCCGCATTTATGACAATAGCACTTATCATGTTATGACACTCCGGCGAAATGAAAACCAGAAGAACACAATCGACAGATTATCGAAAACAAATACAAATGATGTCTACCCACTATTCTTAAGAATTTCACGCAGCACGCAGGATGAGTCCATTTCGCCTTGATCGAATGATGATTCAAACAGTCGAACTTAAAATGTGAGCACATAACTTCTTGTGAAACGATTGCAATCTACTCACGGAAGAGTAAAATAAGTATCGTCGTTACCTTATCATCTCAATTATAATGCAAAACTCAGAGTCCCTTGGTTTAACCCCACGGGCGACATCCATCCATCAAAGTGTCATCCTCAAGGGATCCTAGCAAGGGACACCACCATTCAAAGATAGATTCGTTATCGCAATTAGGACCTTGAACTCTGGAACTTCCCGAAGACGTTTAGCGGACAACGTCATTCGCAATGGCGAAGCGTCATAAATAACATGTCAACGCGTGGAGCGTGAGAGATACCATCTCACGCTGCTTGGGGTCAGCTAATCCTTTTGCGATTGTCCACCGGATCGACGGAATCGGATGCGCAACGCATTCTGCGCTGCGTGCGATGTGGCACCGTGTGGATAAATGTGCATCCAATTGCCCACCGTGTCCAACATAAGAAGCTGCGATTTAATGCACTTTATTGATATTTAAAGGTGATTTTATGTTCCCCCGCTTGAGTGGTGGCCTCCCACGCAAAACGATAATGCGAGTCTTTTGTAGCTTGTAGCCCGGATAAGATAACACATTGAAGGTCAGACGCTTCCGGGATGAGACTTGGGATTTAAGAATAAAATGGTTATTCCCCAAGAGGGTCTCGATCCTTGAGTTAAACAAGTTCTGGCCGTGGGAGGATAAATATTATTCTGCGTTAGTTCAACGAAACAATCAAATTCAAATAAGTTCGAAGAGATCATTTAGATACACAAACTGAAGTGGGAGTGATTCGATTGGCTCTTGTCAAATGCATCGTAATTACTGTCTACTAAGTTGTAGGATACTGGTTTTCTAATGTGTTATTGTATTCCACCTCTAAATCTGTACATCTCACGCTGTATCAATCGTAAATTGAATTAAAATTCAAACAGTATTCAGATAATATCAACAATATCGTGAAAGCTGAAAAAAATTATTTGTGTTGCCACAATCGCTCAATTTGTTGTGATTGTGAATCACGCAAGCCGATATGGTTGCTAGCGTAGTGATCCTTGCCAACGATAAACTATTGACCGAGAGGGTTCAATGAGTCGTCAATTACGGATAATGCTTCAATTCCGATTACCGAACGGCTTTCCCAATCGGGTCCACAATTGGCAGCCGTTGTGTTGCAAGTTCATCAAATCTTTATTGTCTGGTTTGCGGGGCTCTTTTTTTCGTTTTCTCCCGAGCTGCCTTTGCGCAGTCAATGTTTGAGTTTCAATGCTGTAAGCGGTTGGGCCCTGCCTGAAGCAGCAGTAGCCACAGATTGGAAAAAGTTTAAAGTGAAGGTGTCGATTGTTTGCATGCTGCAAATAAAAATCTAACTCCGGGTGTAGGTACATATGCCCCAAATGTACACTCAATTCAATGAAAGATTAGCAAACTGAAGCATTGCTTTCATAAAGCGTTAGGAATCGTATCTCGTCAAATTACTTTCTAGCGTTGGGTCAAAAAAAAAAGCTTTACCGGTTGATGATGACACGTAATTTCAGCAAACTTTTGAACTATTTTTGCAATTTGAGTTTCCGCATATTAAGGTGAAGGTGGAAACTAGCCATTGTAGTAGTATAGGTAAACCCACGTGTAAAATGGGGTAATAGTGTTTGTGAGAGAAGAGCAAAGCACATGTAAATAGATCAATTCACTTATCAGACTGTGTGGCGCTTCATTGACACGAGTCTTTGAATACATTTGAAAAAAAAAAATAACAATTCAATACTGAAGTTAAATGTATGAACGATATGTTCCGATGAACAATTGCAAACATAAATATATTAGGCTGTCAAAAAAGTCCTGCGGTATTTTTTTTTTAATTTTCATTTGTTCATAAAATTAGTTACAATCATCTGTTTTAAGTCAAATATGCGCCGTTTTGTTCGATGACTTGTTCCCAACGAGATGCCAGCTTCATAATACCCCTGTTATAGAAGCTCGCTTCCTTATTGACAAAAAGCCATATTTTCACAGGCCTCTTTTGTGGCTAACTTCTGTCTACCTAGCTCGTTCGCCATGGACAAAAACAGGTGGTAGTCACTTGGTGCAAGGTCCGGACTATACGGTGGATGCAAAAGAACCTCCCATCCGAGCTCCCGGAGCTTCTGGCGCGTCACCAAAGAAGTGTGTGGCCTGGCGTTGTCCTGATGGAAGACAATGCGGCCTCTGTTTATCAAAGATGGCCTCTTCTTCATGAGTACTACCTTCAAGCGGTCCAGTTGTTGGCAGTACAGGTCCCAATTGAGCGTTTGGCCATAGGGAAGCAGCTCATAATAGATTATTCCTTGACAATCCCAACAAACACACAGCAGAACCTTCCTGGCCGTTAATGAGGGCTTGGCCACCGTCTGAGCCGCTTCAGCGGGCTTCGACCACGACCGTTTGCGCTTCACGTTGTTGTAAGTGATCCACTTTTCATCGCCAGTCACCATCCGCTTCAGAAATGGGTCGATTTTGTTGCGATTCAGCAGCGATTCACATGCGTCGATACGGTCAAAGATGTTTTTTGCGTCAACATGTGTGGCTCCCATACATCGAGCTGCTTTGTGAATCCAAGCTTCTTCAAATGGTTAATAACGGTTTGATGACTTATCCCCAGCTCTTGGCCGATGCTACGGCTGCTACTATGCCGGTCTTTCTCGGCTAATTCAGCGATTTTGTCGCAATTTTCGACGACAGGCCTTCCGGAGCGTGGCGCATCTTCGACGACCTCTACACAAGAACGAAAACGTTGAAACCATCGTTGTGCGGTGGAAATGGAAACTGTATCGGGTCCATAAACTGCACAAATTTTATTGGCAGCTTGAGATGCATTTTTGCCTTTGTCATAGTAGTACTGTAAAATATGTCGGATTTTCTCTTTATTTTGCTCCATATTTGCGACACTATAACTCACGAACGACTTAACCAAACAAAACACTGTCAAGGACTACATTATAGCGCGCAAAAATACCTTTCCAACAAGCTACAGTATGACTCGAAACAATGAATACATCTAGAACTACGCGCTTACAACGACACCTCGCGGAAATACCGCAGGACTTTTTTGACAGCCTAATATATAGAAGGTGCATTTGCATATGAAGTAAAATTCTGATTATACGCGAGCGTAACATGAGCAAATTTATAACACATGCGAATTGGGGCTCTTTTGATATTAACAAGTTCTTCCGCACAGTAACTCGATGCTGATCATTTCTTAATATTTTCCTTCGTTGATCGTATTGTTTTCACATATTCACGTTGGAGAGCCTTAAGCCTTCTCTTCGTTGGCCGAGACATTTTGATTGAATGTAATACTTTTCCGTTTATTGTTTTTGAAAGCATAGGCAGCCGTGGCAGTGTTCCGAGCTCTGCAATACAATTTTCTTACTCAATGTTAAAGTTGCTAAAACTTACATTATAGACCCATTAAACGTAAAAATAATGATTGTATTGATATCAACACAATTTTATTCTATTGATTTTCATGACATCAAACGCTATGACTTAGGAATAACATTTTATTGAGTGGTTTTGATAGCTGTTTCGATGATGTTGTTTGGCATCAGTGTCGAAAAAATAACGATGCTTTCACCAATACTAACAAAACCATTGCCGAAGATTGAAAAATGAAAATTTAACTTTCAGAGCACTTGCTCGAGTTTTCCGACGTTTTTTACTGTACAGTGCGACAGCAGATGAAAATTTAATATCTTGTGCGTAATCGATTAGAGTTTGGTTGATATTACTTCATGGAAAGTGTGCGAAAACGATCATTTTCTTCACACTGTTTCGCAAAATTATTGATTTTCGAGCGAAGGGTGAGGGAGAGAGATGAAAGAAATGAGCGCCATTGTGGCAGCCATTTGTGGCTAGCTTCCACCTTCACCTTAAGATTGTCATATATTTCTACTGTAGCACAATGAAAGTTATCAATAATAAAAATATTATTAATATAATAATTCAGTAGATCTAAGAAAAGCCGATGGCTAAAATATGGTACACGATAAATTTCAAGGAACGCTCCAAGCTCTAAGGAAAGAACACAAATCAGACTGTTTCATGGAGGTATTGAATATGCTAATGGTGTTAAATGTGTGAAGTTGTCTTTCCCGGATTTTGTTCGAAAATGTTGATGTCGAGAGAAAGGTACTCTTACTGGATACAGATTGATAAAACTCTGCCAATTTTAAAAAAATAATATGGGTGTTTTTTCTCTATTATAGTGACTTTCATCAACACATTTTGGCTGGTTCGTCACTTTTACTTCCATTTTTTGGAAGAATGTCGGGAGTGAGAATTGAACTCGTGACCTTGAGCGTGAGAGGTATGGATGTTACCACGCCAGATCGCCTTCACAAAATTGGTGGTTTTTATCTATGATATAACCTCAAAGTTGACGTAGGACTACCGTTGACTTAGTAATCAGGTATTAATTAAATAATAGAATGAATGATTGTAGTGTTCGTACACGCTTTTTAGTTCGTGTTAGGAAAACAATACAAAAATGCATGCATAAAAAAGTATCCCCTGCTTGTATATATCAATCTACAGGGTGGGCCATTTAAAGTGGAAGCATCTGGCAACCCCATAACTTTTGACAGAGATGTCAGATTAACAAATGTCATACCGCGTTGGAAGCGTCATTTCAGTACAATTTTAACCATGGAACAATACACACCTAAACAACGCGCTGAAATTGTTCAACTGTACATTCAAAATAACTTCTCAATTGTGTTAACTAAACGTGCGTGGAAAAATAAAAATAAAGTTAAAACATCGCCTGGAGACAACACTATACGTCGATTATATGCCAAATTTATATCGTCTGGTAGTGTTGGTAATGCCAGTCATCTGTCCAGACAACGACCAAGACGTTTCGATGAGAATATTGATGCCGTTCGAGCCAGTGTTGCAGACACTCCATCGACATCAGGTCGCCATCGTTCGCAAGAGTTAGGCATCGCTCGAACCGCTCTCCGACGCATAATTCGTGTTGATTTGAAAATGTTTCCGTATAAAATTCAAATGGCTCAACAACTTAAGCGGCCACGACCAAATTATTGCGCGAAATGTTCCCCGGAAGATTAATATCGAAAAACGGCGATTATGACTGGCCACCGAGATCACCTGATTTGACGCCTCCTGACTTTTTTTTATGGGGATATTTAAAATCCAAGGTATACACTGGTAAACCAAGGACCCTGGCTGCGCTGAAAGACAATATCCGACAATAAATTGCTGCCATATCGGCCGAAACATTGGGCAAAGTGATGGAAAATGCTGAAAAAAGGGCACATTTTGCGGTCAAGGCCAGAGGCCTCATAATCAAAAAGTAGTTAGAACAAATCTCCTTGGACCAAAATAAATGAATCTCAAAAAAATTTTTAAAATTCCACTTCTTTACTTTGCTATTGCAAAAACAAATCCTTCCACTTTAAATGGCCCACCCTGTATATATATATAAATGGATTTCTGTATGACTGTCTATTTGTCTGTTTGTCTGTCTGATTCTTATGGACTCGGAAACTACTGAACCGATCAACATGAAAATTGATATGTAGGAGTTTTTGGTCCCGGGGAAGAATTTCGTGATAGTTTGAGACCCCTCCCCCCTCTTTAAGGAGGGGCTGCCATACAAATTAAACACAAATTTCCTCATTACTCGGGAATTAATCAAGCAAATGAAACCAAATTTTGCATGTGAAGGTTTTAGGGTGCAATAAATGTTTCCATGATGGTTAGACTCTCTAAGGGGGAACTGCCATACAAATGAAACACAAATTTTTGCATTACTCAAGAATTAATCAAGCGAACGAAACCAAATTTGGCATGTGGAGGCTGTGGGATGCAATAAATATTTATATGGTGGTTAGACACTCTTCCCGCTCTCTAAGGGTGAGCTGTCATACAAATGAAACACAAATTTGTGCATAACTCGAAAGCTAATCAAGCACAATTTGGGTTGTGAGAGTTTTTGGGTATGAGAATTGTTTTTATAATGGTATGACACCCCTTCCTCCTCTGAAATAGAGAGGGAGCCCCATAAAAATATTACACATATTTCAACCAAAAATATTCCAGCCAATCATAACAATTGAAAATTTTCGGAAAGGGATAATTCGGAAAATCAAATTCCCATATGTTCTACAATTACATAGTGACAAGTGCTGTTAGTCCATTTGATGTTTGCGATAGCGAAATTGATCTTTGTTCGAAACTGGAAATGGATTTTAATGTGATGAAATGCACTCCTATATCTTCTTCTATCTATACCAAAAAAAAAGGATAACTATATGTGTTGATAAGAGCAGAACTCGAGGAAGGAATTGTCCGATTTAGGGCTGTCTTTATTCTATCATATTTTATGTATAAAACGTTTATTCCATGTAACGGACAAACATGTTATTTGCAAGTGGTTGAAAAATCTTGAACGAGAATTGTGTCTGAAAATAATTTGATATTATAATGATGAGTTTTGTTGGAAATACTAGGAATTTTATAGTGAAGAGTAAATTTTTTTTGGCGGGAAGAAGTTTGCCGGATCAGCTAGTAACTTATAAAAATTGAAGGTATTTGCATTGTTGACTTTCCCTTGGTTTTGGAGTTTGTGTTGGGGAAACCTACACTACTGTAATTCTGGTTTCTCCTTTTGGTCGGTACCATTTGAGGAGCTGAAATTGGACCAACCAAAACGTGGCACTTAATGCGTTTGGAAAATGTTTCACAATTGTTCGATTGCCTAGCGCATTTAGCTTAGTGTTTTGTTGGTTTGAAGCAGATTATTATCAAAGAGTTTAAAAATGAAATTCTTCGAACATGTTCAAAATGAATATGCAACAAATATCGTAACGTAATGTTACGTCGACGACGTACGATCGAGTTTCGAGTTTTGACGATCGAGTTTCCTACACAATTTTCATGCAATTCCGGCGTTAGCTTATACACCCAAACTAACGTTGGCAGAAAAGATGCCATTTCCATGATGAGTCAAATGCGCAAATAATGAGCTATTTTGAAGTTTAAAGATGGTTTGTATGTATGCGAGCAGACATCTCTTTCTGTTTTCTTTTCACTTTTCATTTGGGATTGTGCAAAAAAAAAGTCCATACGACGTCAAAGAGGATCGAACCAAGGCCGGCTGGAATGCGAAGCTACTTTACACGACCACGCTATCCATATAGCTGCCAGGGCTAATATAAAGGAGCGTGATAATATTACACCTCATCATACAATGAAGTTGGAAGGTGTTTTCTAAGCCGATAAAGAAGAACATGAACGAGAATATATCTTTCTCTGTCTGGGCCGTGTATTTGGCAAACTATATGAAAAGCTTTCATTTAAATGTGTCTCCTGTTTCGCTCCCTCATATTGGCTCTAGCATATATATTATACAAATGATATACATGTATTGGGGAGTAGAACATGTTATGTTATCTTTCAGCTCATTTAATGTAATAAATCGGGATGCCACAAAATGTGCTAAAAATTAACTTTGGGTGTATGCATCGACCGAGAGATAGAGGAGAAGTGTCTACAACGCACCTACATTTGAACCGATTAAATTTCCCGGAAACCAGTAAGAATATGAATGCAAATGTTATGGGCAATCGTCATAGTTAATGATAGGATCTATTATACAAGTTTCACACATGTATCATGTTTGATAAAAACTATTAAATTAATTTCCTTTCGAAGCGGTTTTTTCGATGTAATTTTCTACATCAATTCTGTAGGGTTTTTGTTGGTCAAAACCAATTCAAACGCAATAACTGTAAGACAATGCGACATTTACCCGAATGCAACAATTACCGGAGTCAGTGGCATAGCTTGACCGGGTGACACCCGGGGCAAGTTACTGAGGTATCACCCCTCCAATACTTTTTATCGAACAAGAAACGAATTTATTATAAAATTAGATAGGATGAACAAAAAACCATAAAATCTTCACGCGATGGTCGCAGGGACTGGCACAAAGTAAGAAAATAAATAAAATATGGTTTTTATTTGGATGTCTAAATGTGACTTCAATAAATCTTGTCAAAAAAATATATCTTTGGGAGCTGAGACCGACACTGATATTGTTCAAATGCATGCCGTTAAGTGCGTTTTCGCTCTCTTGTTGCTGACTGCTGGTTGCTGGCTCAACGTGTTGAACATCGTTGACCGCAAGTTTTTAATTAATTTCAACTCTGATAAGCCTCTTCACAAGATGCCACAGAAATGTACACGGTTGGAAACAGTTTCAAATTCACTGTAAGATTTGGAAGCGATTCATGGAAGTCCCACTTCATGATGAACTGTAACACAAACAAATGCATTAATGACATCATTAGAAATAATTTTAGCGTAGAAACAGTATTTGCGACATAAAAACTCCAGTGGCTGTGATGAATTCTTAATTTGGTTTCACAGCATTTTTTTTTCGAGATGACAGTTGATCTCGTTCCATGCAATTTTAAGACATTTAATATCAAATTTATTTTTTTTAAAACCCTGATTTCCTTTGCTCCCCTTAGGTGATTTTTCGATATTCAAAAAACTCAAACTTTGACCGCTTTGCGCCACTCTCCCTTAAGTTCGATTTAGCTGATATTTTGCATAGGGTGTTTTTTCGAGGTGGTGATCATTTTCAATAACTTAAAGTTACTTGGATTTGCTATTGACTCGGTTAGCATAGAATTGTGTTAGTCTAGTTGCTTCTTGATGTTTTTGTCCACTATATCTACATACACCCATACAAAAATATGTTTCTAAAATATTCCAAAACATAAAAGATTGAAACGTCAAAATGAGTCATATCCCATCTTCATGCGTTGATTTTTCACGAAGTTACAGCATTTTAGAAAACACCTAAATATTTCGACTTTGCATTCTGTTTTTGTTGAGTATATATAAATTAGGATTGGGTGATATTTAGAAAAAGATCGGTCTTGACGAATAGATTTTCTGAAAAACAAATAAATAAATTGTAGAAAGACATTTGATTTTTCAAAGATCGATTCGGCCAAGATAGATTCTTTAGTACCGATTTAATCAAAGGATATCGGATCGATCTTTTGATTAAATCGGTACCAATATGTATTAAAACCGTCTATCCTTCTAACAGGGGCTATAAATTCATATTTCTATCCAAACATCAAAATCATTTTATTCTGTCTCTCAGTATGAAGGCCACAAAAAAACTTTAAAACCCATGAAAATTGCGTTTTCCAAGGTGTTCACCTTGTACTGTCATGGAATTATTGAATTAAATATCTTTTTATTGGAAATTCTACAATTGGTATTCGTTCAGAACTCAGCTAGCAAAAATTTCATAAAATCTGATGTCATCATTCAATTTAATCACAATTTTTTTTACTGTCAACCTGGTGAATGTGTTGGTGAAATATAACTTGTAACCGCTTGTTTTGAATTTACATAACTGCTTCTTCTAGATTTACGATTAGGGTTTTTATAAAAAAGATCGATCTTGACGAATCGATTTTCAAAACAGCGTAGGGATCAATACACTATACAAATCTCTATCCGAGAATCGGTCTTTGGAAAATCGAAAGCCTTTTTCTAGTTATTTAATTTTTGTTTTTTTTAAAATTGAAATACAACACTTGGTTTTAGGGTCAATCAGTAGCTGCCGCTGGTTGTAATCCTGTCATCACTTATACGGAAGTAAATCATAAAAGAATCAAACTGACTTGCATATGCATGCATGGTTGTTCAGAGTGACTGTCACAGATTTTCAAAACTGTATTGTCCAAAATGGGAAAATTTCGTACACATCTGAGTGATTTGATTTTGAAGTTTATGTCAATAAGACTTCTAAGTTTGTTTTGGAAGTTCAGAAAGCAATTCAAGGAGGCAGGTTCATGGAAAATTCAACCAAAACCTGGAACCAAAAGGTTGGCCAAAGCTTTACATTTGATGAAAACAGTTGAACAACGGATTCGTCTGAATCCTAATTAATCTGTGCGTGATATGGCCAGGTATGTCTCAGTGGTTTATGTCACGTTTTTTTAAATGAGTTCAAAGATGTCTCATACCTCGCAAGCAGAACGTGGTTTGCGAGATACTTTTTGCGAATGAGGATACAAGATACCAGCAAAATACTCGAGTGTATGCAACACAACTTTGAGTTAGGTTAATTTTATATTTAGTTGACATAAAATAAAGAGTCGGGAGTTACACGTTAACAGGATCGGTCGTGTATTAGTTGTACGGAAAAAAAGAATATCCAAAATTGCCCTTAATTGCAAGGTACAGTATCGGGACCATATACACTGTTTACAATTGCTGCCGCATGGCTTGCATGTTCGCTTCAATCAAAGTGTACCGAATTTTTTCTTGGATTGTTTACATTTTAGCACCTTGTATCTCATTTCTGAATGGACCGAACAAAAAACGGTAAAATAATTTGTAGAGAGTAAAACAACACCTCTATAGTAAAAAAATAAGTTGCGAATCGAATAAATCAGATAAGCACTGGTTGAAATTATTTTCTCTTATAATGGAATATTTTTTTGAATTTTTCGTATAACATGGTGAACATGTTATGTTATTAAACACGAAACCATCTATCTATGCGTGTGAGCCTGCTACTAAACAGCAGACTGTACGGAAAGAGAAAAACAGAAAAAAACCAATTCAGAAATGTACATAACCACTTGTTGAAATATTTAAAAATCATACTTTGAAGGTGAAAAACAGAATGAAATAATATGCCTTGACAAGGGAATCGAATAGATAATGAGAGTGAGTGACTGAAAACTACTTCTAATGAAAATGACATTAGGGTTGAAGCGATTGTAGCCGAAAAAGTATGCTATGTCACAGTTCCAGAATCAGAATAAACTATCGGAATTATTTTATCCTCCCAAAACCTGAACACCAAACCGAACCAAGCGGAACACTTTTAATATCAACAACATACAAATTGCATCATAAGACAATATTTATAGCATTTCGTTGAAACTTTGCCCATCATGCTAATGCCGCGAAGTGTGAACTATCGATCGAGTGATAGTGGTGTAATCGTTGCTGGCGAAGTCTGAAGAAAAGACTCTACTTCACGTAGGAAGGAGAGCAAATACCACGGCTAAATTTGGAACGTCATCGAAATGGTCGAAAATGTCACCATCGATGGGGCGCGATCGTTAATGTTTGTCCTCTATAAAAACTGCCCGAAGAAAGATAATTGATATCAGTCTCGAATTAGCGTTTCTAATATCACCACCTAGTCACCGGCCACCAGCCAAAATTCCAGCACCAGCGAAAATGTTCAAGTTGGTAAGTAGTTTCCCATTTGTTGGGATTGTTAACCTTATGGGAAAAGAACAATTGTACGCCGCTAGCTAGAAAACCCATGTTCTCAGCGATTCGCGTGCGCGGCTCAAAACGTCAACGGCGGCGTTTTGAGAATCTGACAACGAGATTAAGTGGTGCTTTAGATTCATGTAAAACAACCCATTCTGGAGAATGCGCTATAAAGCCAGAGGGAAACGACCGTCAGCGATAGTTATCACGTTTCTCGAAGAATTATCGCTGAAAGTTTGCTACAAATTTATTCAGCTCACGCCACCGAATAATTTGCTAGTCTAGTGGCGTTCTCTTGTTTAGCTTTCGCTGTTTCGTTTTGTGAATTAGACAATAATCGGAAGATTTATAATCATGCGTTCTTCCAACAGATCGTCATCTCCGTCTTGGTCGCAGTGGCCACCGCTCAGAACCCACAGGATGTGAACGCACAGATTGTGGCTCAGGACTCGGTCATAAACGCGGATGGCTCGTATCAGTATCGGTACGAAACTTCAAACGGGATTGGCGCCCAGGAATCCGGTGTTGGAGGTCAAGGAGCCCAGGGAGGATTCGCTTACACCGCCAACGATGGAGCCCAGTATGCTGTGAGCTATGTGGCTGACGCGAATGGATACCAGCCACAGGGTGCCCATTTGCCTCCCGTGCCGGAGCATGTGCTTCGGGGTCTGCAGATCATCCGCGCAAACCCACCAAGGGATGACCCCAATTTCAGCTTGAGCGCTTTGGACGCTGTCATCGCCCGGCTGAGTGGCAAGTAGATAGGCGAACTGCATTCAGTGTGAGACCTGATGAATACTCTCTTCATGGTGTTCCTCTTTTGTATATATAGATCTTATCAAAGTTTCCTAAATTCGCTGCGATGTAATATTGTTTAGATATGATTATAAGAAATGTGGTGCAATAAAACGAACCCGAAATTAAATTATATTCAAAAATAATCTCATGATATCGTTGTTGTTTCACATTTAAAAATTGATTAATGATGTTTTGGTGGTCGATTTATATTCGCGAAGACGAATGTCACCATCCCAAATGCTTCATCAGAATACATAAATCCAATAAATGTCGGGCGCGCAACATTAACCCCAATGCATTCGGAATCAGTGTGTCGCGATGTTTCGCTGAACGGATAGCCTGCCAAGAATAGGTACACACGAGTGTAACCTCTCGATTCACCCCATCAAATGGTTTGCAATTTTCACGCCACATTTTATAGCAGCCTAGAACGATTCCGATCGCTTGACAATTTATATTTTTTCTGCCTCTATTGCCAGGTCAGGCCTCAGCAGGGTTGTCAGATTAATTATTTGTGATTAATCGTAGACTATTTCGAACATTGGGAGTTTTCATTTCGACTTTGAATTCCTCATTGATTTCTGAATAATTATTATATGGTGGTTTTTCTAGTTTCATCAGTTTTTCAATTATTATTTTTATTGGATTAAAAAATGATGAAAAAAGACAGAAAATAATGTTTACAATTTTTTAAGTTTTTTTTCCTTTTTTTCAATTTTTAGTTATTTGGGTTTTGTTTTTTTTGTATTTTTTAAAATTCTCACAGATTTATCATTTTTTTCTATTATTTTCCCTGTTCTATTTTTTTAGATAAGTTTTCAAATTTAATTCTATTATTGTTTTCAGTTTTACCATTTTTACAGTTTTAAAATTTCCTCGGTTTCATATTTTTTGTAGTTTTATCACTTTTTCAGTTGTATCATTTTTTAGTCAAAGAACTTTACATTTTTGTTTACTTTTGTTGTTCAATATTTTTTTCAGTTTTGCCTTTTTATGCAATTTTAGGTTTTGTCAATTCTTCTGTTTGATTATTCTTATTGTGTTTGTAATTATTTTATGTTCGAAAAGAATCATTATAATTCTTGATTATATTTTATTTTTTCAGTGTATACTTTTTTTTATTTTTTATAATTTTCAAAATTCTATATTTTTTTTGTTTTATTATTTTTATCTTTATGTTTCGGATTTTTCCCCTTTTTTATGTTTTGATGTTTTAATGTTTTTATTTTTATAGTTTAATAATTTTTTTCCTTGTTTTATGTTTTTTTAAGTATTCTAGATTATAGGTATTTCAACCTTTATTTGGTTTGGTTTTGGTATTGAATTTTCTCTGATTTAACATGGTTTTCTATTTATTATATGTTTTTAATTTTATTATTCCTACAGTTTCTCAATTTTAACAGTTTTTTTAATTTTTTTAGTTCAATGATTTTTTAGTTTAGTTATTTCCTCCGTTTTTTTTTGGGTTAAATCTTTTTTCTTTTGTATTATCCTTCAGTCTAAGATTTTTTTTTTCCTTTTCTATAATATTTATTTTTTTTCAGTTTTCACTTCTTCAAATTTTACATTTTTCACAGTTTAATAATTTTTATCTTTTTTAGTTTTATAATTTTTTCTGTTTCTGTTTGATTATCTATAATGTTTATCTGTTTTATATTTATTTCCAATTATATTACTTTTACAGTTCAATATATTTTTGAATTTCATTATTTTATTAGTTTTACCGTTTTTGAAACATTAATTTTTTTCTGTATTATCTTTTTTCTTGTTTCATATTTTTTCATTTTTTCTTTTTTTTCAGTTTTTTAACTTTAATTTTTATTTGTTTTAGCAGACTTATCTCACTTCTTAACTAGGCGAACCTAGCCAGAATTTCACCGGCCCCCGGGCTTCTGAATGCCAAAGGGGGACTAGGCTCTGCGGAATGCACGTATCTGCATGCTCGTGCTGTTTCAGTCCTGACCGAGAAATTGTCGGACAATCGCGGAGGTGCTAAGGATGACCGACTTTTGGATGCCGGCCAATTCCTTCTCCATATTCAACACCTTTAGCGCTTCCAGAAGTGTCTTCGGGACAATTCCAGTTCCAGAGAGAACGACTGGAACAATTCTTGGGACCTCCCTTAGCCCCCACAGTTCCTTGAGCTCCACGGCCAATGGTCGGTACTTGCAGATTTTGCGACCGTGGGTCTCCTCCAGATTCTGGTTCAGTGGAATAGCGACATCGATGATGGTGACTTTGCGGTCGCTCTTGTCGTAAACCATTATATCTGGCCGGTTGTGGTGGATCGAGAGGTCGGTCAGAACAGTGCGATCCCAGTACAGCTTGAAACGGTCATTTTCCAGGACAGGTGCAGGCAGGTTTTATTTATTATTATTTGTTTTATTTTTTTTGTATTTATTTTTCCTGTTTTATCATTTTTTCATTTGTATTACCTTTTTAGTCTAGGATTTTAAAAATATTTTTAATGCTTATATTTGTTTTTCTATTTTTTTTTTATTTTTTTTGGTTAGCAATTGAAAAAAACATAAAAATTGACGAATCATATAACTAATAGAACTGATAAAATTATATAACTGATCTAAATAAATTTATAAAACTGTAAAAATTATAAAGACATTTAAATAGTAAATCGGAAGAAAACGATAAAACAGGAAAAACATTTCTTCAATTAAACAGAAAAAAAATATAAACGTAAAAAATTAACAACACAAAAAAAAGTCAAAAATCATAAATCTGACAAAAAATTAACTGAAAAATTTTAAAATTTGAACCTCGAAGAAAAAACTGATAAGACCAAATAATATATAGAAATCAGAAAACTAAACAAATGGTCAAACTATAAAAATGTAAAATA
This sequence comes from Toxorhynchites rutilus septentrionalis, assembly GCF_029784135.1. Lineage (NCBI taxonomy): Eukaryota > Metazoa > Arthropoda > Insecta > Diptera > Culicidae > Toxorhynchites > Toxorhynchites rutilus. The sequence continues at coordinate 300,556,643 of NC_073745.1, read as the reverse complement.
CATGCAACAGAAAAATATATAAAACAAAAAAAATTACAACACCAAAAAATGAAGATAAGAATTATAAAATATAAGAAAAAAACCAAAAACTAAAAAAAAAAAATTAAACTGTTAAATCCGTATAACTGGTAAACTCATAAATCGAAAAAATTCATAATACTTTAAAATTGATAAGGCTGCAAAAAAAAAATCTAGAAAATATAAATCCGTTCCGTTATAAATCGGTAAAAATAATAAAAGTGGAAAAAATTTACAGTAGAAAAAAAAACTAAAATCAATGAAAAAAAAAATCAAGAATTGATTAAATAAATATATAAAAATAAAACGAATGAAAGCATTTTAAAAATTAAAGAAGTTTTTAAACAAATTAAGGAATTATAAAACTGATAACATGAAACAGAACAAATGATAAAATAAAAATATGACAAAACAAAAAGAAAACGTCAAATAAAACTGAAAAAATGGAAAATAGAAAAAAAACACCGAAAAATGATGAATCTGAAAATTATAAAAATTATAAAAATGGTAGAACTGAAAAAAATATAAAACTAAAAAATTTTAAATCGTAAAAATAATAGAATTAAAAAAATATATAGAATAGAAAAAAATAGATCACACTATGTTTTGGTCCGAATCCATCTAAAATTTAGTACCGCACCATACATATGCAAAGCTTTGATTTGAAATAATTCTATTATTAAGCTTTTAAATAGCTTCTTGCCTAGGAGTTTCCGTAATAGGACTTGAGCACAATAAATCATTATTGTCGATTTGAATTCCAAAGTGAATACATGATTATCCGAACCTAGTGAAAAATTTATAAGAAATCCGAACCTGCTACAACAATGACAAAACTGAAAAAACTTTTATACATTTTTTAATTGTTCACATTTTGATTTCGGTTTTACCATTTTTAGTTTTTTCAGTTTTATCTATTTTCTTGTGTCATATTTTTTTAGTTTTATAGTTTTATGAGTTTCAAGATTCGTTCACTTTTTTTATTTTTTCCAATTTGATTAGACTTATGGAAAGGAAAAATTCTATGAAAAAAACAGAAAATGACTATTTTTGTTTAAATTTGTTTTCATTTTTCCAGTTCTGTTATTTTTTAGCATAATAATATTTGAGTTTTTCTAATTTTTATTGTTTTTGTTTTATCATTTTGATTTTCGGTTTTTTCCTGTTTTACCACTTTCACAGTTTGATTGTTTCTCCAGTTTGATTATTTTTTATTAATAATATTTTGTCAGTTTCATAATTCTTTAAGTTTTTTTAGGTTTATATTTATATTTTTCTGGTAATCATTTTATGATGTTTTCTATTATTTTTTTTCCATTTCATTATTTACACTTTTTTTATTTTGTTTCGTTTTACTCATTTTTAACAGTTTTTTTCAATATATTTCAGTTACATCATTTTTTCAATTTTATACATTTAGTTTTATTATTTTAATTGCTTTTGTTTATTTTGTCTTTTTGTCATTTTTTTCAATTTGATTATTTTTACAGTTTTGTATTTTTTTCAGCTTTACCATTTCTTTATTTTTATACATATTGTTTTTATTTTCATCATTTTTCTCCGGTTTTCCAATATTTTTATGATAAAAAAATCATTGTGGTTTGAGTGGTTTTCTTATTTTCTAGTTTCATCATTCTTTCAGATTTATAATATACAATTATATTTAAATATGGCAAAACATTAAATATTTCTTTTTTTTTTTTGATTCCTATCATATCCTCAGTTTTACAATTTTTTAGTTTCATATGGTTTCCAGTTTCATAATTTTATCAAACATATTTTTTTTAAATAACATGAAGTCATAATTTATATTTCGCGTGCATCATACTTTTGTGTAAATTGATTTGAATACGAATGTTTTCAATCGTTTTTAATCGTTCAACAATCAACAATTGTTCAACAATAGACAATAGATATACTTCCGACGGATCTGCCATCTCTGGGGTCCGGAGGAGATTGCATTACAAAATCCATTCCCATCGCGCCGCGTGGTCGTGTAGGTCAGCAGAAAACACGGCGGTCGTTCCGAAGTGATGTACAGTAATCATCCTCAGTATTTATTTCCCATCTTAATCTAGCGCTGAATTGCCGCACGCGGATCATCGCACATCGAATCGCCTCGCGGGGGAGTGGGGTGAGATGTGGCGACGGTCATTGAACAAGCCCCATTAGTCAATGATCGCACATATGAGGGTATGTTTCGGAACGGGGGTGGGTTGCAGGGTGGTTATGGTGGGGATCAAAGCTTAAGAACTGGAATGATGTTCCGACGATCCACACGTCGCCATCGTCGTCGTCGTCGTCTTCGTGACGCATCTCCGCGATGTCCTTTCAGCATCGGCCGGCGATCGGTGTAACCTCATCGTTAGGTCGCTTCTCTAAGTGTTGTACATATGTGTTTTGTCGAAGGTCAATTAATTAGTATTTGTTAGGCGGTTTGCGCGATGAATTGTGATGATGAATGATGGATGCTGGTTTGTGACACCTGATACTTTTGGCACTCGCATTTATTACGCGCGGTTTGTCTGAGTTAGGTTCGGGTTTTTTTGCTAAAGTACCTGACAAAATATCTAGAATGGAGAATCAGGATGTGTCGCGAATTGAACCTGCGCCACAACTGTTTTTGTGGGTACTGTTTCGGCGAGGAGCAGCTGAGACGATTCATCTGCTACTTCCTGATTCACTGATGAATAGGAATAGTTCAGAAATAGATTTAATCGACCTTTTCTTGGTTCTAATTCTTCGTTAACTGTTAGTATGACATATACTAATTGGTTGTGTTTTCATGGATTAATGGCATTCTTCATGCATATTGCAACTCATAGTCAAGATCAAAGCAATCATTTCAGCGTTGAATGTAGACGAACTTATTTCAATCGATATCTACTATTAGTCCTCATTAGGACTTTTTGTACAAAATGGTTCTAAATTTATGATCTATTTAGTGATCGAAAAACGAAGTTCGCTATTCACTTCAGACTATAATGACTAGTTGATTCGGCAATGGATGTCCGAATAGGAAATTGTTGTATTGCGTAGCGAAAAAGTACCAACCAATGCAATATGCTGTATAGAGGCAGAACATTCTAATTAGCTTTTCAACTCCCAATTAAATTATCAATCACTACAATGTAATGAACGTTAGAAGACAAACCGCCATGTTTGCTTATGTTCACACCAGAAACAGTGGTTGTCATCAACACTCCGCGTGCGCTGAAGAAGTGTTGAGATAAAAATCAAGGTGCATTTCAGGGTCAGTAATTAGCACGCCTGAAGGCAGTTTAAATTATAATTTTAACGAAATGTTTGTTTGATGGCATTTGTATGCTCAATGCGCATAGGCCTTAGCCGCAATCAACGTCTAGCTACGTCCAACCGGAAGATATAAGCAGATAAAATGAAAATCTAGGCCCTGAATCCAATGTCTTTTTTTTCAATAATTTTCAATAACTAATTGTTGAACCTCACAAACCAATGGCACAATGGTTTGTGAGATTCAACAATTAGTTAAGGTCCAGTATACTTCGAAAAAAGGGGGATTGTATATGATATACCCCTGCACTTGTGATTAGTGTTGCCACACGTACAAATTTATCTGGAAAGGTACAGTTTTTTTCGATTTTTTTGGTACAGATTTTGTACGGTACAGATTACAGATATTTGTACAAAAGTACAAACGGGTACATATGTTCTGGAGTGATAAAATAATATTATAGGATCACATGGAGTCGGTGAAACTGATGAAGCAGGGATTTGGTTTCGATGTTTGGACCTCAAGAACCTTATGCCTCACTCTTCGGCAACAGTCAAGTGTTTTTTTCTGACTATAACATAACTTTACATCTAATTCGACGATACGATAATCACAATGTTAAATCCTAAACATTTGATCAAACAGCATGGAGTTGTTCGAAACCTTTAATAACTAATGCAGTCAGAGTTTAGCAATATGTGGAGGTGATCTGGCGATTTTTCTATGCAACAAATATTTTGAATGGTACAGATTGCGATACAGTTATTTGACAGAAACAGTGTGGAACAAAAAAAACAGTATAACTTTGACCAAAATATCAGGTTGCTTGAAGAATACCCTATGCCCTCTAAGATTCAATGTCATAATCTCTGTAGTTTTTTTAAAAGTTTTTTGGAGTATCCAGATCAGCTGACTAAACTGTTTGTTCCAGGCTGAAAACCCCGAATTCACGATGCTACATGAATGGCTGAAAGGTTTTTATCTAACCGTTCGCACTTATACCTGCGAGGAATCTTACGTCGTTTCAATGTACAATGCTACTGAATTTGAAGATCATTTGAAAAAAGGCAATATTATTTATGTTCGTATGGTAGCAGAAGAAACTATCAGAATGATGGATGGTGAAGGCAGATAATTTTTAACCCTCCTAATACTCCCGCATACTGTCTGACAGACCGAGAATCAATGAGGCGGCTGAATTATTCCATTTAAACTATTAAAACTGAATGAAGTTAAAGGACAAACATTTTCTGGAGTTTTTTCATCCAATTATATCTTTTCCTTTCAATAAAGACCAATAAGGCCTGGAAATACACAATAGCAATATTACAGAGACCCGCATGGTCTGTGAGTATACGAGTTACTATTTTTCGCGCGAATACAGAAAAGTTAGAGATATCTGTAGTAGATTTTTCGTGCAGCTGATCAAGCAAATAAGAAAAATATTCGATTTTAATGATCCAATACTTAAGGCTGCTGTGTCCAACGATCTCATTATGCCTCACTCCTCGGCATACTACATTGATCAAAAAGTTACCGGAATCACCACCGTGTGGCGCTCTCAGTCAACCATTTTTATTTTTAAATTGTTTTTTGTAGTTTGGCCTATCTGTCATTGATATGCTATAAAATTTCGTTTGTTCGACATCGTGAAGTTTTTTTTTGAAGTGGGACTAGCGCAAAGTTTTGAACGTTAATACCTCTTTGTCGGTTAAACGGAGGGGTATAATAATCACTTCATTAGGAAAACAAAATGTTCAAGATGCACATACTTCTTAATTATTGACCCGAAAACCTGAAAATAGGCTTTGAAAACGTTTCAAGCCGCTGCGACGGCAAGCACTTAAACAAAATTTGGATTAGTTGTAATTTATTTCAAAGAAAACATGAAGAAGTTGTTGTAAGGAAGCCTCTTTCTCTGTAGAAGTGGAAGACTTGTAGATTACTGTAAAATTCATTTTTGAAAAAAAGGATTTTTATTTCAGACACTAGCTGACCCGGTAAACTTCGTCCCGCCCAAAATTTGTTTTTTGTTATCAACCTTCAAACATTCACGTTTTCTTACTATGAGCAAGTTCATGGGTCCAATAGCAGAATTGTTCATTGATATTCGGACAATTCCTTCCTCGAGTTCTGCCCTTATCAACACATCCGGCGTTCCTTTTTTTGGTATAGATAGAAGAAAATATAGAAGTGCGTTTCATCATACGAGGGTCACTATTTATATTTCGGGAATAGGAACAAAAACAAATAGTTAAGCTGCGAATATATTTTTATTGTTTTTTCAACGTACTCGCCACGATGATTGATACACTTTTGCATGCGCTTAAACCAATTTTCAAAGCATTTATTCCAATCGACACGAGCCTTTTTTTTGATCGATTGTCAAATTATGTGGGATCCAACGTGAACATAATTTTCGCACAACTAAGTGTTCATGTAAAATCGCATATATGCTGGTGGAACTAATGCTTAGGGATGCCTCAATCTCACAATAGGTTACATGACGATCTTGCTTAATCATTTCGTGCACAGCATCGATGTTTTCTGGCACTACAGTCGATTTTGGACGACCTTCACGAAACTCGTCGGACAGCGAACTACGACCACGATTGAATTCACTATACCAGCGATACACAATGGTTTTTGATGGAGCTTCATCGCCAAAAGTCAAATTAAGTTGATTGACGCACTCTTGTTGTGATAATCCACGTCGAAAGTCGTAAAAAATCATCGCACGAAAGTGTTCACGATTCAGTTCCATTTTTTTGCCGAGACCAAACTTTCAACTAAATGTAAAATAAACAAATAGCGTCCGTATGACAAAATGTTCTGAGTACGTATATCGTCAAAAATGTCAAACTTTACGGTGGAGCCGTCAGATGGACTCACATGACATCAGTGTTGCCAATTCCCGAAATATAAATAGTGACCCTCGTATTAGAATCCATTTCCAGTTTCGAACAAAGATCAATTTCGCTAGCGCAAACATCAAATGGACTAACAGCACTTGTCACTATGTAAGTGTAGAACATACGGGAATTTGATATCCCGAATTTTCCCTTTTTCCTTCAGAGTTTTCCGAAATTTTTCAATTGTCATGTTTGGTTGGAATATTTTTGGTTGAAATATGTGTTATATTTTAATGGGATCCTCTCTCCATTCCAGAGGAGGGAGGGGTGTTATACCATTATAGAAACATTTCTCATACCCAAGAACCCTCACATCCCAAGTTGTGGTTGATTAGTTTTCTAGTTATGCAGAAATTCGTGTTTCATTTATATGACAGCCTCTTAGAGAGCGGGAGGCATCCTTAAACCTCCACATGCTAAATTTGGTTTCGTTTGCTTGAATAATTCTCGAGTAATTCAAAAATTTGAGTTTCATTTGTATGGTAGCCCCCCTCTCCCCTTAGAGAGGGGAGTGGAGAGTCCAACCATCATAGAAACATTTATTGCTTCCTAAAACCTTCACATGCAAAATTTGGTTTCATTTACTTGATTAATTCTCGAGTAATGCAGAAATTTGTGTTTCATTTGTATGGCAGCCCCCTTAGAGAGGAGGGTGGAGAGTCTAATTATCATAGAAACATTTGTTGCACCCCAAAACCTCCAGATGCATAATTCTGTTGCATTTTCTTGAATAATTCTCGAGTGATGTAGAAAGCAGTGCTAGATGCCAAAGGCGGTCATACAAAATACTAATTTGGTTGTTTTTCGTTATTTGTTTTTTTGTATGAATTGATTTTCATTGGTATTTTAATAAAAACTTGTACTGTACGATCAATTTTGCCACGCCTGAAATGGTGTTTTTGACGTAGGACAACGTCTAACCGGAAGATATAGGGGGTGAAATGGAAATCTAGGCACTGAACAAGTAGGAAAAAATGCAAGATTTGGAACGCTTATAACTCGAGCATTTCTCAATAGAACGCAAAGGTTTTTGCATCTATTGATAGGAAATATATCTACGCATCTATCATAACGAATAACATTTCATTTTTCTTGAGATAAATAATTGAATAATTGTGAAATATCGAGCATTGTCAAAATGCACTATGTGCCCATTTTTGATTGGTCCATTTTGTGTTTCTCAAATCGTATTGACCAAAACGGGCAACCAGAACAGCAGCAAAATAGAATGAAGCACGATTGGAAAGGAAAAAGAAAAAAATGAACGAAACATTGGTCGCAGTCTCACACATGCGTAATTCTCGAGCCAGCCAGTCAGCTTAAAAATCCCCGCTCCGCTGCCGTAACGATCATTCTCATTCAAACCGTACACCACATCGGTTCGCATCACAACACATCAACAAACCAACCCAAGCAGCCATGTCTGGTCACGGTAAAGGAGGAAAAGTGAAGGGAAAGGCAAAATCCCGCTCGAACCGTGTTGATCTGGAGTTCCCCGCAAGGGTAGCTAGGCCGAGCGCGTTAGTACCAGTGCAGCAGTCCACCTAGCCGGCGTTATATAGTTTCGGCCGCCGAAGTGATCGAGTTAGCTGGTAAAGCTGCTCGCGACGATAAGAAAACCCACATTCGGAACAGAACACATTCGGTTCGGTGGACATCAAGACAACAGGCAGTTGCAGCGAGTGGCGAGTGGCAAACGCAATCGCAAAACGGCATCAGGTAGCAGAAGAAAAAATTTTGTTCTTTATACAAACTGCTTTGGTGGCGAATCCAGAACAAGGCGGCATCAAGGGCGTTCGAAATGGTTTTTTTCAAAACCACGAGTACTAAGTTTCCTAAATTGGAACCATTCCATAAAAGAAGGCGCTTTTCAGGGCCATTAAATCTTCCAAAAAAGAGTTTAGGAAATACAGTTCAATGCTTTCTAAAACATTATCCAAAATAATAATAAAACACAAATTGATTTTTTCATAATTTGTTTGCCAGGATCTGATGAGTATGTGAATTTGGCAGTTGTTCTGAGCTTATTGATAGTTGGGGACTTTCCTGATTATTCAATTTTCACCAATTCTTAAATTGTTTCCAGATTGAAAGTACAGTAATTTACAATTAGTTCGACATTTAGCTAATTGGACGGACATGTAATGCGACTTATTTAGTTGGACATTTTTGTAAACATAGAGATCCAAATTATGACCCCACATTGAAAGTCGACACTGTACCACTGTCATCGCAAATGTTCAATTACAGGTTAAAATCGCCTCCAATGCGACACTGAGTGGCGCTTCGGCACGTCGCATTGAATGTAATTTACTGTACAACATGTCACAAAGCTGGATGGGAAGAAATTTTCCAACTGTGAAAGCTGTGGCGAGTGGCAACAAATCGCTAAACAGGAAGGTTTAGCCGGACAAGATGGGGATATCGAGTAATAACAAAACAATAAACTCTTTAGATTGAAGATAATTTTGTGATCCTGAAAAGGACCCTTTTTAGCCTGCATGTGAATCCAACGAACGAACAAATCGTAATGAATGTATTTTTTTGCCATCGCTCCCTTTTAACGCTCATTCGTTGGACTCGCCCCTCTGGCTGAGTCTGCCGATTTTTCTCTATCCTGTGAGTGTGTACCGCTAGAGTATAAAACACGCGGACCCCAAAAAATATCTTATTTTCTTTCAAACCGTAAACCCGTGTGGTTGTACGGCATCGGCATCGTGGACGTAACAAAGGAGAACAAGTTGAGGGAAAGGCAAAGTCTCACTCGAGCCGTGCAGGTCTCCAGTTCCCTGTTGGTCGCATTCACTGATTGCTCCGCAAGGGTAACTAGGCCGAACGGACTGGTGCCGGAGCACCAGTATACCTAACAGCGATTATAGACTTTCGGCCGTCGGAGTGCTCGAGTTGGCTTGCAAAGCTGCTCACGATAATCAGAAAACCCGCATCAAGAACAGAGCAGCTTCGGTTCGGCGCTCATCAAGGCAACAATTAGTTTCAGTGAGTGGCAAAGTGTTTCTCCGGCACGTCGCATTAAATGTAATTTACTGAACAACATGTCACCAGCTGGATGGGAAGGAATTTTCCAACTGTGAAAGCTGTGGCGAGTGGCAAACGCAATAGCTAAACAGGAAGGTTTAACCGAACAAGATGGGAATATCGAGTGATAACAAAAACACAACACCAAAGGTTCTTTTCAGAACCATCAACATGTTCATAAAGAGTAAACAGTAAACTAATCCATTTTTCAGGTAGATAGGTAGGTATTCACGTAGGAGAAGAAAATAAAACAATATATTTAAAATATATATTTAACAATATATATGTCCCCTTTGTATAGTCCTACGTCACTCCGGTTATGTTTCCGACATTACCCACCCGTCTTTTTTCATGTTTTTTAAGACATGAAGTGAAAATGTAAACAATTTGTATTTTTCTTTTCACAGTTAAATAGTTAAAAGGAGGTATTTTTTACGGGTTAAAGGTGTTTTACTTATTTACTGTTAATCCCAGAAAAACTCAAAATTTAAGAATGAATAATGGGTGTACGATCAATTTTGCGATTGACTGTAATTATGTGCAAAATATTGAAGAACTGAAAAAAAGGTTGAAGAACCGAGGAAACAGAACTGATATACTGTTAACAGAATCCCATCTGAATATGTGTTCGTGTTATGCCGTTTCAAAATGAAATGTCTGTTTCTGTGAAGTTTCCGAAAATTAAAATCATTTGAATGCGACAGATGTTCACTGTTGATTAATGTTTATAGACTATGTGAATGGAGTGATATTGGAAATTGTTACAATATAGATAGGTATATATGACAAAGTGGACACATCGTTGTAGAGAGATTTGTCGCTATAAAGATTGTCACTATAGAGAGTTTTGCCTGTAATTTTTTCTTCTTCAATCAATAATGAATTCAAACAATTTTCTACATTTCATTCTTTGACCAACATTTTGTTTTTTGTTATAATTCAAGAAAAAAAACTTAGGTTCTTTTGAAAAGTTCGTCTAGATTTTTTGGTGGATTTCCAGTATGCAAAGTTCCTTAAATGACCAATGTTTTTACACCCACAAAGTTTCACTGCAATCCGAAATAATGCCGCTGATGGAGAACTGAGGAGAAGGGAAGTATTTCTAAAATCACTTTTCTCCAATTTATGACCAGGAAAATAGCGACTTGATCGAATCAACTTTTGACGTAAAACCACGTCTTTCGGTAAGGGTGCATGTGACATTTAGATGAAATAGTGTCAACGTTAATCATTATTTTTGCTGCGAACAGATTTTGATTTTTTTGCATTGCAATCGAATCAGAATTTCTCTAAGATTGGATTTATTCACATTACACCCAGGTTCTTTACGCCGTTTTTCGTTACGGTGGTTTTTAACAGGCATTTTCCAATTTTTTGGTGTGGATTTTTCACACCAAAATCCCGTGTTTTACGCGGATTTTCTAATCAACGCGGTTTTCTACGCGGATTTTTGAATTGACGCGGTTTTTTTTGTACGAAACTTATTTTCAAATGGCTCAGCAATATTAATTAACAATGAGCCGTGTTTATGAATATTTTTCTATATTTTTTTAGTAGGGTGCCCATTTCCATTTTAGGGTGATCCGAAAAATCAATGTTTACCCTTTTTCCCGAAAATTACTTTTTTCCAAAATTCTTTACTTTTGAACTAATAGATCGGTTCAACTGATCAACATATCGAATTTAAGCCAAATGGGTATTTTTAATATTTTTTTGAAAAAATTTAATACCTGTGAAAAAATTGGATTTTGTTTTCATAATTTACATGATGTCAGGACCAAGGGCACAATTTTTTTTTCTATTTGTACTTGAAAACTGAAAACTTTTTTACATAAATATCCAAAATTCGGAGAGGCGTTATGTTTGTTCTTGAGTTCAGATTTTTCAAATTTAACCGATGGTCAGAAATATCATTTTTTCTCCATAATCATTTTTGAAAAGAAGGGGGAAAATTGATTTTTCGAACCACCCTAAAATGGAAATGGGCACCCTATCAAAAAACATGGAATAATATACGGGTCTATTATTTTGTGACAAGGAGCAAAATTACCGCTTTCCACGGAAATCTGAGAACCACTATATCGGTTTGGCATGGAATGGCTGTATTTACATTTATATATAATGGCGAGACGAAAACCGAAACAGAAAGGTGAATAATGCAACTTGAACTCCGCCCGTTTTTAATTTATTGCAACGGCCGTCGCGATCGTGGGTTCAATCTCAGGATCCTTCGTTGACCACATATATCTATGATATATCTATGAAAATTGTTTGGTTGGTGTCTAGAATCTAAAGGCAGTAGTTTGTAAATAGAAATCCACTATGCTTAAGCAGTTTCCCTAGGATGAATACACACGCGATTGCAAGGGATTACGGAAACAATCGAATATGTTGTGCATCTTGTACGATACAAGAAATGGAGGATAAGCATTTTGTATTATCTTGAGTAAAAATACAACGAATTAGCAAATTAAAATATCTTCAACGAACAGGCAATATGGCATCATCAGTAAGGTAAGCAAGCATGGTTTAAATAATTCAGAAGACCTAACGAAACCGGAATAATTTCAAGACACAAAATTGCAGCTACCGTCTGAAACTAACGGAACCAATCAATTCGTTTGAACAGATCTCTGAAGGTGGAACGACCGAAATTGGAAAATAAACAAGATAAGATAATTTCACAGCTTGACAACGTCAGACCACATGTTCATCTTACAAGGATTATCTAGAAAGACTTGCGAGATTCTACCTCACCCGCCATATTCGCCAGACATTGCTTCTTCAGATTAGTACTTGAATGTGTCCATAGCATCGGGCCTTTCTGAAGAGCGGTTCCGATCCATGGAGAAATAATAAATTGGTTCGATAACTGGATCATTTGAAAGCTACAAGACTTCTACTAACATGGAATCTGTGTATTGTCTAAAAGTTGGACCAAGTCTGTGTTTTCCGATGGAACTTTTTTACAAAAAAAAAAGAACTGCTGGCAACGCTGGTAATGACTGGCTTGCGTTCATTCTGGATGGAATTCATTGAGTCACGTTACGCAATTCGCTGCAATTCACAATTGACAAACTACTACCTCAGCAGCGCAAACAAATTTATTGAAAAATAATACGCAGACCGTAGGTGAAAGTCTCATCGTGAATACGCGAGAATATGAACCCACCCACAAACAATTATACGGACACCACATCTGAGAGAGAAAAAAATATCCAATAAACATAAACAGTGGCTTCATTATTTCGTTCGTCCGTCGAATGACTCAATTCTCTGTGTGTCTTGCATCTCATTAGCGTCGTCATCCTCGAAGATCACTTGGCAGGTTTCGGTTATTCAAAAACATTATTTACTATTAATTCACTGAGTTGTTATTCATTGCAGACTCACTAAAGCATCGATATTATCAGATATTGTTCTAGTTTCCTCCCACATCAAACAAACAGAAACGATTAACATGGTTGCTCGATGGGCAGATCAAAGTTCAGGGGGTGACGAAGGCGCAGGCCGCCGCGCCATTGGGCCTATTACGTAAGATTAACGGTACAACTTTATCCCACCTTGCCCATTTATGACCGTTTCGACCGAAGTGTGGGATGAGCAGACGGTTTCGTGTGCCGCACCGACGAAAGTGAAAGTGAAGAGTAGGTACCGTTTTGCCGGTTGCCGGTGGGGCCCTCGAGTGCCCAAATTAGAGGTCATCCTCAGGGAGGTCTGACAGCCGCCGTTCTTCGGCGTTTTGTTTCCACACCGGCATCATCTCACCGAAATGTAGCTCTCGTGAAGAACCTCATCTTCATCATCAGCAGCATCGTCGCCGCGCGCGCTGCTTAATTATTAATATTGAGAAGATTCGCGTGGTCCACCATGCAAAGGTCGTCGCTGTTAGTTGGGGAGATCCATCGCAATATGATAATAAATGAATTCGCTTGTTTTATCGCAATTCGTTTTATTTTGCCGTAGTTATTTGTGCTTCTACCCCAAGATTATACAACGCGTGCAGCACGAATTTCTTGGCCCTGAACTCCGGGGGTAAGTGTGTCAATTTTGTGGCGGGCTGATGCCAGGTTAGGAGGGAAACCATGTATGGTTCGGAGCGGTGCAAGATGATGCAGCAAATTGCAGACGAGCAGCTCTTGCAGCAAGGTGGTCCTGGCACTCACTCGGAAATCTTCAGTGTCATCGGTCATGAACTGCTTGCTTTTCTACCCCGGGGGCGCCGATATGGGAGATTATACCGTGACCGGTTCAAATTAGAGCTCACTCACTTTTTTTTTGTTTTATTTTGAATTTGTAGTTTGGAAAATAACTATTTATTTCTATCCTAAAGTTTTTACATTAACATTCAACTCGTTTAGTAACTAAAAAATGATCACATGTTCTCTGTTACATGCACGAATATTACCAATAGAAAAATAAGGCACAAATGACAACCAGATCACAGTATACCATATTACTTGATGCAGAAGCTCAGACATAGGGCCTGATTCTCGAATACACTTCACGGTGGAAACGACATAAACGGCACGCCATTGAACTACGTTTTACGAGTTAGTGAAATGTCGAAGATAATGATGAGTTTTCAGGCAGAATGAGAACTTTTCAAATAAAAAATAATTAATGAAAATTAACCTCTTCGTATCAAACTGGTATTCAATGTGAGTGGAAAACTTTGTTTTCTTCGTGTGATATAATAATCTCATACAAAAATTTAATCTGAAGATAATTTGATTTTATAATGATAAATTTAGTGGGAAACTAATCTCGCATCCAGATGTCGACACCGTACTGTTGTCATCGCGAATGCGTTTCATACCGTTTCCACCGTGAAGTGTATTCGAGAATCAGGCCCATAGTGCCAGCAAAAGTTTGTAGATATTGTGGTTCAATTAAGGTTTGACTCCCGAATTGCAAATTGAGGCGAAATAAGCTTGACTAATCGCCTCCATTCATGATTCCATTCATAATATCGTTACAGTTCAGTATCACCAATAAATTTTAATAGAACTCAAATTAGGACTCGATGTAAAGAGAAAAAAAAAATGAATGAAGTATTTTAAACTAACATGCAAAAACGGATCCTGAGAGACAATTTTTCACCGCACTTAATTCGGTTTTCGCAGAAAAAAATCAAATTTTATTCCGTCCAATTGAAAACTCATCTCAAGAATTAATCAGAGTGTATTCACTCGTTTTTTTCTGTTTTCCAGCAACGGCTTCTTCCAAATTGATTTGCTGTTTTGGGTTCGCCTAGATTGTTCGACATCAAACCTCTAGACCAGGAGTTTTCAAATGGTATTCCGCGAAGTTAGAGCAAGTGCTCCCACTTGAGAACCCACCTTGAAAACGACATTCTTTAATTCAATTTCACTGAACATATAGTAATTTATCTTGTTTACTGCGAGTCAGATGTCGTGTAACTGCGATGCGCAATCGAAATAGAGTTGTTCTCAGTTGGGTAACGTAAATGCAAATAGAATTTGGTTTTATTGATTAAAAAATGCAGGTGCTCCGTCAAAAGGTTTTGCTATGAAAAGTTCTCTGCCATAAAAAAATTTTGAAAATCCCCTGCTCTAGACTATTCGCCTCGGAACTATATAGAGTTTAAAGGTTCCGAGGGAAAGTTGGCTACCACCAGGAAATCAAACGCCAATATCATACGAGTTTTTGGGCAAATACTACTTGAAACAGCGAACGAGATGTCAACTTTTCCGAACATATTCTTCACGAAATTCTGAATAATATAATATCAGAATTTGTGCCGAAGAAAAGAAGACGAAGAAATCCAACCAGTAAATATCCTATTTGGTATAACGCTCAAATAAGAAATTTAAAGAATAGAAAACAAAAAACACACAAAAAATACAAAATAGACAAAAGTAATCGAAATTTACAGGAATATCAGAATATTTCCCAAAACAAAATCTTGCCATTAAAAGTGAACACGAAGAGTATAATAGAAAGGTCGAAACTGAAGTTAAATCTTGTCCGAAGAAATTCTTTAATTACGTGAAGTCTAAGCTCAAAAGCAATAACTTTCCATCGCAGGTGCATCTCGATGAAGATGTAGGGCATTCTTCGAACGGAATTTGTAATCTCTTTGAAAAATTTCTTTCAGGAAGTAAAGGGTGTGTCACATCAAATTGCATCACGGAAAAAACGCTGTAGAAATTTAATTTTTAGGAATTATATCTTCAGCTTTCGCTTATAATCAGATAAGAGTGTATAGATCACGTTGGCCATGCTTTACTGTCAATTTTTCGTAAATTTGGAAAAATGTCGTCGAACGAAAAAGAGCGTCGTGAATTAATCCTGCACACTCATTTTGAGAATCCGGAGTTGTCACATCGGGACATCGGTAAGATGCTGTAATCGGTAATTGTCCAATCCACGGTCAGCAGAGTACTAAAACGATACTTCGAGAACCCAACCATCGACCGGAAGGTGAAGAACGGCAAAAATGGATGCTCCGTCAGTGAAAAAGATCACAAGCGCGTAGTTAAGCAGTTTAGACGTGATCCGAGAAGTTCGGTCCGGGATGTCGCCAATAAGCTGAATTTGTCAAGTTCATTCGTCCAGCGGACCAAGCAGCGGGAGGGCCTGCGTACATACAAGGTTTAGAAGGCTCCTAACCGCGACGAAAGGCAAAACATGGTGGGCAAGACGCGAGCCCGGAAGCTGTACACCGAAATGCTGACGAAGCCGCATTGCCTGGTAATGGACGACGAAACCTACGTCAAAGCGGACTTTCGTCAGCTGCCGGGCCTGTTGTTCTTCTCCGCAGAGGACAAATTCAGCGTTCCGGAGGAGATTCGCAAGCAGAAACTATCCAAGTTTGCCAAAAAGTACATGGTGTGGCAAGCGATCTGCTCTTGCGGAAAGCGGAGCGCCCCCTTCGTGATGACCGACACGGTAAACGGGCAGGTTTACCTTAAGGAGTGCCTACAGAAGCGCTTACTACCACTATTAAAGCAGCACGAGGGCTCGACCATCTTCTGGCCGGATCTCGCTTCGTGCCACTATTCAAAGGACGTGTTGGAGTGGTACGAAGCCAACGGGGTCACCTTCGTGCCAAAGGAAATGAACCCGCCCAACGCGCCGGAGCTTCGCCCAATAGAGAAATATTGGGCGATTATGAAGCAGGCCCTCCGGAAGAACCCAAAAGTTGTCGAATCGGAGGCGGACTTCAAGAGAAAATGGATTTCTGTTCAAAAAAAAACTACAACCTGACATTGTACAGAACCTTATGGACGGGGTAAAGAGGAAGGTGCGAGCTTACGGGCTTGGGCTCGGAGTATGAATAAAAAGAAAATGCCAAAAGTTGTTTAATAGTTTTTATTTTACTGTCTAAAATTTTCAAAAGGATCGGTCTACTGGGCGAATTTCTACAGCGTTTTTTCCGTGATGCAATTTGATGTGACACACCCTTTATATACCACATTTTCCGAAGAAAATCGCGATCGGGACTACTTTTCATTTTTGCCAAAATATCCAAAGGACATATCGGTAAAATATCATTCACAACAAGAAATATGCCATGCATTAAGGAAATCAGATGGAACGAAAGGACCAGGACCTGACGGAATAGCACCTGTATTTCTGAAAAACCTGGCTGAGGAATTCACCCTTCCCTTATATTCCCAATATTCCCAGAAAAATGGAAACAATCGTTTTTGGTACCTATCTGTTAATCAGGCGCTAAATCTGACGTACGTAATTATCGTGGAATTACCATTATCTCCTGCATTCCTAAACTATTCGAAGCAATAGTGCATGAAAAAGTCTTCCAACAAGTAATAACAAGTAAGTAATAATAGAATAACGTGTATGCAACATGGCTTCTTCAAAGGCCGCTCAACTACAACTCAAAAAAGCACTAATCTGTCATATACCCAGTTGAGCATTCGTGTTGAGCAGACGTAAATCAAAGTGATCGCAAATTTTAATCCAATTACAATTATTTAATTCGTACCGTATAAATTAGGGGCTTAAAGCTTGCTCATAAGACCAAGCCCCCAACTGCGAAAATGGATTCGTTGAGGAAATATAACTTCTTCATCGATATTCCAGGATTACGCAAGTTGAGAGACGAGAGCATTTTCAACTTCATCGCTAAAAACCTGAAGCTGACACCAGTAGAAGTAGCTGCTATACAGATCGATCGGATCGAAAGCAAAGTATTTGTAGAACTGCGAACACAAGATGCGGTTCGAGAGGTAGTGGAGGAGTACGACGATAAGTTCGTTCTCAACAACAATGGTAATCCTCACCGTATGAGACTTTACGTGGAGGATGGTGGAACCGATGTGAAATTACATTATCTGTCACCGAAGATGCCAGAAGAGTGGATCATAGAATATCTCTCGAACTACGGAGAGATTATTAGCATCAAACATGAAATGTGTCGATCAAAGTTCTTCTCTCAAACACCGAGTGGCGTACGTATTGTACGCATACGCATGATTTCTTCAATTCCATCATTCGTAAACATCAACGGTTACAGTAGCCACTGCACCTACACAAATCAAATACAAACATGTAGACACTGTAATCAGGAGGTCCATTTCAGGACCAGTTGCGCAGAAAACCGAGCGAAACAGTCTACTCAAAGCAAAAGTTCATCGTTTTACTCCAAAGTACTTGTCGGTCCGACAAGAGAGCATGCTGATTCCGTACCAGAAAAAAGCAACACCACAAAAAACTCAATTGCCGACCCAACAAAACACTACACAACAATCCCAAAGTCGCTTCAAACGCCCTCGACACAGGATGCATCGAACAAGGGTACAACATACAGTTTGACGAATCACGTATCTGTATGTGATGAATAATCGTTACAAAGCAGATGATGTGTGGGACTGATTGCACTGTGGTTAAACAGAAAAATTTAGAGAAATTCTCAACAAGCATCAGGTAATTAATCTGTACAATGATCTTCCCAAAATTAATGTTTCTGTTGTTATTGCAGTTTTATCTACCTGCAATTCAGTATGTAGCAACTGTCTAATAAACTGAAAACCGTCCAACCCTTTATATAAAGTGTTTCGTTGGTTCATTGTATAAACTGAAGATGTTGCGATGAGTAAATCGTAAATTGTATACTTAGATTCAAATGTTTATAATGAACAATAAAACATAGTTTTTGAAATGTATCTTTATAGAACATTGAATTTTAATTGCACTGCAGAAAGGAGAGTTCAAATTGTCGGTGCTGATTCCATTGGTAAATTTTCCTTGTAGCCATACAGTGTTACCATTGTACGTTCAAGTAATCCCTTATTGAGCTTGATAAGCAAAGTGTTTTCTAGTGATTCATCTCCAAGTGATACTCGATGATCAGAGAGAACAAGAGCCAAAGCGCTGAAACTCCTCTCAACGGAAACTTGAGTGGATGAGATTGAAAAGACACTATAGCTACAGCGCAAAGCTAGGGATGTGTATTTTTTCGCTCTTGCCAGTGACGTCAGACATCGTGATCGTGATGCTGTCGAGACTCAGAATCCAAATCTTCCAATTGTTGAATGAAGGACCTGTCCTCAATGTTACTGGGCTCCATTCCTCCAAACTTTTCGGTCAGGAAATCATTGATTTCATGATTGTGTTCGTCACCTGCTCGACTGATTTCTCGATGAGATCGGGTTGTTTCAGTTGACAGATTCG
Organism: Toxorhynchites rutilus septentrionalis; assembly: GCF_029784135.1. Taxonomy (NCBI): domain Eukaryota; kingdom Metazoa; phylum Arthropoda; class Insecta; order Diptera; family Culicidae; genus Toxorhynchites; species Toxorhynchites rutilus. Next base: position 300,537,761 of record NC_073745.1, on the reverse strand, counting down.
TGTCACAGTATCCTGTATGTATCCCTGCAAGACGAAAATATATTAGCACTAACAGACAGCAACGCATGGCATGCATATAACTTGTATTTGATCCTTCTCTTCAACGCTGAAAATTTTACTGTTAAGGAAAGTACATCGTGGTTCCAAGTACAGGGTTTTCCAACTTTAAATTCCGAAAGTAAATTGAAATAAAACACACTTAGAATTCGAATTTCGATGAAACTTTTATTTCAAATTAAAGTTTGGTTTATGCCATTATGTGTGAAATACAACATCATTTAAATTTCCACCTAGGGCTTTCTCGCACACCTTGATCCGGAACAGGTAATTTTCGATGTCTTTTCGGCACATATGGGGCGGTATCTCGGTCATAACTTCACGAATGTTGTCTTTCAAATGTTCAAGAGTTTGCGGAGAGTTGGCATAGACACGGTCTTTCGCATAACCCCACAAAAAAGTCTAGCGGGCTCAAATCGCATGATCTGCAATTGGCATCACCAAAACGCGAAATTATGCGTCCCTCAAATTTCGTTCGCAATATGGCCATGTTCGGTCGTGTTGTGTGGCATGTGGCGCCGTCCTGCTGAAACCACATGTCATCCGTATCCATATCTTCAATTTGTGGCAAAAAAAAATCGGTTAACATGCGGCCATAGCCATTCACAGTTACCGTCTCGCCGTCCTCATTTTCAAAGAAATACGGCCCGATGACTCCACCAGACCATAATGCGCACCAAACAGTGACTTTTGGCGGATGCAATGGCCTCTCAACAATCACGTGTGGATTTTCTGAGCCCCATATACGGAAATTTTGGGTGTTCACATAGCCACCGAGCTCGAAATGTGCCTCATCGCTGAAGAAAATTTGATGCGAAAATTCAGCATTTTGCTGCTGTTGTTCGTTCACCCATTCGACGTATGCCCGACGCATTCCATGGTCACCACGCTCTAATTTTTGTACCAGTTGGACTTTATATGGATGTAGGTGCAAGTCCAAATGCAAAATTCACCACAATGATGTGTTTGACAATCCCAATTGCTGAGTCGAAACATTCGGGTCATCCTCCACACTGCCAGCAACAACAGCAATATTTCGGCCGAACGCACATTACGATGATGCACAGGTTTCACAATATCCGCTACGGATCCAGTTTGTTCGAATTTACGCACTACGTTAGCGATTGTGTGCTCTGTAGGCCGTCCATGACGACCAAAATCCGTCCGTAATGCTCGAAAAACATTTGCCGGTTTTTCATCATTTTTATAGTATAATATAACAAAATTAACACGTTGTGCGATGCTAAAACGATCCATATTGTAAAATGGCAGACATTCAACTAACGATATGACGCTTTGGTTGACAGCTATGTCAAACGGTTGTCAGCTATGTCAAACGGTTGTCAGCGCAGGGCTGTATACTTTCGGAAGCCCGAAATGGAAAACCATATATAAAGCCATTTAGAATGCTCGGGACTCTCTCAACTTGGTCAACCTGTTCGTGAATGATTCAGTTAAGGCTTGTACGAATGTATTCGAGACTTGCTTTTTATATCATTAATCAGCCATTGTATATAAAATTCCGACAATGACATGTGTACGGCTCGCATGTCCTTGGTGTAAACATAAAAGGGCTTAAAAGCCACATGATAATCGTTTATAAATTTCCAGTGATTTGAGAGATCTGAAAAAAAAACAACATATTTATATTGGCTTCGGGTATCTGAACACGATAAAATTTCTACCCAATTCTGGAAACTCTTCTCCCAAATTTTTGAAGAAAATTTTTTTGAGATTCGACATTGTCTATCATTTTGTATACTCCAGCCCATCGAGTTTGACTCCAGATTTAGCGGTGTGAAATTCGGAATACGTTTTGTACTTTATGTTTCTGCAGGTTTGGCGATCTCAGTGATTTTCTCTCATTCTTATCCATTTTGTTCAAAACATCGAATATTGCGAGTTGCAGTGTCTGAGCCGCACACCTGACAAGATTTATCTGGTTTTGAAGTTCCTCCGATAGTTCATAGGTTAGTTTTTGCTCGGTTGCATGCTCTCCATCTTCTACGAAATCTCCGAATGTCAGCATTTTTTCTAACTCTTTTTTGAGTTCCTTAAAAGCTGACACCATATTCGCCCCGTTGTCCACGGTTATTGCAGATGTTTGGTCGTAGCCCTTGACCTTGACCATAGCTTCTAATTACCTCCAGATTTTTTTCCTTGAGCATTTTAGCTGTTTGGCGCTGATTCACCTCCAGCATGCCTGTTCATCACGAAATAAGAGACGATGGAAATATATTTGAATAATATACCTTATTTATACGTACCAAGCGTACGGACGACGACCTTGTCATCCATTTCAAACTGTGCATTTATACCTAATACTTTCCGGTTAAACCTCGACGCCGAATCAACCATAAGACAAACCAACTGTCCTTTTCTCGAATTTTTTGAGCAACGTTTTTCAGATGATCCCTAATATTTGTTCGATTTAATTTAGCACCCAACACTGTCCCAATAGGGTCAAATAACTGTTTGAAATCTTCTCATTCAAAACAGTTGAATGGAAGGTTATGGAAACTAACAAGTTTTATTGCCGAGTCAACATACAGTAGTTTATCGATAGGAAATGACCGCTTTGATACCTGTCGAGGCTTATCCGAGAATAAGTTTTGTGACTTTGCTACTTCAAAATGTTGTGTACGAAAATGTCTTGTAAAGTTTCCAATATCGTATGATGTTTGGGTAATTATGAATTTGGAAGCAATAGATGTCATCGAAGGTTTCTCTGTCTGGCGCTTCCTGGATTTTCCGCTTGACGGTGAAGGTGAATCCATTTTTTCACTCCGAGAAGATCCTGGTCAATGACACACGAATGACTAAATTAGCGAGCAAAATTGACAATAACGAAAATGACTTTCAAAACACTGTTTTGTCAGAGCAAAGCGACACAAGAATGAACTTACAAACAACCGTAATGAATGACATTAGCATACAAGGGTCAGTGCCAGTCTAGCGATAGAATCATTTGTTTTCGAAATGTCAAAGGTTAGGCTATGAAAAGTCGCTGTGAAATAGTAAGGTATGCAACTGATTGATATATTTCAATTTTTGAGGGTCGGCTTATACTGTCAAAATATAGCAGCAATTTTTTTCATATTAACCTTTAACGAACAAACGCATTTTTCTAGAACGATGACCAGTTGATCGACGGATTTTCAAGAAATTAAGTGCTTTAATTCCAGAGCGAGAAACGGTGCTCGGAAAGGAATGCTGCAGATCACGTTGCATGCATGAAAAAGGCATAACCTAACAGAATTCCTGAAATATAACGGAATGCCGTATGTATGGCGGCATTCGATTTTTTTTTAGAAAATTTGCAATGTCGTGAGTATTCATTCGCTAAGAGTTAAAATTGAAAGTTTGTTTTTATTTTTTTGACGTAGAACTACGTCTTCCATTAAGGGTGCCAAATCAGAAAACGAGTCACGTTTTTATGCAATAAAGTTAACGTTAATAACTATTTTTGCTGCGAACGGATTTTAGCGATTTACATACTAAACGAATCGGAAATTTCCTAAGATTTGTTTAATATGCTATACATCAGTATCCCCTGGTTTGTAAATGGTAAAAATTCATGAAAACTTTGGGCGTTTCCATTTTTCCATACATTTGTTCTGTCCATTTGAGTGCTTTCCCGAACAGAGCTGTCAATAACGAACAACTTATCGACGACCAACGAAGGGGAAATCGTAGGATTTGAAGTCGCCGTGAACAAAGGAAAAGTAGAAGAATGAAGGGGAATATTTGCCTTGAGTATAAACAGTGGATCTCGCTGAGGCAAACTTTCATTCGGCATCGGACTGTTGAGCAATCCAGTTCACTTTGCTTTCGCTGTGCTTCGATCTAAGATTGGACTCCACCAGTGGTAATCCAACTTGGATATCGTCGTTTGCTTTTTCTGTTCGTTTTTCGCGTTATTCGTATCGTGTGTTTTTCTTTCCGCGTCATAAATTGGACGTGTGTGTGATGAGCAAGAAGAAGAGGAAGACAGGCTCGAGCCCTGCAAAAAACGAACGCATTGCCAGGGGCAATAAAATTTCGAGGCAAGCGTCATTTAATGATGCACGCGATGTTGGTGCAGTGAAAAGCGCTCGCACTGAACCGAGTCTTCGCGAGTGTGACACCGCAACGAACAACAGCAAAATAGGCGATTTCGGCGCGTCGGTCGAAAATGTAAACGGCTTCTTTGGTGCTTTTGAGAATGCATCAATGCATTAAACTGACGTTATGGCGAAGCAGGCGTTAAGGTTATGCTCCAAAAAAACAGGAAGTGGGTTAAATCTGTGGTATAACCGCAAGAGTGACGTAGGACTATCTTTGATTTAGTGATCATTTGTTTTTAGTTGCTTCTGAATCAATTCTGAATGAATGAATAAATGAATATCTGGGGGACTTCGAAAACGAGAGCGTTACGTTGAAGGCACAATGTTCAGCAAAAAAAGCAATCACACGAAAGTTGTATAATACATTACATACAATACATTGCTTGTATTGTGATATGATTTGTATTCCATTTCCAATAGACAAAATAACTGTTGCATCAAATCAGTCTACATATTTTTTGCGTTCGCTCATCCTTTCTCACAACACCCATTTCTCGTTTGAGAAATTGTTGAGCAAACATCATCGTGCCAGTGCGCGTAGAACGGGAATTCCTTCTTAGGATTGCACCTCTAATAAATTGCCGAAAGACGTGGTCTTACTTTGATCGCACTTGATTGAAAAATCACAAAACCAAATGTATTTGGTCGCAATATTATTTGGATAGAAAACATAATAAACTTTTTCGCGTGAATGTAATTTTCAATTCCAAAGGGAATGAATGAATGCGTTTCAGGTCAAGTCAGGGCAGGTAATGAATCCCTCGATCCCTCGCCGTTCAGCTCGTCCAGCTCGTTCAGCTCGTTCAGTAACGATGTTGTCTTGTCGATGTCCTCACAAAAAATGAATGCGTTTCACCACCAGAATATCGCTCAAGTATGCTTTTTGTACGTGATTGAATCGAGAGAAGGTGTGGTTTACGATGGCAATTTGGAAGGCAAACTAGAAGAGAATGAACTCTCTGAGTTTGAAACTTTCAGCGACTGAGCAATCGATTGAAAATTATATAATTTTCGCGATACGAAACATTTTCCGTTGCGCCGGCATACAATATTGGATACGAAAATTTTCTACTGATGGGGAAGAATAATTTTCAGAAGCTTTCCTGTTAATTCCGATTGATTGAAAAATCACAAAACCAAATGTATTTGGTTGCAGTGTTATATGGATAGAAAATATAGAACAAACTCTTTCGCATCAATGTATTTTTCAATTCCCAGAGGAACTGACAGAGTATTTTTGAGCAACGATTAGTTCTTTCCCGATTTTCTTTGATACTCGAAGCCCACCTGTGGTTAATATAATACTCACTCGATAATCTCCTGATGATAGCACTTGATTGAACAATATTTGGTCGCAGTGTTACATGGATAGAAAACATTAAAATAAACTCTTTCGCATGAATGTATTTTTCAATTCCCAGGGATTTGGCAGACTATTTTTCAGCAACGATTAGATCTTTCCGGAATTTTCTCGATGCTGAATGGCATCCAAACGAATATACTCCTTTCAGTTTGGCCTGTAAAAAACTTTTCTGAACTCTAATCCATCAAGCCCTGAGCCCTGAAAAGCCCTGAAAAGGGCCGTTGATTATATGCTTAGCTCATATAGCACGCTCTCCTTGGAGCTGAATGTCCTTGGGCATAATGTGACGCGTTTTGCGTGGATAGCACACAAATTAGTATCTTCGAATAGGCTTCCTGCAGCATCATAAACGCGGAACTTTTGAAGCGCAAGTCGGTTTTGAAGTCCTGAGCAATTCCACGAACCAAATGCTGCAAAGCTAGCTTGCGGATCAGCAATTCGGTCGACTTCTGATAGCGACGAATTTCACGCAAAGTTCCCGGTCGATAGCGATGTGGCTTTGTGGCCAATATTGGATACGAAAATTATCTACTGATGAGGAAAAATAATATTCAGAAGCTTTCCTGTCAATTGCGATTGATTGAAAAATCACAAAACCAAATGTAGTTGGTTGCAGTGTTGCATGGCTAGAAAACATTAAAATAAACTCTTTCGCATGAATGTATTTTTCAATTCCCAGGGGAACTGGTAGATTATTTTTCAGCAACGATGATAACAACGAGGGTTCCGCGCGTGTATGTGTGTGTGTGGCGGCTGCTCCGATGTTTCAAGCGGAACCGTGGCATCACTCTCCTCCTGATGGGTTCCCTTCTGGCCTAAGGTGCACAAACAGGCTCTTGGTGACACCGTTAATCAGCGCTTTCATGATAAACGAAGTTAGCTTTATCACAACAGCGACAACATGCTCCAATCGCTGTTCAATCATAACTGAGTGGGTTTACGAGCGGCGCTCGCTTATATACCGATTGGTGATTTCATTAGCCTGTTTTGAAAGCAATTTTAAGACTATTGAAACAAGTTTTTGGATGAAAAAGTAACAAGTATATAACGCGTAGACATTTTATCTTTCGAATGAAGTGTTTATCATACCATTTCGTTCAGTTGTTTAGGAGCTATTAACGCTCAAAATCTCGGTCTCCGGCGTAACGCTTTCGTTTTCGAAACTTTGATTTTACACCCCTGTATAGAAATGAAAGACGTAGTTCTACGTCAAAATATTTGGGGAATACCAAGCATCTTGAATGTATTACTGGAATATTATAAGTTATTTAGATTTAGGTCAACTAGGATTGCATTTGCGCTAATATTGATCATAATGAAGCATGTTTTCGAGGTTGTTGGTATTAACAAAAAGAGTTTATTTCGCTTGTTTAGTCATCAAGAAAGTAAATGTCGTTCTGGAGTGTTGTAAGTGATTAGGCTTCGCTTACCAGTAGCAAAAATTCCTCCACTAAGAGTGACAGTTGCGCTTCTCTCGAGCATGAGAAAGTAACGCAACTTTTTTTGAGGCCAGTAATATTAACCAAAGCGTTTCTTTTGAGAATAGCGCAAATTGATGAGAAGTATTTGTATTCCTATTAGCTTCAAGCCACCAATGTATGGTTCTGTATGCATGCTATGGCGAACGCTTGTTTGGCGCTTGGTTTATGTTGTACGAACGATGCCTAGAGGTTCGATTTCTTTGAGGCAACACTAAATAACATGTAGCATGATATTTGATACTTGCAAGTGTTGTCATTGTTGTTGTTTCCATTCGGTGCCAAAGATATATTGATGTAGTTATGATATATGGAATAATGATGCTGGTGTAACATGTATATAATCGACTGTAGCCGAGTTTATGTCAATTGCGAAAAAGGTCACCGGAATAGCGTTCGAGGTAAATTTTCAATGCATTGACATGAAATAAATTGCGATATATGATCAGCTAGTGTATTGTTCTGCAAGGGCAAGAATGAATCATCAATCAATTATCGTCAACAGATTCTACAATGAAAAACCATTTCAAAGATTATTCTACTATGCAGTTGTTTCGAAAATTTCACAGCATTATAGAATAATATCCGAAGAATATCCGAATAAAATAACAGCGTAGTTCTACGTCAACAATGCGGTCGTATCTTGGACACAACCTCCTATAATTTTTTTCGATTATAAACAGTATACGATTATATACAGTTGAAAGAAATTGGAAACTGTACATGATCGAATCCATCCTGCATTGAGGAATGAACTACAACTGCAGTATTTCGAAATGTTATGCTTGATAAGAAGTTATTTGAATCGACTAACTGGTGCGTGAAGGTGGGAATTTTCTCAACATGATGAAAAACAGTGTGGTTATATTCATATTAAATTAAACAGTTCGTTTCGCTTTATTTCACGACTATCGATGATTCGTTTACCTAGGTGCGAAGTAAGGGGCGACAGTCCAAAGATATGTGAGACGGATGAAATCTTGAGACATATTTACAACAGATGCGCGTCAAATTGTGCTACTATTTGACAAAGTAATCCACCAGAAGGGTCACTTTGTGCTGGTTAAGGGTTTCCGGTTTGTGTGTTTGTGCTTACTTCTTGCCGCTCAGCCGGGCGATGGCAGCGTTCAAAGCGTCCAAGCTGAAGTTGGGGTCATCCCGTGGTGGGTTGGAGCGAATCAGCTCGAGAGTGCGGAGAACATGAGCTGGGGCTGGACCTTCGACGGGCAGATGAGCACCCTGGGGCTGGAATCCGTTGCCATCAGCGACATAGTTCACCGAGTACTGAACACCATCCTGGCCGGTGAAGGAATAGCTTCCCTGGGCGGATTGGCCTCCAATACCACTCTCCTGGGCAGCAATCCCGTTGCTGGTTTCGTACCGGTACTGGTACGAACCATCCGGATTGATGACGGTATCCTGGGCCAGAACTTGGGCTTGAGCGTCCTGTGGGTTTTGGGCGGCGGCCACTGCTACCAGGGCGGAGATGACGATCTGTCGAATGGAAAGGGAAAGTGTCAGTGACGATTTGAGGGTGCTATTATCGATTGTCTTTTCACTATTAGATAATGATTGTTCATTAATAACGCGCTTGGGTGCAAATCACAAGAAACATATAATCACTCAACAAACAAATGCAACGAATTTCATTTCGCGTTTGTTTTTCGTTTTTCAGGAAACCTGTTAATAGATTTGGTTGGAGGCCGAATTTTTTACGAAACAGCTTGGAGGAGCACTATATTTACACCTTTAATTAACACTCAGCATGAATTACTGCACGCAAATCACATTAGCTTTTCGGTGCTCTATTGTTCCCCGAACGGAGGTCA